>NC_081344.1:22081247-22104795 GCF_029784015.1 Lycium ferocissimum
TATTTAATGTTGTTGATCCTCAAATATCCTTGAAAACTTGTGTAATAAATGTTGAGAGAGATTCTAGAGAGAAGTGATGTAGTGTAGAAATGAAATAAAATAAGTCTTGGTCCTCATATTTAATGAATCGGGGAATCTGTGCCGAGGTGAGCAGCTGGTCGTCCACGCGGAGGTTTACGGTCCGTATTCCACTTTTACTTGACCATCCCTCGTGGTCATCTTTAACCTTAAGCAGAATCCATAAACTTTGCGCAAAGATGGCGGTGATTTACGACCATGGTTTTACGGCCGTATTTCACTTTACTGGGCCCGTCCACCAGGTCATATTTAACCATTTCTCACCGGCGTAAAGTTGAAACCTTTGCATGCCATTTTACTACATTCGATATTTTTGGACCGTATTCCACTTTACGGTCCGTATTGGACTTCACGACCTACCGGGCAGTTTTGCCAACTTTTAACTTTTCACATTTCTAGACTTTTTATTCTATTCATTCCCATCCATTTACATACATTGCCCATGAAACATTATACGCTCGCACTCCTCGCTCTCACCACTAGTTCGTCCACTTGCGTACCAACGGGAAATTTTCCGAGGTGTAACACCTAGTCTTCCACGTGTCTATGCTTAGCAAATGTATTGGTGATCCTTCCAGAGAATTTCCTGTGGATGATGTCCAGGTAATGCAGGAGTTGTCTTATGAGGAGAACACTATACCTATACTTGATCGTTAAGTTAGAAGGTTGCGTACTAAGGACGTGGCTTCCGTCAAAGTATTGTGGCGAAATAATAATCGGGAAGAGATGACCTGGGGAGCCGAAGAGGGGATGAAGAATAAGTATCCTTACTTGTTCCCTATGCCTACAGGTGATCAAAATTCCTCACTTGATTATATAAATAGGTGGATGAGACTATATGTTACAGCAATAAAAGAGACTCCCCCAAAATTTTTGTAAGACCATATGGGACGAGTTTAACATTCGAGGAAGAATGTTCTAAAGGGAGGAAGGATGTTATATCCCATATTTCTATATGACGGATTATTCATAAACTAATCGACATAAGTCCAAGGACAAGATTATTTTTGGATATGAGACAAGGACTTTTAATCCCCGATTTTTATTAATGCATGAATTGCTTATAAATTTTAATTGGTATGGAAATATTAATGAATATTAGGGGTTAATTAACCATGATTAGATTATTAAGTGGGGATTAAAATCTAAATATTCATTAATTGGCCTTAGTGGCCGTGTGGGCCCCACCCATGGCATGGCCAAATTTGATTGGCTCAAGCAATGAGTGGAACATGTGTCCAACATGTAGGCATCATATTTAAGTCAAATTGATGACTAATGAAACCATTTATCATCTTCAACAAGAAAGAAAAGCTTAGAGATAGAGAGAGAGCTCCCGCCATGGCTAACCATGGAGAGCCCAAACTTGGTGATTAAAAATCAGTTTTCATCAAGGTAATTCACCCCTTTGGAAGGTGCATAGCAACGTGGGATTGATCTAGGCAAGAAGAACAAGTATTATTTCAATTCACAAATCCTAGCCAAGTTGAGAAGTCAAGTGTTAAGTAAGGTTTAATCTTCTTTTACATGTATTAGCGGTGGTTTGAGCGTGTTGTAATTTGTAGATATGGATGGAATTCATGGATTTATGTATGTTGGTGTTGAACCCGTGTAGGGACCGTTTTTTGTGTAGGTGAGATGGCGAATTGATTTTACTTACTATTTTGGTTGTTATTGTTATGGATTTTATGATGAGAATGAAGGTATTAAATGGTTCGAGTCAAGTTGTAATTGTTTGTGGCCGTTGTAGAAGTTAATATGGTGTTAGTATAGTTTTTGCATTTAAATGAATAATGTTGTTAACGTGTGGTTGTTGGTATAGTTCATGAATTTGGATGACAAGAATGTGTTAAGGAATGTATAATAAACGTAAATGGTTTGTTTGGCATGTCCGTAGACGTTCGTGGTTACGGCATCCTTACGTTACTAGTTACGGGCTGTCTAATGTGTTGATTTTCTTGTTGAGCTTGGAGGATTAATGGTAATTAAGATTATATGTTGTATTGTGTGTTGGTTGGGCTGTTGTAGGGTTGTGTAGATGAAAATGTTACGACTATGGATCATTAAGAGTAACTTGAATATGTAGTAGCCGTATGTGGATTGTTATCGAATGTTATGAATATGGGTCGTTTGGAATATTGGCGGGTCGTCTCGTGAGTGTTCTCGAGTCTTGTTGAATAGTCTCGGGTTGGTACTTGAACGTATGATTAGCCGATGTTGGCTTGGTTGTATGTGGTTGGTTTGAATATAAGGAAACGTCATCTAATTATCTAGAAAGGAGTTACTAACATTAGAATACGTTTTGAATCTCCCCGTAGCTTAACCGTAGTTCTTCGACGTCTTAATATAGGTTGAGGTACTATCGCGACGTATACGTGTTGTGTTAAGTAGTAAACGCTAAAGGTATGTAAAGCTATTCCTTCTTTCTTTTGGCATGTCTCAGATGTAAGTGATGTACGATATGAGCTTTGGGGTAATTCCATTCACAAGTTTCGAGTGTGATTCATGATTCTTATTCACTTCTTGATGTTAAAACTCTTAAAAGTAGATAAGCTACTGCCCTCGAGCCTTCTATATGTTGGGTAGTAGTCGGATGTATAAGTTCCCATTCCTAAAGACTTTATAACGACTAATGTCCTTAACTTTCATAAGCTGTTTCGCATTATCTTAATACATGTCTATGATCCCTGAGGCTTTATTTGATATAGTTCATAATGATATTCAAAGAGTACTGAGTATGACTATCGTCCTGATACTCGAGCGTTGATTAGCCTACTTATCTATTGAGTCTCAAATGATGATTTATATGCATATGGTTACTCACTACTCTGCTCGCATACCGTTATTAAATCTTTTCACCGAGTCCCGGCCGGTATGTTATCATGCACGAGCTTTTACTACATTATTCACCGAGTCCCATGATGGGTACGGTATATGATGATATGATTATTCACCGAGTCCCATGATGGGTCCGGCATACCGTATATGACGATATAATGATATGATTATGGCACCGAGTCCCCCGACGGGCCGGCACGATATACGTGTACACGACTTTATTCACCGAGTCCCATAACGGGCAGTAGGGTCGTATATGATAATGATATGCATGATTTTATTTCATAAGGCACAGGTACAATGATTTCTTAACTATCATACTTGTCTCCTGAAATCTCTACTTCAGTTATGATTTTCCTTAATGTATTTCATTCTTTATATACTTAGTACATATCTTGTACTGAGCCCTTTTCTTCTGGGCCGCGTTTAAATCACGGCATGCAGTACGGATGCTCGTTTTGGTGACTTTCACTTTAGGATTTCTACTCGACTGTTCTTGGAGTGCTCCGTTGTTCGGAGTCTAGACTTTTGGCGCATCTTTCGATATATGTATATGTTTATTCGAGGGTACCACAAGGCTCCGTCCCGTCATATGTCACTGGTTAATACTCTTGTAGGTCCGTAGACATATGTGTGGGTTGTATATAATGATGTCCACCGTGTTAGCATGACTTATGATTTGGGACGTTCCCGTTTTGTAGTGGCGACCTTGTCGGCTTGCGTATATGTATGTTTGGGATGTTGTATGTAAAGGCACCTTGTCGACGCGTATATATAGTTGGGACGTTCACACACTATGGCGCCTTGTCGCTTTATTTACTATTTATACGATGATTGTGACTCTCGAAGGAGACAAAGTTGCGTTGATATATATACTTGATTTTACGAGAGATGACATCCCGTTTCTTTAAGTTCCATATTATGTTCGGCTCGAATTGATTATAGCTACTGCGTGTATACGAGTGTTGACTCGGGAGCTAGTCACGGCTCTGCGGGGGTTGGGTCGTGACATACCCGACAGAGAGAAAATCGTGGTAGCGCCACTGGACAAGAGAACACACCAGCAAGTTATTATCCCGCCGCAGTTGGTAGAATTACGTTGAGTAACATCCAATCCGGCTTAGGTTGTATATGCGCCCAGAGATGTAACCTTATAATGGGGCGAGATCTCGGGATAGAAAATAAGGCTAGAGTAATCCTTAGCGTTGGACCGATAGTTAGAACTCGATGGCATTAATGAAAAGTATTATGAGAGTGTGCAATATATCTATATATATATATATATATATATATATATATATATATATATATATATATATATGGAATTGTATAGTCAGATATGACTTCTTAAGTGTTCAAAAGATTCAGAACTAAGAATTTGAATACTTAGATAGAGGATGAGTATTTACCTCAGTATGACTCATTCTTCAATGAAATGAAATACTAGGCGACCAGAAGATAAACTCGATTGAAGAGAGAGATACTAGAACCGAAAGAATGCCTCGCTCCAGAGTAAGATAAGAGCAGAGGATGATAGAAGGAAATTGGTCAAAAGATAAGTGAAGTGTGAACGTTATTAACAAACATGAGAAACAATTAATGGTTGTGAGCTAAAGTATGGCAGTGCAGCAAGGTTCATAAATAAGTAAAGAAAAGGCAAGAGAAGGTGAGTGTAGAGGTTATAAAGAGGAGTAAGTTATAAGATGATTTCAATAAAGATATCAGTAGGTTTATTTAGCTCCCTGGATCAGGGGATACAAATTTTGAGAAATAACTTAGGTTAAACTGAATTCGAGTTAGGAACTCGAAGGATTTCAGTAAAAGTTGGTATTGCGATATTTGCAAAGCGAACAATTAGGCAGTAAGAGAATGAACATCAAAAGAACAACCCTCGAGAATTATTAAGAGAAAGGTCTTTCTAAGAAAAGCGCTGTGAGTAAAGGTTGAATTTATCAAGATCGAGCATGTCAGCTGTAATACATGACACTTTATGCATGTAAGTGTTCCGTTTGCCCTAGTAAGAGAGGATTATATTAGGACAAGTAATAAGTTATCAGAAGTGTGAAGGATTACAAAAGGTGTTAAGGTAATAATTTGACCTACATAAATGATACCCTTAAGCGCGAGGTGTTAGCCACTCTCCCAAAAGGGAGATAGTACGACAAAATGCCGAAGCAGAATCACATGCTTTATTAGTGACAGAGTGGTAAGAAGGATTATGATGAAGAGGTTCAGAACGAATATGATTGTTTTATCTAGACTCTACAGATGTGTCAAGACCCTAGAATATTATGTAAACATAAATTGTAGGAAGGGGAAAGCAGTAACCCCCTGGCTAGAGATGCCAATTGACGGTAAGTGTAACCGAACATTTGAGACTCAGGAAATTAGTATGAGGTGTTAATAAAGACAGGAGGACATAGGCCTCAAGAAGAGTTACTCAGAACTAAGATATGATAGATAAGTAGATTTGGGAAATCAGTAATTGATTTATGTAAGGCTTAGATATGAGTAGTCAAGAGATCGCACACGAGTCGTTAGATGGTAAAAAATTACGCATTGCAGAAGGATCCTAGTGCATGAAGTTTCAGTTTCATAGGAGCGTGATCACAACTCTCAAAAAGTATTTCAAATAAAGTTAGTAGAAAGTATTTCAAAATTCAAAAGGATCATTAAGCCTAGAATTCGAGGCAGACGTTCAAAAGTTGTACTCATAATCGACATTATTCGAGTAAGGGTGGAGGTGAAGTAATTGAAGGTCAATGCAAACATTTCAAAAGCGCCCAAGATCCTACAGGGATATATATGTCATAATGGTATCACAGCCTAACATGAACAAGAAAAATTCTTTTTTCAAGTGCAATTGATAAGAAGTCATAGCTAAAAGATGAAGAGCGAGATTACTCCAAGTATACAAATCTAAGGTAGAGATTATAGAAAATTGGGCTGTAGCATTGATTTCTTTAGAGTTCCTATATATGCCAATAACTCATTGTTGACTATGCCTATTTAAAAAAGGATCAACATTAAGAATAATATTTGAGGTTAAGTATACAAGAATTTCCAGGATTGTGGGGACTGAAATAAGTTAGTGTTGTGTCAGGAAGAACAGGGGAAGGAGATTGTTTATGCTTAGAGGCACTTGAGGAAGCTCGAAGAAAATTACCTGACACATAATCTAGAGTTAGCAGCAGTTGTATACGCACGGGAGGAATGGTGACACTACTTATAGTGTTACATCCCGTATTTTCGTACATCGGAAAGCGTGCGAGTTAAATGATATTAGTAACGGACACGAGGTTATCCCCCAAGCTTATAGGTGGTTAAAGTGATGGTGCACATGTACCGTATGGATTTGAAGTTAAACCAATCGAAGGAAATAAGTTTTGTCGAGTTTCAACATTTATTCAAGTGAAATACGGTCCAAGTTATAATAACCCGTATTTTTGGACTAGAAAATTAAATCGTCCAACATGAGCAAATTTACCCGAGCCCGGAGAATTCGATCATATCCAAGGATGAAAATCAAGAGCTCGGTGTGTACAAGGAATGAAGTCCCAAAATTATTTAAGATGAAAAAGTGTGGCGATGATGATTGAAAATAATATTTTATGTGTGGCAAATGAGGCTATGGAATACGTTATACTACATGATTATAATAATGAGTACATGAAGTGTGTTAGAAAGTGATCAATATTGAGTGAATTGAGATCAACAAATTAATTATGCGGGTAATTAATTAAATACCGGGATAAAGTTGGAGAGTACGGAATTAATTAAAGTGTTAATTAGAATTAAGTGGAGGAGGGCTTTTGGTGGGCGGCCATGTGGCACTTATTAAGCCAAAGGTGGCACTAAGTGGTCATTAATGAGTCATAACACCTACGGTGCATTGTTGACATGTGTAATGGCAAGAAAGATTCATTTAAAGTCTTTCAATTGGCATTGTGGTGTATGAAACGGCTGCTGCCTCTTTATTTTTATTTTTTGTGCACATTTTAGTCTTAGGAACTTAGCAAAAAATTTACATAGCAGCACCTTTTAATTTAAAGCCAAACAGAAACATGGGTTCCAAATCACAAGGAAGCGGAGTGTAATTTTTCTCAAGAATAATATACGGGTTTTGCGTACCGCTTCAATCTCGTTATTTCATTTCATCGTGTAGTTGAATCTGGATTTTCTTCAAGGTGAAGTAATATGGAAGAAAAGTATTTCTTGGCACATAAGGTAAGAATTATCCCCTTCTAAGTCTATTTAAATTCATTGGAGTTATAGCTAAATTGTGGGATGAGAACTACGAAAATTATGCCGCAAATCGTATAAGTTGTTTCTTTGTTGTTGTCGTGTAGGTTGTTTGGTGGTTGTTGAGTTGTTTATGGGCTGGAATTTAAAGATTTGATATGATTATTTCTGTTATCATTGTTGTTGGTATTGTTGTGATAATCGAAGATTAATTGGAATTTCGGGTTAGGCGAGTTATATAGAGGAAATGCTGCTCGATTTCCATTAAGTTCTTAACTAATCAAAATACTAATCAAAATGGAAATTTGGAAGTATGAACTAAAAAGTGATTCACATAAGTAATTGGTTGTAGATTTACAAGTTTGGGAAGTCGTAGTTTACTAACAATAGTGTTACTCTCATATTAAATAGGCTAAAAGGCGACGAACCAAGCTTGGTTACGGTTGATCTACGACAGGTATGTAAAGCTACCCTTTCTTTCTATTTTTGGCATGATCTATGTGAGACAAACAGACGACGAATGTATAAACTCCAAAGAAGCTCCTATTCTTAGAGACACTAGGTTGGCTAATGTTCTTGATTTTCAGAAGCTATTTTATTATGTCTTGATACGTGTCTATGATTTCAGAAGTCCTATTTTGATATAATCCATAATGACATTCGAGGGGTACTTGACATGACTGTTGTCTTTGATTCTCAAGTGTTAGTTCATCCTAATTATTCTATTGAGTCTCAGATGATGATTTAGTTGCATATGGTTGCTCACTACTTTCGTCATGTACGTTAATATATCTTTCACCGAGTCCCGGGCCAGGTATGTTTTCGTGCATAGTTTCACTGCATTATTCACTGAGTCCCGCACTAGAGGGTCGGGTACATATATATATATATATATATAGATGATGGCACTGAGTTCCATAATGGACCGGGTATGGTATACATGTATACGACTTTATTCACCGAGTCCATAATGAGCCGGGTATGGTATATGATATAGTTATGCATGATTTTCATTTCATAAGGCACAAGTACAGTGGTATCTTGATTGTTATACTTGTCTCCTGAAATCTTTATTTCAGTCATGATCTTCTTTATTGTATCTTATGCTTTTTATACTCAGTACATATCTCATCGACCCCTTTCTTCGGGGGGGGGGGGTTACGTTTCAAAGTTCAAGCAGTACGGATACTCGGATTTGGCGATTCTCAACTTAGGACTTTCGCTCATTTGTTTTGGAGAGCTTCATTTTTCGAACCTAGACTATTTTGGTACAGATCTTTTGATGTAGACTTATGTTTATCCAGGGGTACGGCGGGGCCCTGTCTCGTCATATTTCACTATTGATACTCTTAGAGGTCTGTAGACATATGTGTGGGTTGTATATAGGTTTTGGTCAGTTGTGTCAATATGGTTTGTGTTGGATATTCCCTTATATAGTGGCAGCCTTGTCGGCTTGCGTATTGTGTTATGCTTGGATTAGCTGTGATCCTCAGGAGACAGGTTTATGATGATATATGGCATTGTGAATCTTTAGTTGCTTTTACTAGTTTCCATTCCGTCCTTAGTTTCAGTTTGACTATAGCTAACAGATTCATATACGAGTGTCCAGTTCGGGCACTAGTCATGGCCCATGGGGTTGTCTCGTGACATATAGGGTCTTCATATGGGCATCTTTATCGATCACAAGAGTTTCTTGTATATCCTTAAGTAGAAGAAATGGAACTTGCGAATAGAAAAGATGCTTGAGTTATTAATGGATTATAATTGTGACATATTACACCATCTAGGAAAAGCTCATGTTATGGTGACACTTTCATAATGGACTTGGAATAACTTGGCATAAAGCCTTAGCGGCACCTTCATTCAAGAAACCCAAACCGAATAGTAGACTTGGAATGTAATCATGAGCTAGATAACACAATGAATTGGAAACTGAACAAGATAACATAATCATAATGGACTTGGAATAACTTGGCATAAAGCCTCAGTGGCACCTTCATTCAGCAAAACCCAAACCGAATAGTAGACAATATCACCTACATATACACATAATCCAAATGCGTCGTGCCGACAAGGCAGCCACTAAACAATATCATAAGTCGCAGGGCCCATTTAACGTAACATAATTCTCACGACCAACACCAACACACTACGTGGTCTACGAGCCTCTAAGATTAGGAAACATCATCCTCATAAAAGGTCGGGACTACACGTCCACCGACGTATCCAAAACTTATACAGTAACCATGCAGTCATAATCATATACCCAAACAGGCAAGTCCGAACGAATGGAACTTGCTGACCCGCCGATGATGCTCCTATCACCGCGCCTTGAAACTTCGTCCCGACTGCAAAACTTGAGATGAAGGTCCCAAAATGGAACAGTTAGTATGAACAATATGTACTGAATATGTAAGGCAGGATGAAATATGGTAATGAAACAAAACATAACCATAAAATAAGAAAAACGAAGGACATAATCTGAAAGCAGTTAATATGCAATGCATGATAAAAATCATTTTTCATATGCAATATAGCGTGTGTGTGTGTGTATATATATATATATATAATGTACCCCGCCCTAGTGGGACTCGGTGAGATATCGTACCCGGCCTTTTCGGGACTCGGTAAATAAACATCATCATCATCATATCCTCCCGCGTCCGGGGAAACTTCATATCATCATCATCATCATAACGTACCCGGCCCTTTTCGGGACTTGGTAAACATACCCAACTGATCAGTGGTTGCACATCTACGTGTCGTACCCAACTAACTATAGCGTGGCTCGTTAAGTAAAATAGTGCAAATAGAGTATATATATAAATGCATGTAGAGTTCAAAAAATAGACACGGGCCTTTCAGCGTGACGTAAGTTCGTGACCTCCGAATTAGTTATGGAATGTATATCGAGGCCAAAAGAACAATCAATGATAGTTATGATATCAATAAATAAGCATAAGGATTATACGTGACATTTTGTGGAATTTAACAAGGGTCAATGAATGGGCACTAACTGACTTTTAGTCATAATTAATAAGCTATTTTAGAGAAAATCGTATAATATATACTTTTCCATAAAATCGGTAAATCTCGTAAAACATGGCTTTTTCTCAAAGTCCAAATTTTCTTATAAAACGTATCCTTTCTTTATAAAAATTCGGACGGTTCAAATGGAGGAGCATGCACGCTAAATAGCTCTAAGACTCGTGCTAAGAAAATGAGGACAGATAAACCTTACATACTTGTCTTTGCTGCCTTGTTAATCCCGACTTGCTCCCTTGTTCCACCGCTCGACCCTTCGTCCCGAAACCTATATCGACAAATACTTCCTTTAGTCAATTTTGTAGATTCCGTAGATTCAACTTATCCAAATCCTATAGTCTTGAAGAGTTCGATTTACGGAAAATTCGGCAGCACTTCCTCTGTTTTTGTTATATCCCCGGCATGTGTCAGATAGCCGTAATATCAATAGCAACAATAACCATCAACAACAACAATACTCAAGAATTAACATCCATAACCTCCATTCAAACCAATATTCATATCAATCCACCTGTAACACCCACAACGAGGATAATCTCACTTTTCCGATCAATTCAACTTAATATGCGATAATCTAGCGAGTATTACTATGGATTAACTCAATTACCAAAGAAGGAGCTAGATTTACCTTAATTTTTCTTGGAAACATCAAGGACCAGATTGCATGGAGGGGTTACGCCTCCTCCTACAATGCCACGATGGAAAAGTCGAGGTCTACGAAGCGTTACCCACCTCCCGAGCCTTAATCTCCACTAGATCTTACCAAAATTTGTGCCAAAATACCCCTAGTCTCTCTAAGGTTTTCTTATGGATGTAAATATGATGTTTTGGGGGTGAAATGGTGAGTTAGTGGGGGTATTTATATGTGTGTGGATTGGGTTTGGCTTAATGGGCCGAAGTTAGTCGACTTTTAAGTGGTTTTACGGAATTTCTGCGTAGGTTCACGGGCTTCTAGTAGTTCATTTTAAAATGCTCATAACTTCCTACTCTGATGTCATTTTGACGAATGGTTTGTTGCTTGGAAACTAGACTCGACGAACTTCATTTTAGGCTCTTGAATAACCTCAAAACTCCTTGTATGCTAAAAGTTACACTCCCATCTAGTTGGACTAAAATTTGCTTCCGATATTTCACAAACTTCTTCCAAAGTCGCATTAACTTTCTTTTCTTCTATCTGCTTGATCCCGGAACCTTTCGAAACTTCCCATACATGATATTTATCATTAATTATACTTGATAAGGGTCATGTTCCCTGGTTCTGAGGTTGTCCGTCCCGGTTACGACTTACGAAATCATAATTCATCCTTTACTTCATTGTAACGTACTTCCCATGGCTTGTACCTTTCAAGACTTCATAGGACGTCTCCGATATTACATTAATATGGTGAAATATGTGGCGTGCTCATGCTCCGAGAGGGCGGGGTGTAACATTCTCCCCCCTTAAGAACATTCGTCCTCGAATGTTAGCAGTCGAAGGGTTTTCTCACTTGTCGGGTCCGTTCTCCCAGAATTCCGATATCATTCCACGGGGTAGAAGCTATACTGGACTTAAGTGTGCTTGTATACACCAACACTTCTCCTGAAGGCTTCCTCGGCTGATTATCTCTTAAATCTAGATCATCCTTTCATTACTCCTTACATCCTTCATCTTCCTCTACCACTACCTTCCGACGCCCGTATATAACCACCGAGTCTACTTCGTTGTCCGTGTGGATGGCCTCAATACCTTCTACTGTCTTGAACCAACCTCTCGTCTCCGTCCGCATAAACACCTCCTTTGTCACTTTTGTCCTTCCCGATTTGCTTGGATCTCATCTTAAATGCCACGTGGAATGTTATGCGGTATATACATGTACTTCCATAAGCCCTTGAACGTATGGGGTCCCCTCTTATTACGGTCTGTCATACTGTGGCATACTATTGATAGTGTCCATATTTGCTTCGCCTGCCCCCAAACATGCATTCTTGTCTTCATTGCCACCTAAGTTATCTTTGCGAGCAAGACCTTTACAGCTCGATGCTTTGTCTTCCATCTACTAACTCTTGTTTTCCTTTTTGTTGATTAACTACGGGGGTACCGCTGTATACTTGAACCTGATGTCCTTCTTATCTTTGTTTTCTGAGCTTGTATTTAGTTTCCGCTAATTTCTCTGTCTATCTTGTTGATAATCTACCTCCAAGAGTCCCTTTCTTCCTTGTCTGCACCCTTGAGCATAGATGGAAAAGGCTGATGATCAATGGACTTACAAGGTTATCCTTAGAGTCTTCCCCAGCCTTCCTGTATCCTTATTTTTACCTTTAAATCCTTCATTACTGCCTGTTGTCATTGAGTTAGTGTGGTACGGGGTACTCTTTCCTTGGTGCATTTGCCTCATAGCTGCCTTTGGAGTCCTCATTACTATCCTTAATTATTGCAATAACATTCCCAACTTCCATACCTTTACATCAATCTTGCGACTTTACTCGAAAAGTTTCTTCCCTCGTCCTTTATCTAATATCTGCCCTCAGGGGTGCCGACAACGCTTGGCCTTCTCTTGGTGAAACGATCTTACGATATTCTCCTTGGATCTGGTTAATACTTGGGAAATTTTGTTTCTATTTTTGTTTCTGGTTCTTCCAGTCCTTTGGCTGCTGATGCTCCCTTACACGCATATGTTTTTTTTTTTAACAGCCGAGGCATGGATACCTTCTGCTGTCCGGAACCTTTTCGAGTGGGTTGGGACAATCATTAGCCAACACCCTCATTTAGAACGGACATGGGGAGACTTGTCCCGTGGCCGGTAGGTGGCCCAAAATCATGATAATCTTCTCCCTGATTCGGTACTTATTGCATCCTCCCGTTCTCTTTTTCTTTCTATAACTCCTTTGGTATTTAGGCTTGCCCAAGGGCTCGGTGGAGCCAAGACTCGAATCAACAGCCGAGACTGCCGCACCGGCTCCTGAATTTGATATGGCAGGGTCATCCCGACTCATTCTTTGCAGCCGGAAAGAGACAGAGAAAGCCTTTGGCCAAAAAGAAGAGGGCGAGAAGCATTTTTTGAACTCTGAGGGATGAGCCCGATATTATTATTCGAAGGGTTGGCGCGGGCCCCTCCGTCGAATCTGTTCAGGAGGAAGAAACAATCGTTCCGCCCTCGTCTACAGCTGAGGAAGGAACTGTCATTCCGACCCCGAACACAGGTGGGGAAGAAGATGTTCTTTTTCCGATTCCTCTAAGGTCCATTGAATTTATCGACATTTCAGTTGATGCTTCGCCCGAAGAGGCACCCTTGGTGAAGAGGCCTAGAAGATCTGAACTATCTTCGGACATCGAGGCCGAACAAAGGGCAGAATCAGCCCCGGATAATGAGGCTACAATGGTTACCAGCCCACTGCCCGGTTGCGACCAAGCTACTACATCTGATGCACCTACAGCCACCGGGGCTACTGGAGCCGTTCCAATTTCTCCTACTCCTGCTTCGAGGTCTGATAACCTCGATGACATGTTCTCGGATACTCCTCCAGCAATCGGGATAGCAGCTGGGTTCGGACATCTTCCTATTCCTCGAGCCATGAGGGTAGCTAGCCGGTCCACCGATACGGGCGCGAGGGATTCCCTTGTAGGTATTTTCCCAGCCCCCAGTGTAGAACCGAGAAGGACGAGGTCGGCCGTGATCACCGTCCCCGAGGATTGCATCTTTTTATCCCGACCTGTGGGAGTAGCAAGTTATCTAAGGCCTCTTATTTTGGTTTTGGATAAGAGAATGATGGTCGAGGTTCCTTGGCAGTGCCTTATAAATGAAGGCATGCATGTGGGCAATCGGGTAAACTTTATGCTCGTCTTTGATGTGCGATTTTCAACTCTTGTTTACTCAATTTCTTAACTTGATTTGCTTTTTTTTCTGCAGAGTGTTGTACTCGTTAATGAGGGCTTTATCCGGGCTCAACACGAGGTTGACCATTTAAAGGGCCAGCTGGATGCCCAGGGTCGAGAAACGGAGAAGTTCCAACTCCTCCTTTAAGAGAAAGAAGTTCAGCTGAGCCGGGCCGCTGCTATTCCCAACCTTCAACCTGAGCTCGAAGCGGCAAAGGCCGAAAACCTTCGCTTGAAGGCCGAGTTGGCCGATATGGTTGAAAAGAACCGGCTTCTTAAAGCAGATAATGCCGGTCTTAACCAAGACAATACCCATTTTATTTTGAGGCTTGGTGGACTCGAGGCCACTATTTCCCAACTTTGGAGTGAACTTGACTCGCTCAAGGCCGATGCCGTGAAGATGGCAGAAAGGCATCACCAGCAGATCCGAGAGTGCTACTGACAAGGAGAAGTTGAGGGTGGTCGAGCAAAAAGCCGAGGCTCGAGCCCTGATTAGTGACGAGCTCAAGAGCAAGCTCGAAGAGGCTGTAAAGGCCAATGACGTGCTTCAGGCCGAGCTTGAGTCGGCTAACCAAATTCAAATAGTTCTTCTTGAAGAGAGATCCGAACTAGAGGCCAAATTGAAAATCCCAAGGCCGACCTAGAAGAGTCCCTTAAAGACACGAAGACTGCGAGGCTCGTTCTACGATTCTGGTTGAGTATGAGCGGTGAAAATCCCGGAGGGTTACCCTCGAGCAGGTTGAAAAGGGGATAGGGGACCTCCGGGCCCGGATACTCTAAGCCAAAGAAATCGAGAAGAGGGCCAAGAAAGCTCTCGATGCTGAGTCTGAAGATTCCGAGCAAACGATTTCTGAGAACTCCGGTTCCAACCATACCAGGTAGATCAGGGCCTGTACGAGTCTTTATTTTGTTTTTGTTTTTGACATGTGAAAAGTCCAAATGTAAAGACTTGAAATGCATTTTCCCTTTTGGCTATTGTTTTCTTCATTCTTTTATCCGAATGTGCGTTATGATATTTGCCTTAATCGTTTATCCAGTAAGGGATAATCAAAGGTTCGGAGCCACCTTTTTGTCTGAATTAAGCCTATTTTAACTTATTAAGTATTGGCTTTTTCTTCGTTTGGTACGTTTTTGTCCGAGGATTTTATCGAATGGTTTGCCCGGGAGGCTTATTTATGCTTCGTGAATTCAGACGACTCTGAATCACGTTGGGCATTTTGGGTCGAGGTTTTTCCTTTAAATTGTTTGAACCTTTTCCAACCGTTTACTTATAATAGATTAGGTTCGGATCCAGAATCTCGCCTTTTGTCAAATTTTGAGACGGCAGTCCCCATTCGAGGGTGTTAAAAGATTTTGGCTCGGTTTAACGTGACCTTGTTGTCTTTGACGAATTTCAACGATAGTCCCCGGTATAGGGCATTTAATAAAAAGACATGTTCGAGACGTATTTTTTCATAACGCTTCTTTATATTGCAAGTGTTTGCACGTACATAATATAAGGATTTCATCCGTTTTCTTCTATTTTTAGCCGTAGCAAATACTAAGTGGACACGATTCGTTTTTGATCGTTTGGTCCTTACATCAAAACCTAACACAGAAGGTCCGGGTTTACACAAAAATAAGAAACATATAATTTCGAGGACCTTTCCGGGGTAGCACTTAACAGTGTTTCTTCATCCGCTTTGATGAGTTGAACTCATCCTACCTTTCCGGGATAGGCCTCAATATGGGTATGATAGTCCCTTAGTGTTTATCCGAGCTGCATGATCGGGTAAGCACTATTAAGTCCCCACTCGAGGGGCAGACCCCCCGTTTTCGGGTATTTTGCCTTGTTTTCATAAAGTAATACGTTGTACTTGTTGCCTCGTTAAAAATCTTGTCGGAAAAACCCACTTTGGGATAAAACCTTACTAAGGAAAAGAGTACAACACGTGTTTTCAGACCTAACTCCATTCGATACTACTTCTGCAAAAAAGGATAGGTTAATAAAAGATGATCACAAGGGTAGGCATCCGTACCTTAGCAATAGTATTTTTTCAAATGAGCCACATTCCGGGTTACAGTAACCGTTGTCCGTCCATGTTTTTCGGTTGAGTACGATCCTTTTGCCCGTTACTCAAGCATCTTGTACGGCCCTTCCCGATTCGGACCAACTTCCCGTCATTGGGATTCTTGGTGTTCAAAGTAACTTTCTGAAGTACCAAGTCCCTAACTTAGAAATGCCGAAAATTGGCCCTCCGGTTGTAATACCTCTCCACTCTTTATTTTTGAGCTACTAAACGGACCAGCGTATTTTCGCGTAGTTCATCTGCCAGGTCGAGTTTTACGGCCATAGCCTCCTCGTTTGACCCGCTGGTGACGTATTTGAACTGGAGGCTCGGTTCGCTGACTTCTACGAGAATCAGAGCTTCGGCCCCGTAGACCAACGAAAAAGGTGTTTCACCCGTGCTTGATTTTGACATAGTTCTGTAAGCCCATAATACCTCCGGCAGCACTTCCCCTATTTATGTTTCGATGTTTCAAGTCTTTTCCTTAGATTTTGAATTATTATTTTGTTCGTGGAATCCGATTGTCCGTTTGCACTCGGGTGATACGGAGTCGATACTATCTTCTTGATTTTCAACCCTTCGAGGAAATTACTGACCTTGCTGCCAACGAACTGAGGGCCGTTATCACAAGTTATTTCGGCGGGATCTCGAAATAACGATAATATGGTCCCATGAAGTCAATAACCTCATTTTCTCTAATCTTTTCGAAGGCCTGCACTTCAACCCATTTTGAGAAATAGTCAGTCATAAACAGAATGAAACGAGCCTTACCTGGTGCCCATGGAAAAGGACCGACGATGTCCATTCCCCACTTCATGAACGGCCAAGGTGATATCACTGGGTGTAGCAACTCCCCGGGTTGGTGAATCATCGGGGCATGCCTTTGACACTCGTCGCATTTCCGGACAAAATTCTTCACATCATCCTCCATCAGGTTCCAGTAATAACCGGCTCTAATAATTTTTCGAACCAAGACTTTCGCACCAGAGTGATTACCGCAGGTTCCCTCGTAGACTTCTCTCATCACATAATCTATTTCTCTCGGACCCAAACACTTGGCTAGAGGTCCGAAGAAAGACCGTCGATACAATTGACCGTCTATTAAGCAAAACCAAGCTGCTTTGGTCCGGAGTGATAGTGATTCTTTCGGGTTACTCGGGAGCTTCCCATCATGCAAGTGGTCAATGTATCTATTGCGCCAATCCCAAGTTAGACCCATTGTGTTTATCTCGTCCTGTCCATTTTTTACTGCCGAATTAATCAATTTCACTATGGTACCAGGGTTGATTTCCTCCACCTCGATTGAAGAGCCCAAATTATCCAATGCATCGGCTTCGTTATTCTGCTCCCTGGGCACATGTTGTATGGTCCACTCTTTAAACCGGTGTAATATCACTTGAATTTTTTTCAAGTATCTTTGCATACGTTCATCTTTGACCTCGAAGACGCCATTTACCTGGTTAACGACTAAGAGAGAATCGCATTTTGCTTCGACTATTTCGGTTCCCAGACTCCGAGCCAATTCCAAACCTGCAATCATTGCCTCATACTCGACTTCATTGTTAGTCAATTTAATAATTCTAATCGACTGTCTAATGGCATCACCGGCGGGGGTATTAAGAACAATGCCCAACCCCGAACATTTTAGGTTCGAAGCCCCGTCTGTGTGTAGAGACTAGACACCCGAAGCCTTTCCCGAGGTTAGCAAAAGTTCTTTCTCGACCTCGAAAATCATGGCGGGGGTTAAGTCTGCCACAAAATCGGCTAAGATTTGAGATTTGATAGCCGTTCTAGGGTTATACTCGATATCATATCCGCTAATCTCTACGGACCATTTGGTCAACCTACCTGATAACTCCGATTTATGCATGACATTTTTTAGTGGGTAAGTAGTTATTACACATATCGGATGGCATTGAAAATAAGGTTTTAGCTTTCTTGACGCACTTACCAATGCCAAAGCCAACTTTTCTAGGTGTGGATAACGAGTCTCTGCACCCCCTAAAGTCCTACTCACATAATATATTGGGAATTGCGTACCTACTTCTTCTCGGACCAAATAACCGCTTACCGCTACCTCGGACACAGCAAGGTATAGAAACAACTGTTCGTCTGCTTTTGGCGTGTGCAGCAGAGGCGAGCTCGATAAGTACCTTTTTAATTCTTGCAAAGCCCTTTGACATTCCGGTGTCTAGATGAAGTTATTCTTCTTTCTCAGTAGTGAGAAGAAACGGTGACTTTTATCCGAAGACCTCAAAATGAAATGGCTCAGTGCTGCTATCCTTCCGGTGAGCCTCTGCACGGCCTTGACATTGTTCACCACCTCAATATCCTCGATGGCTTTTATCTTATCCGAGTTAATTTTAATTCCCCGGTTTGACACCATGAAGCCCAAAAATTTGCCTGATCGGACACCGAAGGCACACTTCTCCGGGTTAAGCTTCATGTTGTATTTTCAAAGTAAGTCAAAGGTATCCTGCAAATGTTTTAAATGGTCCTCTGTTTCCAGGGACTTGACTAGCATGTCATCAATATAAACTTCCATTGTTTTCTCTATCTGTTCTTCGAACATTCCATTAACTAGGCATTGGTAAGTCGCTCCGGCATTTTTAACCTGAATGGCATGACATTATAACAGTAGGTCCCGTATCGGGTAATAAAGGAGGTTTTCTCTTGATCCTCTGGCTGCATCCGGATTTGGTTGTACCCAGAGTAAGTATCGAGAAAACTTAGCATCTCATGCCCGGCCGTCGAGTCGATCATTCGATCGATATGAGGCATTGGGAATGAATCCTTCGGGCATGCCTTGTTCAGATCTTTATAATCAACACACATTCTAAACTTATTACCTGTCTTTGGAACCACAACTACATTAGCTAGCCAGTCCGGGTATTTCACCTCCAAGATAGAGCCTATTTTTAAAAGCTTTGTTACCTCATCTTTTGCGAAGGCATGTTTTTCCTCGGCCATTGGCCTCCTTTTCTGCTTCACCGGGGGAAATTTCCTATCGAGGCTAAGCTTATGAGTTGTGACTTCTGGTGCACCTGTCATGTCTACATGGGACCACACAAAGCAATCGGCATTAGCTTGAAGAAATTTAATTAACTTGTTCTTGAACTCCGAGGTTAACCCTGTGCCCAGGTATACCTTTCTATTAGGTAGATGCACGAACAGGATGATTTGCTCCAGCTCCTCTACGGAAGATTTGGTTGCATCCGAATCATCCTAAGAATACAAATGACCTAGGCACGCCGAAATCGTCCTCTTCACCGGCTGGGTCTATTTCCTTCTGCTCCGCTTTCAAACCTGTGTTCTTTAATTGCTATTTGGTGTCCTTACCTTCGATTGATTCATCATCCCTTTGATCCATTTTCTTTTGAAAGAGGGGTGCTTCCTAGACCGCGAACATTTCCCTTGATGCGGGCTGTTCGCCTCAGACAGTTTTTATCCCTTCCGAGGTTGGGAACTTCAGCAACTGATGTAATATTGATGGCACTGCCCTCATGCTATGAATCCATGGTCTGCCGATTAAAGCGTTATACTTCACATCTCCCTCGATGACGTAGAACATCGTCTACTGTATATTGCTACAATGTCGATCGGCCAAGAAATTTCGCCCTTCGTAGTCTCACTTGCCATAGTGAACCCAACGAGTACCCGGGCAATCGGGATGTCGATCCAAGAATTTCAATTGCTCCACCACTCTCCATCGGATAATATTGGTTGAACTACAGGTCAATCAAAATACGTTTAACTCCGTGATTTAAAAATAAGGATAGAAATTACCAATGCATCATTGTGCGGTTGAATGATGCCTTCTGCATCCTCATTACTGAAGGAGATGGAGCCCTCGGGTACGTAGTCCCGGGTCCACTTTTCTCGCATAATTGAGACCTTTGTTCTTTTTCATCACATGTCCTCGTGGTGCATCCGTTCCCCCTATTATCATATTGATCACATGTTGGGGTTCCACCGGCTCGACTCGTTTGTGACTCTTCCTTTCTTTATAATGGCCCTTGGCCCGTTCACTCAGAAATTCTCGAAGGTGGCCATTTTTCAATAAACGAGCCACCTCCTCCCGTAATTGACGACAATCTTTAGTTATGTGCCCATGAGTCTCATGATACTCACACACCACGTTCGGGTCCCGTTGACCCGGGTCAGATCTCAATGGCCTTGCCCATCTAGCCTCCGTGATACGCCCGATTGCTGAGACCAGATCCGAGGTATTGATGCTGAAGTTGTATTATGATATCCTCGGCATGTCTTTATTGTTGGCCGAGCTCCCGACGTCACTTCTAAATGACAGGCCTCGACTGTTTGATGGGCATTCAGCTCGTTTATCGCCCCTACTAGAGAAGTGATTAGGGTCAATCCTTGATTTATCCTACCTGAAGCTCGATTTTTCTGACTGAGAGTATGGTCGGTACCTTTCCCTCAATGGTCGTGTCTCCGGCTCGTAATTTTTTCTTGACCTCTCAGAGCTTTTGCTCATATTTATGGGTCCCGGGGGAAATTCGAGTTGGTCATCTTCTACTTGAATCTTTGATTCGTATCTGTTATGAACATCTGCCAAGGTCACAGCCTCATACTCCAACAAGTTTTCTTTCAGTTTGAATGAAGCAATCGAGCTCCGAGGATTAAGCCCTTTAGTGAAAGCTTCTGCAGCCCATTCTTCCGGAACCGAAGGGAGCTCCTTCCGTTCCCTTTGGAAGCGGTTCACAAATTCTTGTAACAACTCATCGTTCCTTTAGGCTATTCGGAAGAAGTCCTCCTTCCGAGCTTGCACCTTTTTAGCTCCGGCATGGGCTTTGATGAACGCATCCGCGAGTATTTCGAAGGAAGTGATAGAATGCTGGGACAGATGGTCATACCAGGTCAACGCTCCCTTTGATAGTGTTTCCCCAAATTTTTTCAACAACGCGGATTAAATTTCATCCTCTTTGACATCATTGCCTTTTATGGCACAAGTGTACGAAGTCACGTGCTCCTGCGGGTCCATTGTACCATCATATTTCAGTATATCTAGCATCTTGAACCTCTTCGGGATTAACTTTGGAACCACACTAGGAGGGAAAGGCCTTTTAATATACCTCTTTGAATCCGGTCCTTTCAGAATCGACGGAGCTCTCGGGATCTGATCCACCTGAGAGTTATACATTTCCACCCTCTTCTCCGATGAATCGACCCGTTTTGCCAAGGTTTCGAGCATCTTCAGAACTTCGGTAGACAAACCGGCTTTGGATCCATTGCTTTCGACTATCCGTGGTTCGTTCCTCCTTGGTTCGGTGACCCCTTTTGACCCTACCGGAGCTGTCTTGTCATTTTTACTCTGCAGCTGAGCTATTGCAATCCCCTGTTCGGCTATGGTGGTCCCCTATTCTTGCAACATTTCAAATATTAAACGTAAGTTAATCTCATCTGGATTATCCGGTGTTTTCCGGCCTTGAGCCTGGGATAAAGTAATTGAGTTATGAGTGTTCAAGAGATTGGTGGCCCAAAAGGCAGCATTCTCCTGATTCACGGTATTCTGCCAGTTGGGGCCTTCTCTCGAATCAATAGAGTTTGGGTTGATTGGATCTGCAGGTAGGTTTCGTAACCCACTGTTGTTCTCGTTTTCAGCCACAATTTCGTTATTGTTGACATAACCAGACTGTTCGCTACTTGCTATTTTGTCCGTTTTTTGCGAAAATTAGCAGATTCCTCAATCAACGGGTGAAAGAAGGAAGAAGCAAAGATTAAAAAACCACTATTATCCTAGCACCACGATGGGCGCCAAACTATTTACCCCGGATTCGGTAACAATTAAATTTTTAAGTGAGGTATAGGATATGTGGATGAATTTTAATCTATTTGGTTGATGAGAAGTGTCTATGGATTTGTTTATTGCAATATATGTATAGATGTCTATTGTTACTGTGAGAACATGTATCGTGTTTGGTGATTTATACTAAATACATATATTAGGCAATGTGTTATATTGAATGAATAAGTAAAGCTAAAGAACACCACAAATCCGGACCAATAATCAGAGAGAGAGAGAGCTTCAATATATTTTTCTATTACAACGTTGAGATCTGAAAAGCTAACCCCAAAAAGTGGGAGAATGTCCTCTATTTATAGGTATGTCTTATGGGCCTTGAATACAATGCAAAAGCCCTTAAGAATAAAGAAACCCTAAAAAAGATAAGGTAGGACCATACGGTCTGACACCCGTACGGTCGTCAGTACAAAATGGCAGAACAGTTTACTGACGCGTGGCAACATCGCAACCGGTTAACCGGACCAACGGACACGTTGATCTTTGATCGGCGTACCCGGACCAACGGACACGATTTCCTTATCTCGGGTCAATTGCATCCGGTACGATACCCCGGTGTGAAGAAAATATCGAACATGCTCGTGCCCATTTGGACTTACCATCAGCTCTGGATTCACCGGTCATACATTGACCCAGTTTTTACCGTACACAATCGTATCACAATAAAATGAATTGCAGAGAACTGTCTATAGATTAATAATTTGAAAAGAAGGATATTGAGTTATTAGAACTTAATTATTCCATAATGCACTAATACTAGAAAACATGATGTGGTAGTAAAATAGTGAGCTGTAAAGATTTTGCCACAACTCACAACACTGGCGAGTGAGTTATGAGCCCGTCGTCGTCCTATATGATTGTGGCAATTCTTGACAATAATAATTTATCTATATTATATTAAAAGCGTGAGCTTCCGAACTTAAAAGTTAAATTACTAAAAAGCTTAATGCATATGCGGCCCCCTAAACTTGTCTCTTTTTTTTTTCATTTTGACACTTTAACTAAGTGTTGTTCCTATTAAATCTCTGAACTCGTCCTCAAGTGTGTCTATCGAACCCCCTAAATCTAATTTTTATTAGAAGCAGAAATTAAATTGCGAAATGAAGATGGAGTAATATTTTAGACATGTGGTAAGCTATTCTTTAGGTCATAGATGTGTCAGTTTCTGCTGGTTCTGTTCTTCCATTGCCAGCATAATTAAGAGCTACTCTTTTTTTCTCTCTCAATTGCTGCTAATCTATTATACCTCAGAAATTTCCGTTAACGTACAGTCACTAGAACTAATGAAGGGCACGACGTATACGATGTTTTGATGAGGGAGAAATAACATTTGATGATTCTAAATGAGATTTCAAAGACATTCGAGGTAAGAGAAGAAAGTTTGCCAAAAGAAGGCAAGGCATACGATAGATATCGAAAAAGGATTACAAGTAACAAGTTAACGATGACTTAATGATGTTTTGGAGAAGAGTTATAACGTCCCTTAGATTGTTAATGAAGTACTAAACAAGTGTTAAGAAGGTTCCACAAGGATTGGAGATCAAACGAAGTGACGAGAACAAGATCAGAGAGAAGATGGGTTATACGAACGATTATACGGTCCGTATAATGTTATACGGTCCG
>NC_081344.1:22104895-22197442 GCF_029784015.1 Lycium ferocissimum
ACTTGGGAGGCGGAGGAGAAGATGAAGTCCACATATCCGCACTTATTTCAGCCCCCAGAAGAGATCCATGATGAGACATCGGGATTATGAGGTATATATGTTTTCCTTTTATGCATATGGGTCGTGTGTGGCCAATTTGTGTTGCTATTGTGTTGTGGCCCTGTGAGGCAATGTTATTATGGGTTGTTGTGACAGGGTGGTAGAGCCATATTACAAGGGAAACTCTGGCAAAAATTTTTATAGAATCCCCGATGACTTAACATTCGAGGACGAATGTTCCAAAAGGGGGGAAGAATGTTATACCCCGGAAATTTCCGTTAACGTACACTCACTAGAACTAATGAAGGGCACGACGTATACGATGTTTTCATAAGGGAGAAATAACATTTGATGATTCTAAATGAGATTTCAAAGACATTCGAGGTAAGAGAAGAAAGTTTGCCAAGAGAAGGCAAGGCATACGATAGATATCGAAAAAGGATTACAAGTAACAAGTTAACGATGACTTAATGATGTTTTGGAGAAGAGTTATGACGTCCCTTAGATTGTTAATGAAGTGCTAAACAAGTGTTAAGAAGGTTCCATAAGGATTGGAGATCAAACGAAGTGACGAGAACAAGATCAGAGAAAAGATGGGTTATACGGACGATTATACGGTCCGTATAATGGTCCGCAGAATCATCACAGTGAAGGTCCCTCACTGGTGGGATTATACGGTCACTTATACGGACCGTATAAAATTATACGGACCGTATAATATGACGTATAATGGTCATAGAATTGAGATGATGATGAGGTAATTTCACGGTCACTTATATGGACCGTATAATGTGCCGTATAATGGTCACAGAATTGAGATGATGATGAGGTGATTTCACGGTCACTTATACGGACCGTATAAGTTTATACGGATCATATAAGTGCCCGTATATTTCCCCGACGGATCAGATTTTAAGTTATTAAAAAGGGGACCCAAGTTCATTAATTCATTTCATTTTCACACTCCCTCTCTCAAGAACACTCTAGAACTCTCTCCACTCTTCATCCACAAGAACATAAGGGAAATTGATGATCAACTTCATCAAACCAACAAAATCAAGTGTAAGAAATTCATTAAAGTTCATCCAAGCCAAGAAATTTCAATGGAGGTGAACTAGGGTTTTGGTGCAAGAAGAGTATTTATACCCACTTTTGTCACGACCCAATCCGATGAGCCATGACTAGTGCCTGAGCTAGACACTCGTATACGAACCTGTTAGGTATAGTCAGACTGAAACTAAGGACCGTATGGGAACTTGTAAAAGTAAACTATAGACTCATAACGCCATATATCATAATAAACCTGTCTCCTGAGGAGTCACGGCTAACCAAAACATAACATAATATGCAAGCCGACAAGGCTACCACTATATACGGAAATACCCAAAACGAACCATATCGACATAGCTGATCAAAACCTATGTACAATCCACTCATGTCTACAGACCTCTAAGAGTATAAAAGTGAAATATGATGGGACAGGGCCCCGCCGTACCCCTGGATATGCATAAGTTTACATCAAAAGATCTGTACCAAAATAATCTAGGCTCGAAACAATACGACTCTTCAAACAAATGAAAGCGAAGTCCTAGGGAGGATCACTAAACCGAGTGTCGTACCGCGGGCATGAAACGCGGCCCCGAAGAAAGGGGTCGGTACGAGGAATGTACCGAGTATATAAAGCATGAAATACAATAAAGAAGATCATGGTACCGAATAAAAAAAGATTCGGAGGCAAGTATGATAATCAAAAATACCAATGCACTTGTGCCTTACGAGATGAGAATCATGCATATCTATATCATATACCATACCCGGCCCATTATGGGACTCGGTGAATGAAGTCACATACATATATACCGTACCTGGCCTTCTATTGAAGGTCTCGGTGTCATAATCATATCATCATCATATATATATATACCGTACCCGGCCCTCTAGTGAGGGACTCGGTGAGGCATGGTAAACTACTTCTAACCAAACATAAGGCCTCTGTGAATCCCACGGCCATGAGAATAAGGTTTAGGAGAAAAAAGAAACCTCAGGATCCTGAAAGAGAAACAGGATAGGGTGAGGTCATCACCTCCCATCCATTTCCTAAGTCTTGCTTTCAGTCAAAAGGGAACAAAGGCCCCACTGGTCATTACCTGCAGTTCATGCCTAAGCTCACCTTTTACTCTTCTAAGGTAACCTCAACTCCCTACCTCATCCTCATGCCTAGTGGCAGCCACCAAGACCTTGTGGTTAAGACTAGTTTGACACTGCCTTTAATCAAATTTCATCTAAACACCTCGTTGACCACACAAGTTAGCAATTTTAATCAATTCAACCTAGGGTCTTAGCTATGAAAGCTATTTTTAATTCTTTTTAGACATTGAGCCCCTTTGGATTGGCTTACAAGTTGCTTATAAGCTGTTTTCAGCTTTTTTGAGTGTTTGGCTGGCCAGCTTAAAGCCATTTTGTGCATAAAATAAGTCCAAAAAATAATTGGGCCCGTTTGGCTTAGCTTATCTAAAGCAGCTTATAAGCTGAAAACAGCTTATAAGCTGCTTATTTTAAGCCCATCCAAATAGGCTCATTACCTCTTTGAGAAGATTTGAACATCTTAATCATTATAAACGTAAGGTTAGACTAAACACCAATCCTTAGACTCAAATAGTTCTCTGTCATTGGTTGATTAATCATTTTTAAACAGTCAAAGAGCATATTAGGATTCAATTACTATTTCAATGTCACTGGATCCTTCCAAAAACTCAGGCATGGATTATATATAGAAAAGGGGGGAAGAGTCTGGTGGTATATATATCAAGACTAGATTCTACTTAAATGAACAATCATGACACACAATCATCCTAGTTGTATCTAGGTGTCCTAATTCATCTTAAATGGTCTTACAACTTCATAAGCCTATACTAGCCTCTAATGGACCACTTGGGAACATATTACCATACCAAATAAATAAAACTTAGTCTCAACCTTCATTTTTAGAACTTCTATATCATATTCTAGAGTGCTATTTGATTTATACCTACCATCAGTGTATAAGACACAACTAGTCAAGATCATTTTTAGGCCAATACAAGCATACTTAAACAAACTTAGGTATACTTAGGTCTGTTCAAATGAAATTAGACCTCATTCAATCCTATTCTAGTGCCTTGACCACATTATAAGACTCATATAAGCACTTAGATTCTTTAAGCTTTGTTTCAGTCCAATCATGATCCTTTACTTGTCCTAATCATGACTCATGCTACTTAATTGTGACATAAACCAAGTATGTAGACTCAGGAAAGCAAATTGAAGATTCTAAGATAACACAATCTCATCGAGAAAAATAGCAATTACCTTGAATTACTTAAGATGGGTCATCACAGCACCTTAGCAATCTCTTACATTCAAATAGGATTAGTATTAGTCTAAAAGTTCACTAAAGTTACTATTATTAATCATGTAACAAGATTTTGTCATGTTTAAGGAATGAATAGCCAAATAGGAACTTCAGCATCTAATAAAGCATACAAGTCTGTGCATCTCTATCTATGAAGCAACATCAACAAAATTATCTAGGCTCATACATTCAGTCCATATTAACAACCGTTATAAAGGTTAAACATGTCATTTATGAAGGTAAGAAAGTGATCTCTATTTCCAAACATCTAATGAACCTTAAGCATTATTTAGAACAGTACATTACCACTTAATTGAACCAAAGACAAACTTACAACAAACTAACATCAAACAGACCATTATCACATAACAAAACTACTAAAAAATAACAAAAATAAGCAACAAGATAAAATGTTACCTTTTTAAAGTGCAGCCGTGGTCAAGATTGAATTTGAAGGCTTTTTGTGCTTCCAAATCCCACACTCAGCCACACCGACACAAAAGAAGCAAGAAAATAAATTTTTAGAACTAAGAAAAACCCCAACTTTTTAGTCGAAGTTTAAAATTTTATACTGAGAGGCTTGAATTAGATGTTTCTAGCCTCTTTAAGTTTTTTTTCAATTTTTTCCGACCTTTTTTTTCATGGTGAGGGTGGGATAAATAGAACCCCAAAATTGTTCAAACCCTCAAAAATATCGATGTGGGACAACTAATTTTCCCAGAAACTGACCTTGTAGAACAAATCTATGGCTCAAAACTATTTAACAACACATGAATGGCCAGATCTGAGCCTCGTTGGACTCGATCCAAACCATTCACCCCCAACCAATGGAAATCGAGCAAAATGAACACAGTACAACAAATAAGACAACAATAAACAACTTTTGACTGAATAATTCTAAAAAGAAAAGTCTATTACCGATTTTGGAAAGATCTGGGAAAAACAAATCTTGGAATAAATTTGTTTCACGCAAATGATGCTGCAAAAGCTGTGTATTTCACGTTTGTTCTGCGATTTTACCATTTTGGGGATGAGAGAGAAGGAGAGACAGGCGACGGTCCTAGGGTTCGCAAGAAAGAGGGATGAGAGAGACTGGAGAGGATATAGGGGTTGTTTGATATGAATAATGACAAAGGGGGGTATTACCCCTTCTATCTGTATGTGTGACTAGGCCGGGTCTTGGCCTGTTTTGTGCTGGACTCAGTCCAAGTCTTAAAAAATAAGGCTGGCCCCTTTTTTGTGTATATGATGTGTGTGTGTCTCTCTCTCTCTCTATATATATATATATATATACACACACACACACACCCCTAATGTATACACGTGTATAAAGAGTAAAGTAGACAATTTAATAAACAGACAAAAATTAAAATATTGATTATTGGTAATAATATTTTCATTATAAACAAATTAGGACATAATTAACCTATTAAATAATTTTAAAAGTGGTCAACTGTGTAAATGGGCTCAATTCTACGAATATGGCCCCAAATGATTTTAATCTAATTGATTATTTCAATTATGACCATATTTGGCCTAATTAGCAGATTTTAAATTAAATTGCATTAATGACCTTAATTAATTTGAGCCAATGAAATTGGTTATTTCAATTAAGGCCATTAAGAGGCTAATTTTACAAAAATGACCCCAATTTCCTTAAACCATGAATTGGTTAATTTTAATGTGGCCCTAACAAAATAATTAAATAATTAAAAATCAATTTGCAATAATGACCACCTAATTGATTAATTAAAACATTTAGAGACAATTATAAATAATTTTGACAAATTATATTTATACAAAATGAGGGATTAAGGGATGAAATGGTTAGTTATTTTAATTACTCGAACTCCTTGAATTGAAAGTGTTTGCTAATTTTGATTTTTGACAATTTAAACAATTAAAATAAATTATTATTATTTTTTCGACAAAAATGCCCTTTTTCCTCTGATTAAATCTAACAAATATCTCATAAATGTCATAAAGGGTACCAACTAATTTCTAAATAGTTTGTGATGTCAGACAAATCTTTTTACCTATTTAAAGGAGTAAAATATTGACTTGAACAATTTATATCAAAAAATTGTTTAAACCCCACCATAGCTCATTTTATTTATTATCCAAGGACTCTGAATGATTAAAATAAATTACGGGAGGTCAAAAATTAGGTGTCAACAAATACAAATGAAGAACAAAAGACAAAGATCTAACAACTAAAAGAACCTACGACATAGTCATTGAATACGAAACTGGTTCCTTTAGTTGTTGCAGCTTGATCTTTGAATGAGCACTTTGGGAGCAGTAGCGGCTACCTCTTGAGAGCAGAATATTTCTTTTTTATTCTCAAAGTGTTGGGTTGAAACCTTGTAACATGTTGCATATATGTTGGAGATCATGTGAGTATCATGTGATAGGGGATAGGGACAATACATCTTTTGGTCATCTGCAGCTGTGTTGCTGCACTGCTGCCAGTCGGTACAGTGCAGCAGCCTTTACAGCTATATAGTTGACTTGTACGACAGTCAGGGGACCTGATCAGGTACCTGGTCCCTATACGGTTCCTCGAGAGTTTGACAAATCATCAAAACACAAGATAGAATATCTTATCAAACACTTTGTTTTGAGATATCACATTCATTTTTTTCAACAGTTTTTGCTTTACTTTCTAGTACTAATGCTTCAACGAAACTTTGAAGAGCTCTGATGAACTGAAGGGATAAAAAGAATATTACCACCCTTCCAAGCCCTTTTAAATCACATAATTACTCTGTTGATTTTCGCTAAGATTTACTACTGGACACGTAAGTGTGTGTATGCATGTGCACCTTTTTCTTTTGTTGTTGTTAATCTACTATGTGGTTTCTCAACCATATGAGAAAATTAAATCGAATTCAAAGATTGATTGTACCTCTGAGTGTAAAGCATTAAAGGGAAAAAGAAGAAAGAAGACGAATACACACACACACAAAAAAAAAAATAATAATAATAATAATAATATTATGAAGTATTACTAAAAGATGCTGATTGGTTGTTGGGGAGAAAATATGCATTAACGAGGGAAGACAAATAAATTTGACCCCTTAATACATGATAAATAATTATTCACATACCAATCCTTTAGATTCATAATAGCACTGTTGGGGTTGATTTGAAAATTGCCACACGAAATCACCACACTTGAAAATTGCGACGCTAATTTACTTTCATTATGTAGATTTAGCTACAACATCATTAGCATCTTCTTAATCAATTTAATTTATGTTGGTTCTATATATGCATTTCATGTGTCATATATGGTCTGAGACACCACATATTACAATAACCTATAGATATTTAATTAATAGCCATTTGTCTTGCTTCAAATTATTAACCAAAAAAGAACGTCGAAAGAAAGAGGCCATGTATTTTTTCAGATTAATGTCAAGTACTCAATCAGACTATTAGAGCCACCTTTTAGAAGAAAAAAAAATCTAAATTTGTAAGTTTTGATGAACTTTCCACAATTTGATTGAAGAAACTAGCTAGTTCTTGTTGAACTCTAGATCAGAAACGTATATGAGATCGAAATGTTGGGGAAGTTGTAGGTAAATACCGTCTATCGGTATTTTTTTTAAGGGTTGGAGGAACTACAAACTCATGATGAATCAATCATTCTAGCTATGTCCGAAGTTAAAAAATCATACAAACGTAAAGATGTTGAAAAGGTGAAATAACACGATGTAACAATTTACAGGGCTGATTAAAATGAAAAAAGCATACTTTAATGGCACAATATCTATATGAATGATAAGATTATAACTTAATACAACAACTTCCATTATATAGGTAAAACATGATAATGTCAACTTTCATTTCTCTTTGATGATATTCATTTGATTCCAAGTAACTATGATTGACAAAAGCTTTTCTTTTCATTTCTTTTATTTGTTCAGCTATATTAAGCATATATGCTACATTTCCTCTAAACTTGGAAGCTACCACCCCTCCCAAAAAAAAAAAAAAAAAAACAAAAAAAGAGGAATTATAGGCACATCTCTGTCTTCACATTTGGACGGATTGATGGACCGTCCAAAAGGATTTAATACATGTATTTCAAAAAAGAAAACGGAGTATTTATTTTAGTCCAAAGGGGCCATATATTAAGAGGCTTTTCATTTTTGTTTGTCGGCCGAAATTAATCACGGACGCTAGCCAAAGTATATACACTAATTATGTATATAATAAATGTATTTGTGTATACAATAAATATATTCATAATATGTATACTTAAAATACAAAACATATTCCATTTTCGGCTATTATTTTTTTGGGTTATTTTTTCGGGGCGGCCCAAAATGATAATTATCCTTATAGTTAAGGGGGTTATACGTGATAAATTGAATATTGGAGGAGTGAATCTCTCTCACACACACGGAACTACCTAGTTGATAATTCTGCCTTTTATCTTCTGAGAGGGTGGTGCGCCACTGCTAAGCTTTTTAAATACCACTAATTTTGTTTTAAAAGCCATTATATATTTGATTTCGAAATTTGTGAAAAATATATATGGTTATCAATTCTTATCTTTTGTTCTTTGAGTGGGTTGGGGGCCAAAAAAAAAAATTGGAGTCACTGGTTCGAAAGAAATATTTTTCGTATTTTAGAATAACATAACCAGTGGTAAATGCGCGGCGAGTCGTAAAAACATAAGTTATAATTCATTAATTAATTAATTAATACATTCTAATTATTAATACGAATAAATATGTGACTCAAGATAGACCTAATATTTTACATAATCTTTATGTCCTAATACCCACCCGTAACTCAAATTGCCTTCAATACTCTATGACTTAGGCCTGTTTTTTGTTTTCAAACGTAAGATGTCTAAATCTGAATATACATTGACAATTAATATGTGTATTAAGATTGAGATGTTTTCATTGGAACGAAGATTGGATACTAAGTGTCATCTTAGTGAAAATCACGCCAATTAAGAAATCAATAAATACAATGCAGAGTTTTCTAAACTATCCTATTTATTAGATATTTTTGAAAATTGAGCAATGTTATAGATAACTACTTCTTTAATGCTAAGGACTTAGTTGAAAACACTTGCCAATTTTTGTCTTGAATTCTTAAGGTGACACTTATTTAATTTTGGGACAAATATTTTTTGCTAAGGTGACACTTATTTTGGGCCAAAGGGAGTAATTGATCTTAAAATACATCAATAAAATTATTTTAAAAAGAAATTATATAGTGGTTGGTGGTGATAGTTGCAGACATTAGTGGTTCTGGTTGTTGACTAGCGGTAATAGTGGTGGTGGTTGTGGGCGTTTACTTGCATGCAGTGGCATATTGGCTAATGGTGTTGGTTGTTGGTAGTAATTAGAAATCATGGTGGTTGACAGTAGTAATTAACAGTGGTGGTTGATGATGGTAGTTGGTGGTGGCGGCAAATAATTGTGATGGATGATGGTGCATATAGCTAAGACAGTAGCGGCGACCGGTATTTGCGATGATTGGGGTTAACAATGGTCAGTAGCAATGATTGGTCGCTAGTGGTTATGACTTGTGATAGCTAACTATAATTATTGCGGTTGAGGAAGGTGCATTGTGGTAGTTGATAGCGGTGGACACCGACGAGGCGACGATGGGTAGCGGTTAAAGCGGACGGGATGGTGAAATATCTTTTTGTAGAAATTTTTGAATGATTAGCATCTTGATAATATTAGAACTTTTGTCATATGTCTTAATTATTCAAATTCATTAAGTGGTTGTAAAAGAAAAAGAATACACTTCATTATTAATTAAGATGGATAATTAGAATAACAAAAACAACAACATACTCGGTATAATCCCACAAGTGGAGTCTAGGGAGGGTAGTATGTGAGCATATCTACTACACTCCCCAAACCACACTTGTGGGATTACAATGGGTGCGTTGTTGTTGTTGTTATTGTAATTATCCATCTTAATTATGAAGTGTATTCTTTTTCTTTTACAATCACTTAATGAATTTGAATAATTAAAACATATGACAAAGTTTTAATATTATCAGGAAGCTAATCATTCAAAAACAAATCACTTAATAATTGAAATATGAATAATTAAGATTTAGACCTCAATGCTATCGTGCTGATGAAGCTTTAATCTCTCTTATCACATAGAGATGCACAATAGTACTATTTCTTTTATCTTTTTACGTGATAACGACATGGTGTGTATATACTTGCATATATGGCGACATCATTATTATTGTATAATCGAGGATTCGTATTTGTAAATTGTAATTGGGGTTAGCATAATCAATAAATGGAATCTGTCAGACATTTGAATGTTATAAGTCCATAACTTCATGTTTTAGCTGTGCAACGACACTCATTTTTGTATATTTTATAGCTGTTTTTCTTACGGGAACAATATATTTTTTCTAAGGTAAGAACAATTTGGGAATAGCCATGGTTATCTTCTTCTTTTTACCCGTTTATAAGATTGTTCGTGGTAGGACGATGAACAAAAACATTGTCAAGTCAAAGTAGACAACCAAATTATAAGTTATGTTGGTGTTGCTATTTTCAATAAATTTATATAAAATTTGATGAGTTGCCATCATTTGGTTGAAGAAAAGAGTTATTGGTTAACTTTCAGATATATAATTTTCTTTTGATGAAATCTACATTGTGTGGACTTTGGCAATTATAGGTGAATGCCATGTATGTAGCATCCTTTTTTTCCAAGTTGGAAGAACATATAAGCCCTTTACAAATAAATTAATTTAAATATGTCAGAAGTTTGAGAATAAATCATACAGATGTAAGGTATTGGTAGATTGAAATGCCAGGTTGTTACGACTTTACAGGTCTGACTAAAACGAGTTAAACATACTTTATTTCATATAACGAGATTTCTGACTTTACTAACAATTTTCATTATATTGATAAACGTAATAAAGTCAACTTTTACTTCTTCTTTTTTTTTCAAGTTAATGACACACCAAGTTAAATCGATCTTGTGTTGCTTATATACTAATTTATAAGTGTTGATGAGTTTGCTACCGTTTGATTGAAGGATAAAGAGTTCTTATTGAACTCTAGTTTTGAAATGTGTGCATATATATATGATGAGATTGAAATGTTGTGTAAACACTGGGAAAAAAATGTTGTGAAAATATATAGTAGGTGAATATCGTGTGTTAGTTTATTAATAGTTAGAGAAATATAAAGCTCATTATGAATCAATCAATCCACATAAGTTAGAAGTTTAAGGATCAATCATATATATGTAAAGAATATTAAAAAAATGAAATATCTTCATGACACGACTTACAACTTACAGGTCTCACTAAAACGAAATGAGCATGCTTTAATTTAGATATAATGAGATTATAATTTTAATGGCCACTTTTATTATATAGATACAATGTAACAAAGTCATAGCCACTTTAATATCAAATAAAATATGTTCTTCAATTCGTTATAGTCAGGCCTATAAAGTCGTGAATCATGCCATTTCATTCTTTTTATTGTCTAATAACTATATGATTGATGATAATGTTGAGACAAACACCTCAGCTGTCACTTTTTAATAATAGTAATGTAACAAAGTCTAGACTTTTACTAATTTCTCTTAATCTGATGAGATTAATTTGTTTGTATATTAGGATTGAACAGTTTTTGTTCTATATCTACTATACAAGCTGATGTGCCATTACTGGGCTTCGTCCTCTGGCAATTATCAACTCGGGAATGAACGAAGTCGTTTCACTTCAAAGATCCATTTCTGAATGTACACCCAATAAATTATTGGATCCATATTGATGCAATGAGGCCAACGTGTTGATTATTGGATCCATATTGATGCAATGCAAACCAAATAAAATTTAACATTATCAATATATATAACTTAAATCCATAGCAAAGTTGGTCAACATCAATTCGTCTTCCTACCTTTTTGTTCTTTCGTGGAGCAAATTAAAGAAGAATAGTCATTTGGGGGATAGAGAGATGCGCATGGGTTGAAGGAGATATATTTCGTACTTTAGGAATAACATAACCAGTTTAGAAACTTTATCTATAACTAATACCTTCTAAATACGAATAAAAAGTGACTCGCTCAAGACAGACTTAAAATTTTACTCGAAAAGAGAAACACAACTACTAGTATACTATATTTTACCTAAGCTTTATTTCTTGAGACCCACCCATAACTTACGAATGTGTTTTTGGTATTATGTGACTACGAATGTGTTTTTGGTATTATGTGACTACTCTCTATTATTACTTCGTTATACACAATACTAGTATATTTTACGTGATGTCGACATGGTGTGTATACGTACTTATATGGCGACATCACTATTATTATATGAGGTTCGTGGTTGTTATTGGCTTCAGGCTTCAGCTTAATAGATGGAATGTGTCAGGCATTGGATGTTATTATTTCAAAACTTTATGTTTCACAGCAACAACACTCATTATTGGATATCTTAGTTATGTTATTTACAAGAACAATATTATGTTCATTTAATGAAAGAACAATTTAGGAATAACCGATCTAGGGTATCTTCTTCTCTCCATCTATAACACAGTTTGTGCATACCAACATTGTAAAGTCAAAATCACCCAAATATACGTTATGTTGTGTTGCTTATTCACTAAACTTTATAAAAGTATATGAGTTACCACCGCTATTGGTTGAAGAGAGGAATTTTTATGAAAGTTCTCTAAATAGCAATATGTTTGATGAGATCGAAATATTATGGACGTTTGGAACATTAGGTGTGTGAATGTTTGGCATGATTTTGTTTTCCAAGGATTTGAAGAATAGATTAGATTATTGTGAAATATTTAATATTACTATTACTTTACTGCTATTAATAAGCTACATGTCTATCTTACAGTTAGTATCAACCATATAGATATTAGATAATAAAAAGAATGAAATGGCACGATTCATGCTTTACAGGCCTGGCCTGACTAAAACGAGTTGAACATACTTTATTTGATATATGAATAATGAGATTCTGACTTTAATAATAACGTTTATTCTATATATTGATGAAACGTAACAAAGTCAACTTCTACTTCTCTTATATGAGATAAAGTTGATTACAAATATGCTATATAGGATTGAATAATAAAATTACTTACTTTTATCATGCTAATTATATTTAGCACCCTTCAACACTTCTTCCAAACATAGCAGTTATGGTAGCATATCCTCTAAATTAAACCAAAAGAAAAGGAAGTAGCATGGGCGCATCTCTCTCTTCAAGTTGGAAAAATCCAGGACCGTCTCTACAAAAAGGGATAACTACATTTCCCAGTTAAGATAATATTACAAAATACATGAAACTTTTAATTTACTTGGATACTGAAGGAGGGAATGTAGATGTATCTCAAAAAGTTATGGGGTTATAACTTATAAGCGATAAACTTAACGATGGAGGTGTGGAGTCTGACCCTATAAATAAGGAAATACAATCAAAAAGACGATAAAAGTATCCAAAGATAGTTTAAGAGGTAATTTATCCAAAGATAGTTTAAGAGGTAATTTAGTTGCTTGGTGATGACGCAAATTTAAAGAAATAAAAATGCAAGATTTTTTGGAAGAAATTATAGCAACATGAGTTCTTTCCTTCATTTTCATTCTTTTATTGTTACCATATTTGGGGAGATAAAAACTTTCCTCTGTAAATAGAAAGTTCTTTTTTTTTTTTTTTTTGGTCTGAAGAAAGTTTTTAATTCTTCTGTTCTCATGTTCAAGTCAGAGAGAGACAATGCACGAAGAATAATAATACAAAGGTGTTTAGGGTAGCTAACCCTCTTTTTGGATAAGTACAAAGTGTAATAATTTCTGAGTAACTCGAGTACTTATGGAAAGCATTAATTTTGGTACTTCAATGATTTATAAATTTTTATTTTGGTCCTTGTTAGGGGTATACATGGATCGGGTTGGTTCGGATTTTTTAAACGCCAAACCAAATCAATTGCGTCGGGTTTTTAAATTTATACACCAAACCAAACCAATAAAATTCGGGTTTTTCAACCTCGGGTTTTCTCGGGTTATTCGGTTTCCTCGGATTTTTCGGATTTTTTTTCGGAATAATCTTGATACAAAACATATAACTTTTACTTCAAATATTTCTTTAGTTCTAGTAAGATACAACTATATAATTAAGGTGTTTCTTAAGAAAATAACACAAAATGTGAGAAGAGTGATGACATTTTATTAAAATATTCAACAAAAGCTAATAAATTCGGTCAAAATAAATATTGCTAATTAACAAGCCATAAAGAAAATGACCATAATCTAAAAATACTAAGTCATGCTAAAATAAGTACGGCTAATAAGTATTAATTACATGACAAAGAAATAAAACTTAAGTTATGTTTTTTCACTCTCTAAATAAATTATGCAAAACTGAAGAAAGATATCCAACATTATTGCCATTCCTAATAGTAAATTGAATTTCTTTTGTTAGCATTAGTGTTGAGTTAGTTTTGGCTTGAACTTTATTTGGGTTGGACTTTATTTGAGTTACTAACATCCATAGGATATAAAACTTATTGACATTCAAAATTCGAAGTTCAAGCTTGAATAATATGATAATCGTTAAAGAACTACGAAAAAAATTTAAGAAATATTTATAAATTACATTACAAATAAATATTTTTATGTATAAAATATTTTAAAATTTGAATACATGTAATGTCGGGTTGGTTTGGTTCTGTTTGACTTTTTTTAGTTAAAACCAAACCAAACCAATTATGGTCGGGTTTTTTTTTTCCAACACCAAACCAAGTCAAACCAAATCACTAATCGGTTTTTTTTCTCGATTTGACTCGGTTTATCGGTTTGTCGGTTTACTTTGTACACCCCTAGTCCTTGTAATGTCTAGCTAAGCAAATTTAACTTTCAATTAGTTGAAAGTTGTACATTTTTTATTCCTTTGCCTGTGAATATAAAAAGATAATTTGTTAACCGTTACACCATTTAATTACTTTGTGTTATGTTATTTCGTTTCATTACTTTATATTAAAAGGTACTTCCTCTGTCTCAATTTATGTAGCACACTTTTCGCTTCTCGAGATTCAAACTATATGAACTTTGACCAACATTTTAAGATGTATTTTTTCACCAAATTGATATGAGAAAAGTTGCAACTTATAGTACTTTTCATGTAGTTTTCAAATATATAAATTTTAATGTTAAAATATTGAGTTAATCTAATCCAATTTAGCTTCAAAGTTTAGTCAAATTGACTCTCGAAAAGCGAAAAGTGCCACATAAATTGGGATGGAGAGAGTAATATTTATATAGTCCAAAATTTAGTCGATTCCTTACATAAAGGGACCAAGAATGCACACCAAAATTAATTGAAGATTAGATGTGCTTAGTCATATACTAGAAGGACAGGAATAATAATTTATTACTAAATGAGGGACTATAAGTGCTATTGTGCTCCTCAACCCGTGGTTTTTTTCATATTTGAAAAAGGTTTTCTACGTAAATTTGTAATCTTCAATATATACAATAGAAAGTTAATCTAATAAGAAATGAATCAACATACTTGAGTTCTTGTATCTTTCTTTGAGATCCGTACATAAAAGAACACTAGAACATTCAACAAAAAATCCAAATATAAATATTGGTTAATATTAGATCTCAAAACTCTTTCTTGAGTCATTTTGGCCCCTTTATCTTATGAGAAGGTGACTGCCAAGTTTTCTAAATACTACTACAATTTCCAAAGGATGTTTGGATTTTTTAAAGGGTATATATGATTAACAATTTGTATTGTTAATACATTTTGTTCTTTGAGTAGTTTAGAAAGCAAAGATCAGGGGACTTGAAGAGATGTGATTGTGAAGGACCATGGTAAGGAACATAACCAGTTGCACATTTGTACATGCGGCGAGGCGTAGCAACAATATATTAGTTGATATATCTTAAATACGAATGAATGTATATGTAGCTAGGCATAAATAATTCAAATTACTAATAAAAATGAGGGGGGAAAGGTTGAAGTTCTAGAGAGACACGGCTTTGACTAAGCCAATTAAATAATTTTTTCCTTGCATATTCTACCAGATGCACACGAATCTCTCTTCTTACCAAAAAAAAATCTTGTCTATTGTTGCAAATATCTTATTGTTATATTCAGATAGAGTATTGGCAAAATCAACTAATCTAAGAATGGACATACCAATAATCAGTCGCAACCATTGCAATACTTGAGAAGGAAAAAATACACTTTTTATCTTAATCAAGGCTTCTTTTGATGAAGATATTAATATCTTTTGTTTAAATCGGTAGCTAAAAAAGAGACAACTCTTTCTAGAACAATGGGAGGGCAATATAGAATTAGGTTCAATTAAATATGCTCAACTTTGAGACAGAAAAAAGTAGTAGATTAAAGGAATGTTAGATGCTTTCAGCTTGGCGATTGAAGAAGCCGAAGGCTAGGACAGAAACTAGATCAATTTACTGCTTGAAATATGTGGAGTGTATAGAAATAGACTCTTCCTTTAATATTACGATTGAGTTTGACTAGTCGGGTCATGGACAAAGATATATTGTTTCAAATTAGAGAAAAAAAAAAAATTCTTTAAAACTAAAACTAAAAATTTTAGGGGTACGTGAATTTTTGTGTTTTATATAGGCAATAACTTTATTTAAACTATTTTTACAATTCTACAAACAAATATTTCTTTTATATAACATTGAAGCAACAAAGTACTCTTGCAAAGCTAAGGTCTCTATTAGAAGAATTTTTTTTTATAAATATCTACGTGTGCGCGCTAATTAAGTAATAATACAATTATTCGAAGGAAATTTGTTCATGCAAGTTGATGTCTAATTTCAGCATTTCTCCAACCTTTGATATGATTCAAAGAGAATAAGGGTATCCAAAATCTAAATCTAAGAGTTAAAAATGTAAAGGATTATATCATTGTATTGAATATTTACCCAACTGAGTGCTTGCATTTTGTTTTCCAAATATTGAGACCGAGTAACCCAAAATTTTAAAGTACAGTTGTATATGGGTAAACCCGAGGATACAAGACACGCTCGGTTTCCCGTGTTATGCTCGGTCACGATACGACCGTCTCACCGGGAACGAGGCTTCGAGTTCGGGCCGGGATGAGGCGATAAAGGAAGGGCGATTGACTGCCATCAGCGGGAGACCGAAATATCCGTCCTCAACCGGATATTTCCGCGTCGATCTCGGCAAAACAGCTATCACCAGATTTACTTACTTTATTTAGAATTGTACTAGGATTGAAACTCCTCTACTATATAAAGGGGAGGTTATCATTCATGAAAGAGGTTGGCAATAGCAAGGAGAGAAATAGTTTACATCAACAATCATAAGAATCTTATTAAATCAGTTCCCATCTATTCTTAAGTTCATTTTTATTATACCTCGTGAGAGTTCATAACAAAAGGGTATCGACCTCGGTTTCTATACCCGAGGCCATACGTACTTAACAGTTGGTTAGATTTGCTTCTCTGTTCGTTTATTGACATATCTCGCTATTTAATCTTGAATTGAATTTAGCCACATATCTTTGGCATCACGTACAAATTTAATTGTTCTCCGTTTTAAGGATAAACAATAGTATTTTAGTTATAACGAAAGCATACAATTGTTGTGTGAGGAGAACTTGGCTAGGAGTCTAGTTGGAATATTCCCAACATACGGGCATCCCATTGCCCCTTCCCCAACGGGCAACGCAATCTAAGTTGATAGAAAAAATAAATATTAATATACTTTTTAGCTTAAATTTATCATATTATAGAATGGAGTTGTCATGAGGGAGGAAAAGGACCAAATCTCCAAATCAAATAAATAATACTATATGACCCATCTCAATTTTTTTTTTCCGAGGAAAAGAGGATTTTTGTTATTCCTTCACCATATTTAGACGAAATAGTTACGGTATTGATGACGTTTGACTTTGTTAATTAGTATTCTTTTGACTAGAATTCAGTTATTTGGATGCTTCCGTGCATGGAAAAGCGGTCTTGAAGGGTTGAAACTTTGACCTCGATAGAGGAATTTTCCCAAACTGTATGTAATCTAAGTTCTTTGTATATACCGGGGAAGTGTGTATATGGAGTGACGGTGACGAGCAAATACGCAACTACAGGGTAGTTAAAGAGGTTTACTTGAAATAATGCTAATGTGAAGTCTTACTTTCCATATATGTATTGGGATGATCTAACCATACTATTTATGCCGTGTTGATGATATATGTCTATGTAAAGGTTATAAATAAAAGCATCATTTATCTCTATACGTGTGGGAAGCTCCTATTATGACTTCTATATGTTATTATAAAAGCATCATTTATCTCTGTATATGTGGGAAGCTCATATTATGACTTCTATATGATACTGCATGTGCTATTTCTTTACTGCTCCTTACTTTTGATATGTTGTTGTTGTGGAGCTGTGATATGGAGATTGGGGATCGTGATACTCCGGTATGACACAATAATGAGGATTATTCAGAGTCCGGTTATGGCATTGTACATTTGGGACTATTGAGTCTGTTGGATCATTTATATGATTGTGCGCGTGTTTATAGGGATTCAGCCCTCATGGGTATTCAAAGTATTCAAAGTCATTTCCGTCAAAATATAGAGTAAAACGACTTAAGAATCAACACCTTTTCTGTGTTTGATGCTATGCATGTGTTTTGTTCACCTAATCCAATATTAAAATAAAAAATTACTCTGCTACAAACTTTTGCAGGAAAGAATAGCAAGATAATTTTTTTTATACAGAAAATGCTCAAGTGTTATTTTGCTACTAAGGTTATTTGATATGATTACTATAATCATCAAATATATCTCTCTTTATAGTACTAAAAAAATAACTCAAGAACCTTGTGCACCACTAACAGGATGATCAATAAATACATCACAAGTTCCCAAAAGACTTCTTCAAAAATTATGAGACGATAATATTGAATAAATAAATAATACTCTTAAAAATTCAAAACTCTTAAAAAGATTAGTAATGGATAATATCAACGTATGCATAAATTCCAACACTACTGTGTCATGCATGGTTCCATATCTCTCCTCATTGATGCGTCTCCTTTCCCTGCTTGAGCTGTCTGAGTTATCATGGAAAGAATGATGTCACCCTTAAAAATATATATGACTTGTCTAACTAGCCTAAGTTTAGGCAGATTGTGCTAGGCATATTTTGAATGGTGGGTCAATTTGGGTATAGCCCGAGTTAGCACATATAGAAGATGGATTGATTTAGACTAAATATGTATATTGGAACTCATAGTGGCCCATAAAAAAACTTATTAATATATCTAAAAGAAATGTACATATTAGAACATAATCAAAAATTAAAACTTAATAAGAGTTGACCGGATTACCTATGACCTATTGTTTAGCTCATCTTGACCCATTCGATTTTAGCCCAAATAAACTTTTGGTAGGATTAAGCAATGAGCTATTTATTTATGGGATAACTACATGGCATAACTAACTCTACCACATATTTATATTTAGTAGCTATAGTTTAAAATAATTACATCTCATAGCTAATTATAATATGTTCAATACACCTTATAGCTACATATATATACAAAGTAGAATGCCCCATATCACATTATTCACTTCCAAACTAACCTTCTCATCTCTCTTTCTCCCCTCTCCCCTCTCCCCTCCTCCCCACCCCGCTACCCACTGCTCCGGCGAGGAGCTTCCGGCGCCCTCTTCTCCGGCGAGAAACAGTCAAGCAACTTTCAATTTTCAACCTTCTCATCTAATTAGCGTCCCTTCTTCTCATAAACCTTCTCATAATTGAATTGATGCCATCTCCAACTTGCTGTTTTACTTTAAAAATACCATTGATCCAACAGTGAAATTTGTTGTTGTTGACGCGGTGGCTTTTGAGTTTTGACGGTCAGGTCCGGTTAGATCTTGGCCGGATCTACTCAGTTCTGGTCAAATTTTGCTTTGCCTGAATCTGGCAGGCGGTGACTTTTCCAGTCAGTAGGTGCTGAATCTGGAAAATCATGTTTTTTTTTTTAGTGTATTCATTAAATTTTTAGCATACAATTCAGTGTATTCATTAATTTTTTGGCGTACAATTCAGTGTTTTGTGTATTTTATTTTCTTGTATTATGTTTTTGAGTGTATTCGTTAATTTTATTTCTTGTATACAAATGAATACATTAATTTTTGAAGTGTATACAAATGAACAGAGTGAATTTTATTTCTTTGTAATTTCAATTTTTTTGAGTGTATTTGTTAACTTTTTTAGTGCAAAATTCTGTGTTTTGTATACAACCGATTAAATATAATAAAGTGAATACACTGTAAAAGTAACTATAATGAATACAGTAGATTTGAATACATTTAAACTGAATACAAAATTTAGCAAATTTTAATGACTGTATTCATGAATACAGCGACGCGAATACAATAAGTAACAAGTGCTGAGTTTTGCTATATATTTGCTACGTCATGTAAATAGGTAAAATGTAGCTAAAATGCATAAATAAGGCCTGAGTCATTTATGAAACTTTCCCTTTATTTATTCAGCCTATTCTGATCTAGAAATTGCTCGGTGTGTCCAACTACTGACACTGGTATCCATTGTTCGTCCCTGTTTTTGTGTATATGTCACAAAAATATTCATGTTTAGGGTTACGAGCAAGGCAAATGACATATGTTCCCTTGCAATGAAAGCTAACATATCGAAAACTTCTAGAATAAGCTATGGTCCGAGTCAACAGAGAACTTGTGATGATCCGGTATTATTTATAAATATAGCATGAAATCATACATGTTTGTCATGACTTCCGTGCAATAGGCTTATCTTTTGTATCTTTAAAATCTTGACGATCTTATATGGTTTTTGAGTAATTCAACAAAATGGATATGTTGAATATAGCATGAAGTTAAACATGTCTGTCATGACTTGCATGCCATAGGTCTAAAAAATATTCTCTGTTTGTAGCTTTGAAATCACAAAAGAGAGGTATGAAATAAATAGAGGAGAGAGGTATCATGAGTGAAATGAAATAATTAAAAGGAGAGGTACAAAAAAGAAAAAATGTGGAATAATTTTAGGCGGTTTAATTTGTCATAACTTGCATGTCACTATTTTGAAATGTATTTTTTCTTGTTTGTTGTGGCTTTGAAGTCATGATGATCTGAAGCCCATTTGGATTAGCTGAAAAAAAGTGAATTTTAAGCATAAGTGATTAAAGTACTTTTTAAGTGCCGAAAGTTATTTTATAAATAAGCAGTTACGTGTTTGGATAAAAGTGCTTATAGGGTTTTTAGAAGTAACGGTAGTATCGGAATTTGCGTAAAAATATAAGGGATAAAAGGGTAAAGTCGTTGGTCAAACTAAAATGGCTTTTGAGCCAAAAAAAAGTAAGTCGAGGTTGAGCAACTTCTTGCTTTTGGCTTATTTTAAACACTTTTTAAATTAATTTAAGTTGTTTTCTACAAACACTCAAATAAATTAAGATAGCTTATAAGCTGATTTGACCGATTTATAAGCCAATCCAAACGAGCTTCTGGTATATATGGCTTGTAAGCAATCTAGCAGACATTAAAATTAAAAATATCATGAAGTCATACCAATTTGTCTTGATTTCCATGCCACTAATCTTAAATGTATTTTGTTCCTCTTGTTTGTTTGTAGCTTTGAAATCACGCACGATCTGGTATGGTTTGTGAGTAATCCGCCGGGACAGCTAGGTTGAATACAATATTGAAGCCATATTAATTAACGTCAGGACTTGCATGCTACGTTTTACCGGTTTTGGTGCCGTTCAATGTAGGAGTATTTTAGTCCAAATTTTTTTCACTAAGTAGGTGTTTGGCCATGCGATATGAAATCACGATTTCACATTTTGATTTCAAATCGGCATTTGTTCATGCAATTTGAACAAAATTCAACTTCATATCCTGATTTCAAATCCCAAATTCTCCAAAAAGGTATGATTTAGAATTCAAATCGTGATTCCAATTTTTTAAATATAAAACTTGACCCATAAGTTTATATTTTATTAAAAAAAGACTCATAATTTTATATTTTATAAAAAAAGACTCATGTTCGACACGAAGAGATTGGTCGAGTACCATATGGAATGATTATATTAAAGAATAGCTAGTTACTACTATTGTTGATATTTTGAAAGTAGATCTTTGTAAAATTATGCGTATGTGAAAGTTTGTAATAGCATGTAATCGCGCGTATCTAGTTAGAAAAGGAATATGGAGATATGCAGTTTAATAACGCCATAGGATATATCGATACCTTGTTTATGAACTATGATTTGTTCATTTGGTAAGATTGTATAAGAGTTGGGAAGTCTTGATAGTCTTCAAAAAATGTGGGGTTTTCATATTTATGAGAAAAAATACAACTTAAGAAATCCAAATTTCATGTTCAAACAAAAGTTCAACTTCAAATCAACCTGATTTCAAATCATGTCAAAATGGGGGCCTAAATTTAAAAAGGTCATTTCCGCACAAATGCCAAAACGGAGGACATTATTTAAATAGCGCAAAAGCATCCCTGTTGTGCAAATCGGGCAATTCGCAGAATTGCCCTTCGTTTGGGGTGGTCTTTAAATTTTGCCCCTCATATTTGAAATCTTTAAATTTTGCCCTTACTAAAACCCATAGGTTCCGGGAACCCAATAGTTACAAATCAAAATTTTAAAAAAATTCGAAGGCAAGTTTAAATTTCGCTATGCCCCCGGCATACAAAGGAATTACCAAAGTTATGCGGACCGTTGTTCATACTTATGCCTTATATGCGGATTTGGCATAAGTATGGGGTCCGGATAACTTTGATAATTCATTCAAAAGTTTATGCCGGATCCGTATTAACGCCTTAAAAGATAGAAAAAATTTGCCCATTAAAAGTATGAAAAAAAATTAAATCACAGAAAATCCGAATCATTTTATGGGGTTTCATGTTCAAACAAAAAATGTTCATACTTCATCAAATCATAAAACTTTGATTTCAAAGTTATGCCGACCCGGCATATCATGTCCAAAATGAGGGGCCTAAATTACGGTGGAAATAAAAAGGTCATTTCCGCACCCATGCCAAATTTACTTGAGGGGGTTCGAGCTAGGAGGACATATGAGGGCATAATTTAAAGACCACAAATATGAGGGGCAAAATTTAAAGACAAAAAGAAGGGCACTATATCCATCTTCATGAAAAATCAAGAAGACTTGGTGCAAATCACCCCAGTTTAACTTGCCCAAGCCACCCCTAATCTCGAATTTTAATTGAGCTAATGTATGAAGCTGAACTAAATGTCTGCTTGCTTTTTTCTAAGTCAAACTATGTGATTCCAGTGAAGAATATGTAAATAAATGGACTTTGAGCATATATAACTAAATCTCAAATGTTAGTTCATAAAGTACAAATTATTTCAAATAATATATGGAGACAACCATTTATCCCTTCAATCAATACGAGATTCTCTTAACACGCCCCAAACCACCACCACCACCCCCCCTATCCACACGATCAGGATTAGACATTTAGTGCATGAACAATTGGGAGGGTTAATATTTTGATAAACTAAGAATAAGAACGAGAATGATCATTGGGCCTAACTCAACTCTGAACGCTAATTAATGAGGTAAAGATTTATTTTCAAGACCGTGTAAGGAACAGTTCATTCCTTCGATCAATTTGAAACACTTGACAGAATATCGCGCAATAAGGACTAACATGTGAAGCAGAATGACAAGAATGAAGTGGATACAAGATTACTAGATGATTGAGCGAAGTCACAACAGCTCATTGATCAAATAGGTCAAGCTATCATTTATATATAAAAAAAAAAATATATATATATATATATATATATATATATATATATATATATATATATATATATATATATGTATATATATATATATATATGTGTGTGTGTGTGAGTTATCAATGCACATATAAGCATGGAAGATATAATGTCTTTTTCCAGATAGTTTTAAGAATGTCAAACTCACCACCACGATCTATGTCTTTCCTGGTGATATCATTAAATCATTGGTTTCAGTTTAATATGTTTTTTAATGTATTGAAAAAGATCCTCACGTTCTCCAGATATATCTGTCTCCATGCCCTTATCTCACTTCCAAATTTTCCTAATTAAGTGTTCGATAGTTGATAGTAACAGGTATTTTCGCTGTATCAATTTATATGGCACCGTTCGTATTTTGGGAGTCAAAACTTCTTAACTTTGATCGTGAATTCGGATATAGAATCTTAAGGTTCTCTGAATAAAATTTTCATATTTGGAAACTACATAAAAACGATAAAAGTCACAATAATTAATAATTTAAAATACTTAAAAGGCATATTAAAAAATTACGATAAAAAAAACTCATTTAATTCTCGAAATTCGAACAATGCCGCGTAAATTTGGAGAGATGGAGTAACAGTTAGTCCTTTTCTCAATGATTGGTATATATATAGCACTCATCATTATTATAGTTATTTAATGGGATGTAGTGTTATCTTAAAGCCTCTGAAGGGTTGCATCATTTTGTCCACAATTAGTTAAACCAAAGTCTTCTGAGTTGTACCTGGTCCATTGTGGCCAAGTGACCAATATTTCTTCATTTCATTTAAATGGGAGTAGTATTTGACTGAACGCAGAATTTTAAACATGTCAAAAGTATATTAGAACTTGTAATCTTAAATATTTATGACATTTTCATAGCTATAGCCTATAAGAACATATTAGTAGGGATAAAATAACAAGTCTAAAATAAAAGAATTTCGAAAACAAGACTGGTGTCATACTTTTAACAAATTGAAACTAAAAAAGTGACATAAAATAAAGCAGTGGAATTGAAGTACTAGTATTAAAATACTAGTTGGGGAATATTCTGCTTATTAATCATTGGTTACTGAGTCTCCAAACAAAGTCTTCATTTTTGTTGGTATAAATATGTGCCTCTATGCATAGACCATATTGAGTTCTCTATTTCAGTTAATAATATAGCAGAACTCCATTAAGTTCCCTACAGGCTCTTAGTTATAATAACAATATGGAGCATATGTCAGCCATGTCTGAAGGTGAATGGAGTGGAATGTATTCCTCTTATCAGGAGGCTGATTTTATTGATCAGTTTCTTAGTAACTGTTTGCAGCCTAATAACATTAACAATTCTATGTATTTTTCTTCACAAGGAAGTAGTTATAATGGTTGTTGTAGTTCTCAATTTTCCCTTCCGAGTCATGAAAGCTACTACGAGAGTCATGTTCAATCAATCTTGATGAGAAATGAGAGTTCAATAACAAAAGAATATGATATGGTGGAAGGTGATAACATAAGTTCACCCTCTCAGGTACTTACTAATAATTACAAGCTAATTGAAGTGGATGACTTCTTTAACCAAGATATGAGCAATGATAGCATGGAGTATGTATTGCAAGACAAAGTGGATAGTCCACCAGAGAGCTCTAAGAAAAAAAGATCCCGTGGATTGCTTGTTGATGTGAGTATTATCATGTGAACTTTGATTTTATGTTGTCATCTGATTTTTTTTCTTAAGTATTAAATTTCTCTAATTAATTAATGTTAGGTCCCAAAGAACAAGAGAAGCGTAAAGCTGAAAAAGACTAGTGGGATGGATGGGGAAAACAAGGCCGCACTTCAGAGGCAGAATTCTATTAGTTGCTGCTCGGAAGATGAATCTAATGTTTCTCTCGGGTTGACACGAAAATCCAGAGCCAGCAGAGGTTCAGCAACTGACCCCCAGAGCTTGTATGCCAGGGTATTTAACTGAGTGTTAATCACCTAGTTTTGCTTGTTTTCTCGATCATCTAGTATATATGATCATAATTATTTTCTTTCCTTTTTACAGAAGAGAGAGAATTAATCAAAGATTGAGGATCTTGCAGAGTCTAGTCCCTAATGGAACCAAGGTAAGTGTAATCAGTCACTGAATCTGCATTAATGATCATGTAATCCGCTGTGAGAGTATATAAGCCTAAAAGGCGCGACACTATTTGATGACAGGTTGACATTAGCACCATGCTTGAAGAGGCAGTCCAGTATGTCAAATTCTTGCAACTCCAAATCAAGGTAAATGTGTATTGTCCCTTCGCAGATTAGATTTCAGTCATTGAACACGCTGACTCTAAATTATGGATCGCTTATGTTTAGCCTGAAAGCAGAAAGCAAAACGAAGCCTATAGCTTGTCTCATCATAATAGTTAAATAACGCCAGGGCTGGCTAAAAACTAATGATACCAACTATATTCATTGCTTCATAGTTTAGAATTATTCTCAGGAGATGATTTTAATTAAGGGCAAGCCGATCGATCAAAAACAATTAGATTCCCTGGCTAAATATACAAAAAAAAATATACATTCTTATGTATAAAATATGTATATTTTTATATATATTATATATTAATATACAAAAATATACATTCGCTGATTATTATTTTGGTGGGCGGATATTTATGTCAGTTTCTTTTTAATTTACAATTAATATGGGCCTTTTTGTTTTGGTGTCTTTACAGCTTTTAAGCTCTGATGACCTATGGATGTATGCTCCCATCGCGTGCGGAATGGACATTGGCCTAGATCTGATGATGGGTACTGCAAAATCATAATGTTAATTGAAAAGCTCACAACACGTGGTGGCAATGGATTTGTACATTTAGTAAATTGATAGATGAGAGCATTATCATACCGGGAGATAAAGAATTATTGCCATTTTGTAATGGTGTCTAATCAAGACTCAACCTATGGACTGGTTATTATTATCTTATCCATGAGACTAATCATTCTTCTCTGACTGACTATTCAAATTTAATAACTTCCTTTCTGGCTGCTACCTCAACATGATGAAGGAGCTGGTTTCAAGTGTTTATAGCATTTTGCAGGGTGTCATGAGGTGCAATCAAAAAGTAATCATCTGTAATCATAAATGATTAATAATATGTTAGTCTATCAATTATGAGCCTGATTGCTTCTATTTTGTTCATGCGAATGTGGTATTTCCCTCTCTTGCTGATACTCATACACGAGCCTAAGTTTGCAGCAAATATGGTCCAAGGATCGGTTTAAGTTATTCCAACATGCTTTGAAGGAAGACCTGATAAATGTAACAACTACTCCTACAATTACTTCAGAAAATCTTTTATTGAATATAAGGTGCTTTTGTAGTGGTAATAATAGTAGTAGTAATAAAAGATACCTTTTATTCATGAAAATGCTTATCAGGTGACTACTAGCAATATAAATCTACTTCAAAGTTCAAACCAAGCAAGCCTAAGCCGGAAATGCTCATAATCATGGATCAATCGATATCTGTATTACACATTTACTTGGAGTTGTATTTACAGGATCTGCGTAGAGTTAAGATACACTAAGAAATATAAAGTATTCAGGAGAGTGGAAATGGAAAAAAAAATGCTGCATTAATCGTCTGTTAGAGAAGATTGATGCATGTATACATTTTCACCCTCATTTTTTTAATATGTAGCAATCACTGCACTTAAATCTGAATTTTGTGGCTTTCAAGTTTGATCTCACTAGGCATTTCCAAAAGCCATAGCAGTTCTCTCAACATGCTTCAACAAGATCCCATATATTTTGTTCCTTACCCTTTGACAAACTTCAATTTCTGAGTCATCCAAACTCCCGTACTTTCGAGCATTCGCCTCCTTATTGATTATCACATCTAACCAATCATTGACCCTCTTCACCTTATACATCATTCCTGCTATTTGACTATCTAATACCATTGAAGACGCTTTTATTTCAACCTCATCTAGGTATTTCTCTACATGTCCCAAAAACAATTTTCTACACTCGTCCTGCAACGAAGAAGCTAGGACAGTGGCTGTAGGCATTGTGCTTCCCCTAGTCCATTCAGGTTGCTCATCTTTGTCACATGAGAATAAGAAGGGAATCTCATCACTGTTTCTATGTGATTTGATAATATATGACCCTTTCGGTTTGTTACTTCGACTTGATGTGCTTGATGACTTCTTAACCGTATTGGTGACAGCCATAGTGCTTTGGATTGGATTGAAGGCAGTGGAGCATGGTGAAAGATCAAGAGCCACAGCAGATTTTATCCACATAGCTGAATTTTTCTTTCTCTGAACTGCAATAGTCAGTGCTTCCTTAACTGAACCGGTGTTAGTCGAATGAACAGCTTCATCTGAAGTTCTTAGTGGACTTATATTTGTAAGTGACTGTAATATTAATTGTGTCTGAGCCATGTCATCTTGAAGATCAAAGAACTTATCAACATGAGGCTGGAGATCATCTTCTTCAGCTAAATGGAACTCTGAGAACTTGCTGGAGAAAGGAAGATGTGTTAGCCAGCCACCATCAGCCATATGAGATACATGGGCCATCAGAACAGCGTAACAGCGAAAATAAAAGAAAGCAACACAGAAATTGCACACAAAACAATAAGAAGATACTTTGTATTAATTTTATAATGGTAAAACAATATAATGACTTGTAATGGAAATCGGTAGCTTCTGTAGATTGTCAGCAATGCACTTGAGCAATATTGAACAGAAAGATTAACTGTCCAAAATAAAACCTCTATTTCTTCCATATTAGATAGTGACGGCTAATTTTATGCTGACATTCTCACTACAATTCAGTCATATGCTTTAAGCTCTTTCATATCTGGCATGGCAACTGCGAATAAAGTCCCTATATTGTCTTTGGGTAGTGAGAATCTCAAGGAACTCCTCCCAGTTAACTCTTTTCTACCCGGTGCTACCTCTATCTGTACTTTATGTTCCTGCTTAGAAGATGGTAAATGATACATTTAATGATCCTTACCGGCAGAAAAAACCATGTTAATCTCTTGTGATGCAGGATCTGTATTTTGAAATAATCCAGACGCTGTTCTTCTGATAAAAATGATTATCATCACTTGCCAATGATGTCAGTCTATGACTGGTATAAATTTCATTTAGACATAGATGTCTAATATTATTTTTAACCATTCTCTACTTGTGACGATTGTGCTATAGATCATTAAAAGACAACCTCCGAATATATTTGCTGATATAAGAAGTGGGCCATTACCAAGATTGTAACTTGAAACTAATAAGTCGCTCTTTTAGCTTCACCTAGACAGTTTCTAGAATTCAAGATCCTACTTCCTATTATTTCAACCCAGGCCAATATAGAGGCCATGTTAACTTAAGGCCATAGGGACAAGACAAAAATCAAGTACAATGCAATGTCTTCACAATAGAGCCTTGAGGCCTCATATCATAAGGAATCTATTGGTTTAACCAATTGAAACAAGAAGAAGCATGACGAAAAGAGAGAGCATAATCAGGAAATTTTCTAATTAGTGCATCCCAACTCATCTTGCATAAAGTAAGAGTTGTATCAGAAAGTGCACCTCAAGGAATTGAGCAACCTCTCAGCTGCACAAGCTTCTTGCAAAGCATCAGTAGCTGCAACCAGAGCAATGTCTCTTTGCTTTACAACCTCCTGTAGTACAATGAAACGTCACAAACGTTAGTATCATAATAAATCACTCAACTATTCATGCAGGTATTACTATGAAAGTGACTTTTTCTTGAACTTAGCACCTTTCCAAGCTTCACCAAGCTCGATGGGAGTGAGTCCCATGATATACCAGTTTCTGCCCCTTGTCTGTCATGAGCTAAGCGGTCAATTGGATGTGAGGCTTTCTCACACTTTATCTGGGAGAAAGATGTTTTGCTCTGAGGGGAACTCTTCATTTTCTTTGCAGCGCCAAATTCTCTTCTTCTTGGTATTGAACTTGAATTGTCATCGGAGCTATCATACCTTACAGGACGAACTGGTGAAACCTGTCTATATAAAGTGAATAAGGATGAACTTGAAGGAAAAAAACACAAAAGAAATAGTATGCTAAAATAGTTAAACATGGCAATTAGCCCAAAATATGCTTAAAAAACACAGAGAAGTATAGCCACTGGGAATAATATAATCAATCTGTGGCGTGAAAACGTGATACCTAGTATCAACTGAAAACAGGATGTAGCAGTCTACAATTATGTAAAGGAAATGTATCTCAGTCTGAAGTCCATGTTGGGCCTTAATCATTGGCTATTACTCCGAATAGTTGCAGACTACAGAAACACTAATGACGATTATGCATGCTTTTCTTATCACGTTTACATATTTGTACTTGACTTAGGTTGCATAAATCTGTACAAAACCCTCTATAACAATTGATATGGAGTTCCTCTTTATGAACCTTTTATTTGGCAATATTAATAGTAAACCAAACTTAGCCAGGCTTTTGTATAAGCCAATTTATAAATTTCAGTTCAAGAAAGTTACTAGCAAAATCATGCTGCTTTTTTGCCAAAACTTATACTATAGTTTAGAAAATGCATTGATAGTACAAACCTTGTGTCCTGACCAGTGTAAGAATCTCATAATAGATAGTAAAGACTTCAAATTATCACAACAATATTGGAACAATTAACATGAAGGAAAGTAAAATTTGACAGTTAGCACTCACAGTTGGACTAGGACTACGAGGTGGTCTGATATCGTGCTTGACAACAGAAGAATCGAAGATCTCTTTAACTCCCAAACTCTCTGACTCTTTCCAACTTTTTCTCTTAGAAGACGAAAATGAGAGCGATGACAATATGCTTTCCGTATCACTATCAATATCAAAAGATCTTTTCCGACTCTTTTGTAGTTCCCGAAAAAGATCAGAATTTCTCCTCTCACTGTCAGATCTTTTAGCAGTGCAATCCAAGCCCATCATTTTCTCACCTGAACGTACTTTCGAAGCACGCAAAGACCTAAACTTCCCTTTAGATTTTCCCTCCAAATCATCATTTTTCTTCTTCAACACCTCAGGATCAGATAATCCACGAGACAACTTTCTTGAATTGCATGGGATTTCAATAATCCTATTCTCAGAAATTACACTTTTTTCAACAATATCTTCGTTAGATGCCTCAAGAATCTTCGCTAAATTCCAGGCCGAAACAATATCTTCAGGGGTTCCATCACATGGTCGCCTGCCAGGGAGAGGCGTTACGCCCCTTAACAATGGAAAAGGATGAGCATCTTCCAATTTCTGTACATAAATGAACTGCCCGAGTTTCAATTTGTTTGCAAGAATCATCTCATTTTGCTCATCAGGCAAAGAAACATACATTGCATGTGAAAAATCTGAAACTTTGAGGTAAAATCCTCTATTAGGCCAAAGATCACCTTCTTCAAGAACAGGAACAATGCTTCTTATTTGCAACAATATAGACTTTCCATCATCCTCTAAGGCATTTGCATTATTACCCTCCATTTTCATATCTTCAAGAAACTTTACAAGAACCCCAGACTTCAAAGAAGCCATTATTTTCATGGACAAATATTGATAACACCCAACTATCAAGGTTACTAAGCAAAAATGAATTTGTGTAATAATAAGGCTACATACAGATAAAAGAATGTTCTTAGATACCATTCAGATAAAGGATAACATGATAGAGAGAACACATTGGATGGATAAATGTAATGATTCAAACAAGGAAGTTTTCAGGTAACAATGTATAAATCCAATTTTGAGGGTCTTTGTGCTGACTGACTTTGAAGATTTTCAGCTTTGACCCCAAAGAAGGAAATTAATGGCTGTGGAAGAAAATAATGAATATGAATGAATGAAAGAGATGCATAGAAAGCGGGAAATGAATAGGTAGTTAAAAACGGTTAAAACGGTCCAATTTGTTATTACATTTTCTTTTTCTTTTTCTGTTCTTCATACACAATGTTCAAATATTTGCTTACTACATTCTTGGATAATTAATAAAGCTAGTCAAATATTAATTGATTTTGCTATTTTTCATTTCTGTTACTCGTCATTTATTTCATAATAAAGAAAGCACTACTGTCATAAAGCCACATAGAGAAATAGATTCTCTAAGAATATTAATAATAAGTCTAGAGATTTCAATCAAATATTTTTGAAAATTCAAGGGAAGCCTATATATCATATGCCTTTTACTGAAAGTTTGGACGTTAATCTTTGAAGATTCAAATGTTGTATTGTCATTAAGTGATTGGAATTTATGAAACAAGTTATAATTGTAGATTTCTTCCTTCAAACTTAAAAGAATGTAATTTCTTAAATTGTTTTCGTTAGAGCTTAAATCATTGTAGATACAACTAGTTATAGATTTATTAATAATTAGCTTTCTTTAATTTTTAATTAAAGATTAATATTTTTTGAGATGTTAAATTTAAATAATTTTCTTATGTTTTATAACATTAAAAAAACTATGATATTACTTGCCGCTAGACCAAAGAGGCTGTTTTATAATCTAATGCTCTTATACATTAAAAAAAAAAAAAAAAAAAATTATTTTTTGTGTAATACAGCCAAACAAGATGTAAATGTCAACTGTTATTGTACGTGTATAATAATCAATCGTTATAAAAGCAAAAAAGAAGTCAGAACAAATAAGCCTGTTATAGAGAGGTTTGACTGTACTTTAATTTAAAAGAATAAATAGATTTTACATCCAAACAACTTTAAAGGCCTGGATCCATTAAAGCAGAATCAAAGGAAAATAGATCCGGTCTCTTAAAATTCTTTTTTCAGCAAAAAAATATAATAAACAAAAATTGTATTCTATTGTACTCCCTTGCTTGTACGGCAAGATGGTAAAAACTTATTTGTTTGAATAATTACATCAAATAAATGTGTACATGACATGTGATTGAATATAAATAATTACTATCATTTAGAGATGGCTAGCGAAGGTATATTTTCACTTTATTAAATTACTTAGTTATGATAAATTAAATTGATTTGCTATAAACATTTAATACGAAAAGATATTTATCCTGCAAGACTTACACTCTGTTTGGATCCTCGTTACCCATGATTTCATAATATATAGTATCGTATTGTATTGTACTGTATTGACGAATACAATGTTTGGATAGACTGTATCGTTTGTTGTGGTTTAATAATTTTTTTAATTGTTTGGTTTGATTGTATGGTATTGTATAATAACATGTATGTTTACTAAAATACCCTTAAACCTTAATTACAAACTAGTTTATATATATTAATAAAACTAAGGTAAATGATAAAATAGAAACCTTAAAAAATAAGTAGGTGGTGGGGTGGGGGTGGGTGGGTTTGGGTGATGGAGGTGGGTGTGCGGGGTAGGGTATAGTGGAGAAATGATATACCGCAAAAATCATCAAATTCTTGGTCACAAAAATTGGGTTTTTTCATGATTATATAACCACGAAATTACAGCGGATTTATAGCAGCATACAACATAATTTTAAGAATAATGAAAACAAACATGATTTCATAGAAAAAAAATACAATAATGAACTACCGGAAACAACCATCCATACAGGGGGTTAGGGGCACTAGGTCCTCGTATTCCGGTATAAGAGTAACTTTATTCATATATTGACTAGAGATTTTTCTACATATATTCTTTTTAGAAAATATTTTTTTACCCAGGCCATCCCAAAGAAAGGAAGTTTCAAATATCTTGGGTCTATTATACAAGAAAATAAGGATATTAACGATGATGTCTCACATCGTATTGGTGCAGGGTGGATGAAATGGAGGCTTGCTTCAGGAGTGCTGTGTGATAAGAAGGTGCCACCAAAACTTAAAGGCAGGTTCTACAAAGTGGTTGTGAGACCGACTTTGTTGTACGGGGCAGAGTGTTGAGCAATCAAGAGCTCTCACGTCCAAAAAATGAAAGTTGCAAAAATGAGAATGTTGCAATGGATGTGTGGGCACACCAGGCGAGATAGGATTAGGAATGAAGATATCCCGGATAAGGTTAGAGTAGCATCAGTGGAGGACAAGATGAGGGAAGCGAGGCTGAGATGGTTTGGGCATGTGAGGAGGAGAGGCATAGATGCCCCAGTGCGGAGGTGTGAGATGTTAGCTATGGATGGTTTCAGAAGAGGTAGTGCTAGGCCGAAAAAGTATTGGGGAGAGGTGCTGAGACAGGACATGGCACAGGTTCAGCTTACCGATGACATGACCTTAGATAGGAGGTTTTGGAGGACTCAAATTAGGGTAGAAAGCTAGTAGGTAGTCGTTGTTTCAATCTATAATCTATTGTCCTTTGTTTCTTGCTACCATATGTTGTTTCTTATACTTCGATTATCTTATTTATCCGTGGTAGCTCGTTCCCTTTTTTTCGATCGCTCTATTTTGACTTATTTGCTTTCTTTAGTTTCATTTGCATTTTGCTTTGAACTGCTTATGCTTATCTAACCTTTCTCGTTGTGTTTTCTCTTGAGCCGAGGGTCTTTCAGAAACAGCCTCCCTATCTTTCGAGATAAGGGTAAGGTCTGCGTACACTTTACCTCCCCAGACCCCACAATGTGGGATTTCACTGGGTATGTTATTGTTGTTGATTTTTTTACAGTCTCTTTCTTTTATCCAACAAAATAACGAATAGAGAAGCCAAGTCCTAGTAATTCCTTTCTTTGTTTCTTGGTTAAAAAACGATACATATTTTAATTTAAATAAATACATAACCAAATTTAGAGTGATGCAACTACTTGATTTATGAAATATGGACCTAGTCGTATACGACTAATTCATAACGCTTCTACTTGTATTACAAAGTGAAACGAAAATTATGTATAAAGGTGAGTGCAACAATGCTTCTACATTTTGGATAGATTAAGCTATGTAGACTTCCTCATGCTCTTCTTTGGCACCCCCTGTGAGTCCGAGGTAGGAAATTGGTCTATTTTCCTCCACAATTTGTTTAATCATTTCTAATGCTTTTTAAGTTTACTTACCTTTATCATTTGTGTAGTGATCCAGATTTGATGGAGGAACTTGGGAAGAAGAGGAAAGAAAAATAACAGAAGTTTCTCGAAAAAAAGAACATGAGGTGAAACACTGGTCTGATGATAAGGCTATAGATGAGAAAATCCGGGAGTAGACAAGGTCATTGAGCTTACTCAAACCAGTAAACCATAAACATCCTCTCATTCCTTGCCATTTCATCTCTCCCCTCCTCTTGTAATCACCTTGAGTTTGTCTTAAGTTCCCAGTTGTGAAGAACAAGAATCATGCTATGGTATATGGTAAGTAACCTAAACGTGTAGTATTGGTTGTTACAAAAGCAGCTAGACATGTATGGAATAAATATGGTCTAATTCTCTCGGAAAGGCGAAGTCGAAAGATGTTGAGAAGCCTAGATGCAAATGCTCCCAGAGCAACCTACTAGAATCTGATATTTTTGGGTTAAAAAGAACTTACAAAGAGCGGTTCAATAAAATTAGTGGCTTAAAGTCAAATTTTAATAAAAGTCCTCAAAAATTTTAATATAATTTTATATGTATACATAGACATGCGAAAAATAGTATCACCTTTTTTTCATAATTGTATAGTTTAGGATTCTTACAAGGCATAAATAGAAATATTAAAAGCTAATAACATGTTAGCCATGTGTTTACAATATATACATTATATTGGATCTTGTTGTAAGAACTTTATTTACTAATATGAAGGTTTGAGTAGTTTAATATGAAGTTTAAAATATTTCTATTGTTAAAAAGTAGGCAATTTTTCTTTCATTTCTTGTAATAAAGAATTGTATTTTTTTTTTTTTTTTTACAAAGTTTATCTTTGTCGTCTCTGTCCAGGGGAACCTTTGGACCTTCTAGAATGATGTCCCAAAGCTCCAAGTCTTCGCCTATAATGAAATCTGAATCCTTACATTCCACCATCCATCATATATTTATTGAAGGATGGTGGCCTTATGGTTGATTATCCTTCTTGAACTCCAAGTGGTTTAATCATCTTAGATACATATAAGGTGTTAACCTTTTTTCAAAGAGCCCGTTCTGATACCAGTTGTTAATTTAGCTATCACCTACTATGCTAAAGAATTGGGTTTTTCAGTCACTTAACAAGAAGTAAACTGCGGAATGTAAAACACAAGAAATTTTACCGTGGAAAATTCCTTGCTCAAGAGAGTGAGACCTTATTGTAATACCTAACTTAGGAGAAGAGCCCAACAATGGCAAAACACAGGAGAGATGCTGGCTATATAAGTAACCAGGCGTTACACCCTACTGACACATTTTAACGCAACGCACACTTAGACCCAGAGCGGACAATATCACTAGCGGGTTAGGCTATTCCACAACCTCATTAGGATTTGCCCCAAAAACTTCACTAATTCAAGCAGTTTTAGGTTACAGACTAATAACCAAATGGAATATAAACTTAGTACCTTTCACCCTTACAATTCACCTCATTGCAGCTACCACTTTCAAGATCCCCTAATCTAGAAAGCTTTAAACAACCTTAACAATGAACACCCATTACAATACTTCTTGTAAACCAAATATGTTATAACTTAAGAACAAAAGACTCAAACCTAACAAAATCAAGAACTAAGTAGCAACTTCTTATGCAACATGTTCTCGCATTGAACAATTTGATTCTCTCAAAGCACTCTTCACAATGACTGCTATTTGTCAAGAATATCTATGTATCTATGAAAATAGCAAAGGGGACAATGACATTAATGTGGTTCTTTATATAGAAGTAGTGACGGTCGAATTTGAAGAGGAGCCTTGGCATAACTAGTATAGTTGCTGTCATTTGACCAGGAGGTTTGACGTTGAGTCGTGTAAATAACCTCTTGTAGAAATGCAGGGTAAGACTAAGCACAACAGACCATTATGGTTCAGCCTTTCCCTAGACTCTGCGTATAGTGGGAGCTTAGTGCACCGGACTGCCTTTTTTTTAGTGATGGCCTATTTCCCTTGACTTCAATCTTCAAATCCCAAAGGAATTTGATTGTGGAGTACCATCCTATTTCGACTTGATTTCTTTATTTGTTTTGACCTTCACACAGTTTACTGCTAATTCCAAAGCTCTTTCCATATATGTAAGTGTAACAAAGATTTCTATGTAGGAACTATATTCCTTGATCCACGCATTTAACACATATTTACAAACAATCCTTCCTGCCTATGAAATCTGCTTCGCAGCTTCTGATCTGCAATCGTCTGCTAAGCTTCGATATGTGCATAATACTTCTGCATCCCAGTTGTTAGCATAACCAGTTCCTCCAAGAGACCTACTAAGAACCTGGTTCTTCTGTACTTGTTTGTTAATCATCAAAACTAATTTCAGCTCAGCTCAACATCGTCTATGTTGTGTTAATTAGCTAGTTATCCTGCTTGTTATTCTTTGTGTTCTTTTCCACCTTCAATTATGTTCTACATCCATCGAGAATATCAGTATATATGAAACATGTATTTTTAAACTTCTCGAAGGATGTTTCAACATAAACTTATTGATTTCATCATAATTTAAATATTAACCTATTACATTAATATATTGAAATTGGTCGTCAATAGAGTGATTTTACAAAAAATTTAAGCATTAACCTATTCATTTGATGATATTTGGTAATCAATCGAGTGATTTTACTATTAATTAAATATTAACCTTTTAGTTTGATTATATCTGATTGTCACTTCTTCAGTGTCATATTGGGACTTGGCAAATTTGATGATTTTTTTCATCTACCGATTTTTTTTTTTTTTTTTTTGGTTAAAGTTAAAGTTGCTAAATTCCAACTAATATTATGCTTCTCTTGTTTTGTCCAAGACATATAAGTTCTTCTATTTTTCAGTTAGGATACCAAATAAAAGAAATTAGCCTTTTGGTTAATTGATAGTTGAACCACAAATAATTAAAGTGCCATATATAACTAACCTAGCTATCTTTAGCAAGGGCGTTTGTAGTCCAACGGTTATGATAATTGCCTTCCAAGCAATAGACCCGGGTTCGACTCCCGGCAGACGCATTTGATCACTTTTTGTACCGTATTGCCCCTTTTCCCTTCTTATTAAAAATTAAAAGATAAACTTAAATATTTTTCCACCTCGACACACGTGCACACTTGCCGCTTGGTTATAATTCCGAGGGAAAATATTTTTGTTTAATGCTATAAAATATTCTTTCTTTGCAACCCTGGAACTAAAACATTCTCTGCTTCTACAAGTCCCTGCCCCTTGAGTTTTCCGGTTAGTACTATATGTAAATTATTATACTTACACTTCTTACTTTAGAGCCTGTTTGAATTAAGCTTATTTTAGGTGCTTTTATGTTTTAACTACTTCGTTAAGGTAAAAAAAGTGTTTTTAAACGCTTCAAAATAAAAAAAATAAGCCAAAAGTGGCCGGCTCTTATTAAAGCTTCATTATGCATTGCTTGAGCTTCTATGCGCCTGTTTGGATTGACTTATTTTAGGTGTTTTTAAGCCAAATTAACTTTCAAGTACTTTTGTTGTGTTTGGATAAAATAATAAAATAGTTATTAATAACTTATTTTTAATCCAAAATAACAAAAATAAGCCAAAAGTCATAAGTTATAAACCCATCCAAACGGGGTCTGTTTTGCATCCTTGATTGCACTACTGAACCTTTTGAATTTCACTGTGAAAGTCTACATTTTTGTTTTGTTTATAACGGCCTGCTTGGTACCTATCACCTGCACAAGTATCGGGTAACTCGCCTACCGAGGTTTAGGCATGTAGGAAGAAATCACCATGCTCTTTGCCTCTGCTGCGTTTCAATGCTGGTCTCCTCTGTAGGGTGCTATTTGATACTCCCTCCGGTTCATATTAAGTGTCTACTTAGCCTTTAAAATAATCCTTAAGAAAATACTAACTCTTATTGTTCAAATAGGTATTTTGACTAAACTACCCTAAGATTTGCATGTTACTATTAACTTGACACATTGGTATTTGATCGCTCAGCACTTAATAAGGGAAAATTTGAAAATTAAAGTTAATTTCGTCTTGATTATGTAAGTGGACACTTGTTTTGAATTGGAGGGAGTACTGGTTATTGATAGCCTGTTTGGGCAAGGAGGCCAAAAGTGCTTATGTTAAAAAAAGTGAGGTGTTTGACCAAGCCTTTGGGATAAAATAAGTGCTTCTGGGGAGCAGCAGAAGCTAAAAAAAAGGCAGCTTTTTCCCCAAAACACTTTTGAGACAATACATTTAGAGACACTTTTTTTAAAAGCTTGGCCAAACACTAATTCTGCTAAAAAGTGCTTCTTTATATTAATTGGTCAAATACAAATGCTTTTTTTTTTTTGAAAAGCACTTTACAAAATAAGCTAATTTTAGAAGCTTAGCCAAATAGGCTATGAGTAAGTGAGTATGAGTCATAACTTCAACTGATTTTTGATTAATCATTGATTCAGCATCTAGGTGGCATACTCTACAATGCTGAACCTTTTGAACTTTCTCATCATGATCCTCTAATTTCATTTCCTTTCATAAGGACATGTAGTGTCTAGGATTTGAACTTGGAACCTCAAGATAAATTGTGAACTCCCTTAACCACTGAGCCAACCTCTGGTCTTCCTCTAATTTTATTGTTCTGGTTCGAGCTAGTTGGATACGATTAATTAGTTTTATGCTGCTATAATCCTGTTTTATATATGATATTATTTGATATTGGCTGCTGAGTCACTGACAGTTGTATACTTATTACTATATCGAAGGGACTAACACTTTGCTTATGATTAGAGTAAATGTGCACTTGAGTAGTATAATTTCTTTCTGCTGAGAGTATTAACCCTTTGTTCTTATCCTGAGCGAGAATCTTACAACCCAACACAAGCTTGTGGTTATGGATTTAGTGGTCAGGAAAAAGAAGAAGAAGAGGGTGGTTTATGACCAGCCAAGGATTAGATGGGGAGGCCTTACTGCGGCCAAAGCTCAGGAGATTGGGGAGAAGTTGGTGGCTATGGGGGCTTGGGAAGTGGCGGGGACGTAGATAGAATGTGGGCTAGGACAACTGGCTGCATCAGGAATGCAGCTAGGGAAGTGTTAGGGGTCTCGAGGGGTAAGGTGGTCATAAAGGGGATGGGTTGTGGAACAAATTAGTCCAGGGAAAAGTTGAGGCCAAAAAGGTGGCTTATATGGCGCTAGTGGAAAGCATGGACGAGGAGGACAAGAAGAGGAATTGGGAGAGGTATAAGACAGGAAAAAAAGAAGCGAGCAGTCACGGCGGGCAAGAAGACAACTTTGAGCACTTGTATGCGGAGCTCAATGGAAAAGGCGGGGATAAGAAGTTGTATAGGCTTACCAAGGCAAGAGGGAGGAAGGCTCGTGACCTGGATCAAGTGAAGTGCATCAAGGATGAGAATGACAAAGTGTGATCGAGATGAGGATGAGGAGGGGTATGTCTATCTCTGAGAATTAATTTGGTTTCATTCCGGGTAGGTCGACTGCATAAGCCATTCATCTTGTTAGGAGATTGTTGGAACAATATAGGGACAAGAAAAGAAACTTACACATGGTATTCATTGACCTAGAAAAGGCGTATGATAAAGTCCTAAGGGAGGTCCTTTGGAGATGTTTGGAGTCTAGGGGTGTACCTATGGCTTACATTAGGGTGATTAAGGACATGTATAATGGAGCCAAGACCCGGGTTAGGACAGTGGGAGGTGACTTTTGATCACTTACCGGTCATTTTGGGGTTACACTAGTGATCAACCTTTAGCCCGTTTCTATTTGCCTTAGTGATGGATGAATTGACATGACATATTCAAGGTGAGGTGCCGTGGTGTACGTTATTCGCGGATGGCATAGTATTGATTGACGAGACACGCGGTGGAGTAAATGATAAAAATGGAAGTTTGGAGAAAAGCCTTAGTCTAAGGTTCCTTGACAAGGTGACCAAAACAGTATGGAGTGCAAGTTCAGTGATGATGTAACGCATGAGACAGAGGTGGAAGTGAAGATCGAGGGACTAGTCATACTCAAGATAGGAAGCCTCAAGTATCTTTGGTCCATAATCCAAAGAGACAGAGATTGACGATGATGTCACACATCGTATTGGAGCGGGGTGGGTGAAATGGAGGCTCTCCTCCGGGGTGCTGTGTGATAAGAATGTGTCGCCTAGGCTTAAAGGTAAGTTTTACAGAGTGGTGGTCAGACCAACATTGTTGTATGGGTGGAGTGTTGGCCAGTCAAGAACGCTCTTGTTTGGAAGATGAAGGTAGCAAAGATGAGGATGCTCAGATGGATGATGGGCATACTCGAATAGATATGATTAGGAATGAAGTTATACAGGGATCAATGGCGAACAAGATGAGGGAAGCGAGACTGAGATGGTTCGGTCATGTGAACAGGAGGTGTGAGGATGCGCCAAGAGGAGGTGCGGGAGGTTAGTAGCAAGAGAGAGGAGAGGTAGAGGTACGCCGAAGAAGAATTGGGGGGTGGTGATTAGACAAGACATGATACAACTTCAGCTGACTGAGGACCAGGCCTTCGATAGGAAGGTATGGAGGTCGAGGATTAGGATAGAAGGTTAGTGGGTAGTGGAGTGCTGCTGCACTCTCTTTGTGTGGGGGGGCTAGCCTCCTCCTTCCCTCATTTTCCTTTTAGTAATAGTATCAGTTATCACGTAGTCTCTTATTCTTCGATGTGTATTTCCATTTGTTGCTGCAATTGTTTTGCCTCTTGTTATTAGCAGTATTATTTAGTAATCGCATAGTTTCTTACTCTTCGATGTGCATTACCATTTGTTGAACATTTGCGTTATATCTTGCTATTTTGCAGTTATACTTTTTGTATCCGTTTCGAATTACTTTTCTGTTACTATCACTTTCCTTTCTCTTCTTTTCTTCTCTTTTCCGTTCTTTGAGCCGAGGGTCTTTCGGAAATAGCCTCTCTGCCCCACAAAGGCAGGGGTAAGGTCTGTGTACATACTACCCTCCCAGACCCCACTTATGGGATCACACTGGGCATGTTGTTGTTGGTGAGAGTATTAACCCTTTGCTCAGTCATAGACCAAAGAGATATATAGCTGAAAATCTTAGGGCTAGGTGTCTGAATTTTGGGTTTCTGAATAAGTTGGTTCAACTCACAGAATTTGGTTTAGCCCTTGGAAAATAGTTTTGGAGATTATAGTTTAATACTTCATTGAAGTCATGATGGACACTCCTAGCAAACATAAGACACTAGAACAAAAGTTTGTAGCTTTTGCTTCAGCATCTGCCCCAAGCATACTTAATTACTTAGCTGAAGCCTAAGATTTTCCTTCAGTACACCTCCAGCTATGATTTCTAGAGGCTTACCGATGCAAAATCGTTTTTCGTGCTGTACAGATTAAAACTATCTCCAATTCCATATTTTTTTGTTGCATGAACTTTATTTGTCCAAATTTTGATTAATGCTTCACTTGCATGTTTTACTGATGAATCTTATTATCAATTGTGCCAGTCATTGGCATTACTAATTTGAAGGTTGGGTGGCGTTTACTTTGTACTCCGATAAAAAGAATCATTGGTGAACCAATCTTTTTCATTGCTCTATGACCTAATCCTGTTTTTATTTGGTACTATTTGATATTGGTTACCGAGTATTACAACTGATTGACAAAGACAATTGTATACTAATTACTCTGTCGAGGGTGCTAACACTTTGCTTATGAATAGAGTAAATGGGTACTTGAGTAGTATAATTTCTTTCTGCTGAGGGTGTCAGCCCTTCCCTCAGTCATAGACCAAAGACATATAGGGCTGAAAATGTTTGGGCTAGGTGATTGAATTGACTTATGGGGTACTCGAGGAAATAAACTTGGGACCTATTGCACCTACTTGAGAATCATATCACTAGTTCATACCTAATTCATGTAATCTCCATGCTTCCTTTTGGGTCTCATCTTTACCCTATTTATTTTGTTTGATTAGAAATTCAAAAAGGAGCGAAGCAAAGGGCTTTAGATGGAAAAAAGGGCGAGGAGGGGCTATTTTTAATTGAAAAAGGGATAGAGCTCCTTGTAGAGAGTTAGAAACTGTCAGTTCTCATAAGAAGGCTTAGGCCGATGAGGTAGTGTATGGCCCAGTTCTCAACTCAGACCTAGACATGTGGTTTTTAACCCACATGTTGAGAAGTTCTGTTAGGTTCTTAGCAGCAATTGGCTACCTTGTCTTCTTTTACTTCACATAGCTTTTCGTCTTTTGGTAGCTGGAAGTTCTAGTCAGACATGTTCAGCAATCTTGCTATCTCCTAGTCGTCGTTAATGAGATATTAGCTTAGAACAGTCAACTCTTTCTTGATTAAAAAAAAAAAAAAAAAAAAAAACAAATTGGTTTTAATTCACCAAATTCTGTTTAGCCCTGAGGAGAAGCAGCATTGAGAAAGTTTTGAAGATTATAGTTTTAATAATTCCATCGAAGTTGAGATGGGCATTCCTCATCTTGTAAAGGAATTTCGGTTCACACCCATAGCAAACATCAGACACTTGGGCAAATGTTCATAGACTTTTTTCTTCAGCATCTGCCACAAGCATCTCTTAGTTACTCAGTTGAAGCCTTGGATTCTCATAGTAGTGTTCTAGCTACGATGTCTAGAGGCCTTAATTCTGAGATTTTTTTTAATTTGCTGTATGAACTAAAACTATCTCCAATACCATACTGGTTTGTTGCATGGACTTTATTTGTCTGAATTTTGAGTATTCTTTCTCTTGTGTTGTTCTGCATGTTCCACTGACGAAATGTGATTCTCAACAAAGCCAGTCATTGGTTTTACTTATTTGAGGCTTTGGCTTTTACTTTGTATTTTAAATAAAATAAAAAGAAAAACCAAGAAACGTTCCGAGGCTCAATTAGTAAAACCAACAGCTAAAACTATGGCAGTTATTGGTTTTACTAATTTTTTCCTTATTAATGCTCCTAATGTTTGTTTCTAGATTGTGTAACTGAGGAAGAAAATGTTTAGGTTCAGAATATCAGGTTTTGAAAAGTGGGGCATTCCGAGAATTGAACTCCGGACCTCGCACCCTAAGCAAGAATCATACCACTAGACAAATGCCCAATTGGAGTTAGTTGTCTCTGAATTGAAAATACATCCCTGCGTTAGTTAGGTGTCGAGCACTCGAGCAGTATGTTCACTTCTGTTGAAACTTTGCATTTGCCTTAATGCAAAATAAATGAAATAAAATGGACAAAGCCAGGAGTAATAAAGCAAAAAAAAAAAAAAGATAACTGAACTCCACAGATTTATCCTGTTTTTGTTATGGTTCCATAGTTGACTTTGGATGAGATCTCCATTAAAGTAATTTCTCTGAATCCCTCTAGAACTGCATGAATATAAGGCGTGTGCTTAGTTCAAACATACATCATTTGTTTTGCTTCTGCATTTAGAAGTTTAGTGCACTAAATAGAGCATTGGTTAGGAATTCTTTTCAGATTAAAACTGTCTTACATTGTATCCGCACTCATTGAGTCATTTCATAAGGGGAAGTTAGATCTAAGGTTAAATTTTCTTTTAAAAGCAACAACTGATTAATGGTGCATTCAATCAAAACAAGATGAGGGATTTTGGTTTGTCATATTCTAAGGCTAGTTTTAGTTTTAAAAGAAACTAGGAATAATTGAGATGTGTATTCAATAAAAAAAGGAATGGGGCATTCCGAGAATCGAACTCGGGACCTCTCGCACCCAAAGCGAGAATCATACCACTAGACCAAATGCCCAATTGTTGATGAGTATCATTTTGACTCATGATCAATGTGTTTTTCCAATGGTCAGCAATAACTCAATCATAAATGCCATTGTTTAGTTGCAAATAAAGAACCTTTAAACTTCTTATTTCACACCTATTGATCTGCATTTTCTTACTGGTAAAATAGTTCTAGGGCTTCTTTCCCATTAGAACAATGTTAGTAGATAAACAGAGAGAGTTCTTAGGCTCTTCTTCTCTTGCAGCGTTTCCTCTATGCTTGATTTTTTCTAATTCCTAAAGAGCTGTCTTTGATTGCTTCTGGTGCATTTTTTTTACTGTCCTTTTTACATACTCAATCTTTTGGGACATATATATTCACCAGTGGGAGAGTCGGGATTTTCACTAAGGGGATCCAAAATATAAAGAAGTAAACACATTATGAAGCCAAGGGGAATTCAGCACCTACTATATATACATTAAAATAATTTTGACCTTTTACATATAATTTAATTTTCCGGCAAATGAGCCACCTTGATTCCCTGGCTCCGCCACTGCATGTCACTTGGAACTCTATTTGGAACTGGTTTAATGCTTCATGTTTTAGCCCTATAATTTGTGTTGAAGTCACAGCTTGCGTAGATGCCCAAGTTTAGGGATGATAAAAAGGAAAAAATTGGGCTTTATTTCTAGTTTAATCTATTTCCAGGTTATTTTGGTACCTTCTTGATTACTAATGTGTTTCTTCTTGTTTGTATTTTGTCATGCTGGTCATTGCATGTAAGTTGGGTCATGAAGCAACATGCCTCTTGTGAAATTCAAGTAAACGGTAATTAAATCATTCATCAACTAGAGTTAGCAATTTTACTCTTGATTTGAGCAGGAGTCTCAAGAAGCTCTTGCCTGAAAAATGCCACTAGAGAAATGCTTGCTTTTTTGGTAACATCTGCCGACTGCCATTGATCAATGATTTCTATCATTGTTGTCATCCATGATCCATGAAAATGAACCTTATTCATGAAACTTTTCTGAAGGACAAATATATTACTTGCTAATTGTCACTTCTCATTTTGCCTGCTCTTTCAAATAAACGAACCCAAAGCTGTAAAGGAAGAACATTTAAAACTTTCACTTATCATGGTTGAGATGTTCCTTGTGCTGATCTGTTAACATAACATCTACGGCTCACTTGGAGTTCTGTGTTGTATTTTGACCTTCATATCTGCTAAGTAGTGAACTAGCAGGTGAGCACAAATCAGCATGCTTGTCTGAATCATGATTTATTATTCTTATCCAGATGGGTATAGCGTAGGTGTTCTTTTTCAGATTAGGAGAAGTCAGTTTACATGTTGTGATAATAAAAAATGTACATTAGCTGAAACTCTTACTTGACTTACAATTAAAGTTCATACCGAACAGAATATATAGAAAGCTCTGAAAATTGAGGACTATGTATATAAAAGGAAGAACTAGAGATTGTCTGCATTGGCAGTTTGGATTAAAAATAAATGTTGCAGTTTGCTTTTAAAAGTTGCCTAATTTTTGTCATTTCATAAACTAATGTGTCAAAGTTGACTCCATTTCAAAAAAGAAGAAATGTGTCAAAGTTGACTTTGGATCAGATCTCTGATGCTGTTTAGTAATTTCTCTTAACCCCTATAGACCTGCATGCCATATAGAAAGGTATGTCCTCAGTTAAAACGCACATAATTTATTTTGCTTCTACCTTTAGAAGTTTACTGCACTAAATAGAGCATAGGTTAGGAATTCTTGCAGATAAATACTTAAGTTGTATCTGCACTTGTTTCACAGGAAGGAGTCAGATTTAAGGTTAAATCCTCTTATAAAAGGAACAAAGAATGATTGGTTGATGGTGTATTCAATGAAAACAAGATGGGCCATTTTGACTTGTCAGATTCTATGGTTAATTTAAAATTAAGAATAATTTAGATGTATATTCATTCAAAAAAAAAAAAAAAAAAAAAAAAAAAAAGAACGGGGCATTCCGAGAATCGAACTCGGGACCTCTCGCACCCAAAGCGAGAATCATACCACTAGACCAAATGCCCAGTTGTTGATGAATGTCTTTTGACTCATGATCAATGTGTTTTTCCGAAGATCAGCAGTAACTCAGTCATAAATGTCACTGTTAAGTTGCAAAATAAGGAGCTTTAGACTTCTTATTTCACACCTATTGGTCTGCATTTACTTAGAAAATTTTCATGGGCTTCTGCTGACCCCCATTAGAATAATGTCAGTAGCTAAACAATGAAAGTTCTTAGACACTTCTCCTTTTGCAGCCTTTCCTCTGATGTTCACTTTGTGCTTCAACCTACTAACCTATCAGCTAAGCAAGTGTCCTATCACTAGACAGAATGCCCTGTTGTTGTTTTTTATTCTCTTCCCTATGTAATTTCTCTGTGTTTATTGTTCTTTCCGTAGTTTGCTTAAATTTTTCTATGCATCAATTTGTTTATTTCATTGTTTTCTATTTGGCCATGTCAAATTACTAGGCTACTGAAACTGGTAAAAGATGATTTTATAAATGTCAACAGCCAAGTACAAAGACAGTGCTTGTGAGTTACAAGATCTGAGATCCTCCTATATAAAAACAAAAAAGAAGGGATCTCAACTGTACAAAAAAAGAGACTTCATTCCTGTAGAGAATTTATGAGCTCTAACATGCTGTCTTCATCTTTTTTTTTTTTTTTTTTTTTTAAACTGGTACTATTAACATGAAGAGTCTTCACCTTTTACTCTAACATTCCTAGTTGAACATAAAGAGGTGTTGGATATACTGACATATGCAAGTTGTTGGAATTAGTTGTCTCTAAATTGAAAATACATCCTTACATAAGTTAGGTGTCAAACAGTCTGTTGACTTTTGTTGACTTGCATTTTTATAGCACAAAATAAAAAGAAATAAAAGGAGAAAAAGCTAGGAGTAATAAAGGGGAAGAAGGAACACTAAATTCCGCAGATTAATTCCTGTTTTTTGTTTAAGTGTCATAGTTGGTTTTAGATCTGATTTCTGATACTAGTAAGCTAATTTCAGTTAACCCCTTAGTTCAAAATAAAACAATTATTTTTCTCCTAGCTTTAGAAGTTTAATTCTAAATAACGCACTGGATAGGAATTCTTTCAGAAAACTATCTTCCCTTGTATCTGTACTTGTTTCATTAAGGGGAGTCAGATTTAAAGCGAAGTTTTCTTTTAAAAGAAAGGGGGCTTTGACTATCAGAGTTTAAAGTAATTTTATTTTAGAATAACAAAAGGAAAAATGGGATGTTTTTTAAATCAAACAAAGAATGGGGCATTCCGATAATCGAACTCGGGACCTCTCGCACCCAAAGCGAGAATCATACCACTAGACCAAATGCCCAATTGTTGAAGAATATCATTTTGACTCATGATCTATGTATTTTTCCAATGATTAGCAATAACTTGACTATAAATGGCATGTTCATTGCAAATATATAACCTTGCGGCTTCTTTTTTCAAGCCTGGTGATCTTTATTTCCTTACTGGGAATTTTTTTTTGAGAACTTATGCTAACTCCCATTAGAATATTGTTTATTGGATAAATAGAGAGTTTTGAACTCCTCTTTTGCACCCTTCTCCCTGATGTTCACCTTTTTCTGATTCCTAAAGAGCTATCAGCTTTGGTTGTTTGTGGTTCATAATATTTACATTCCCTTTTTTATCATACTCAATCCATTTGGACATGTCACAAGGAACTATAACTGGAGAAGTTTGATGCTTCATGTTTTAACCCCATAATTTGTGTTGAAGTTGCATCTTAAGTAGAGGAACCAAGTTTAGGAATGATAACGAGGAAACTTGGGCTTTCTTTTTTATTTTCTCTAGTTTTCTTGATTATTTTAGATATGTTCTTGATTGATTTAGTGTGTTCTTCTTTTTTGTGTTTTAGTCTGCTGCTCACTATATGTAAGTTGTGTCACAAAACAACATGAACCTTGTGATGTTCATACTTCATTGCTCAAGCAAACATTAAATCATTAATCAGCTAAAATAGCAATCCTCCTCCTAATTGGAGCAGGAATATCAAGGAGCTCTCTCCTTAAAGACCAACATACCACTGAAGAAATGCTTGGTTTTTGGTATCACTAACCATTGATCAACGATTTGAGCTGTCATTATTGACATCCATGGTCCATGAAAATGAATTTTAATGATGAATCTTTGCTGAAATACAAATATATTAGCTAATTTTCACTTCTCATCTTTTGCTACTCTCTGTAATTGAAAACAAAAGCATAACTGCAAAGATGTAAAGCAAAAAAAATCTCAAATTGTTCACTTATCATAGTTGAGATGCTCCTTGAGCTGATCTATCAACATAGTATCTGGGATCACTTGAGAGTTCTGTGTTGTATTTTTGACTTACAGATCTGCTAAGAGGTAAACTGGCAAGTGAACATGCTTGGCAGAATCATGGTTTATTATTTGTCTTTTAGATCCAGATGAGTTCACCTTACATGTTCTCTTTGAGATTAGGAAGAATCTTCAATTGACACGTGATAATAAAAATGTAAGTTAGCTTAAAGTCTTAGTTAAAATACAAGTAAAATGGATACTAAACAGAAAATAATGAAAGCTCTGAAAGTCAGGGATTATGTATATACAAGGAAAAATTAGGTCTAGGTGGTCTGCATTGACAGTTTGGATTAAAAATATATATTGTGATTTGCTTGTCAAAGTTGCTGAATATTTATTGTTTCATAATAAATGAAGTTTATCCAGTTTAACTGTATTGTACCATTGTATATACATAACTCTGAGGTAAACTATATACTCGTATCATGAATTGCCTGCTTAGCTTTCTACAGTTTTCGGAAGACCAGTCGCAAAATGTTGATTGTTCTAGAGAACTATTAAATAAGAATCCTACTGTTGGAATGCCTTATTGCTCTCGGAATTTCAGGTTTCAAAAAAGTAAATAAAAAATTTGGGGGCATTCCGAGAATCGAACTCGGGACCTCTCGCACCCAAAGCGAGAATCATACCACTAGACCAAATGCCCAGTTGTTGATGAGTGTTATTTTGACTCATAATCAATATGTTTTTCCAATGGTCAGCAATAACTCAATCATAAATGCCATTGCTTAGTTGCAAATATAGAACCTTTAATCAATGTGTTTTTCCGATGGTCAGCTATAACTCAATCATAAATGCAACCAACAAAATTGAAAAGTTGCAAATAAAGAACGTATATACGGTGGAGAATGACTTTTATTTCAATACCATTGATCTGCATTTTTAGAATGGTGAAAACGAATGGGTTGCAGAAGATTAGAATAATGTTACTTTTGTGTTTTTGAGAGATAGAGAGAGAGAGAGAGAGAGAGAGAGTCTCGATAATTGATGTTTTCTTGATTCAATATAGAAATAGGCAGTTTTAGAATTTGCTAAAGAGCTGTCTGCACTATTGTTTCCTAGGTACATTTTTGAAATATACAGTTACCAGTTTCAAAAAAATAAGAACGTATAGACGGTCTTTGAGTGGACTGGTATTGTATTTGTTGCAGTTTATTTCCACTTCCCTTCTTGACTTGCAATGGGCTGATGATAAAGTTACACTATTTTTATAATCTGTGTCAATCTTAATTACTACTTGAAGCCTTTGGCTTTTCTCATAATTCTCTTCCAGCTACAGTTTCCAGTGTTTTGAGTTCTAAGCTAAAATACTTTCCCTGATTATGAACTAAAACTGTTTCCCACCACCTTTCTATTTTTGATGCATAAACATTATTCACCTCTTGTGTATTTGATGCGTAACTGATTAAATATGATTCAAATTACTGACATTCATTGGTTTTACGAATTTGAGTCTAGGGTCTGCACTTTGTTAAAGTGCTCTTAATAAATTGGTTGTGGTTTCTTAGTTTTAACTGTCAATTAGTGCTCTTAACTTGCATCCAAAGGTGTGGCCTAGCAGTCAATGAAGTGGGTGAAAACCTAACCTTGGGAGACTAGGGTTCAATTCACAAAAGGCATTAATCGATTTCTTCCTATTTGCAAACGGGGTGAATGAATAAAGTTACTACTCTTTTTATGACCAACATAAATTTTTTTAAAACTGTGCTCTTAATCTTTGCTCACAGACGGTGTTACTGAGCAGGACAAAATGTAGTGTTAAAGACACAATTTCTGAAAATAGATGAGGTAGAGAATTGAATATACCTCTCGCAGACATACCACTAGACCAAATGCCCTGTTGTTGAATTTAATCTCTTTCCTATATAATTCATTTTGGTTTATGATCCCTATCTAGCTTGCTTAATTCTTCTTTGCATCAAGATAGGTCAATTAATAACTCTGTAGATCTTTTAGTTGTCATAACTGTCAGAACATGTTCAGTATTGTTTCGTGTCATCAATATGTTTATTATGTAATTTGATTATTTAGTGCTCTAAAACTTTCCAGCTCAGAATAAATGCTGACTATACTAAGAAGACACATTTTTTTTTTATACTGATATGTACTTGTTATAGGAATTAGCTGTCTTTGAATTATAAAATACATGCATAAGTTACATCAGATACTCTCTGGTCTTTTTCCTGGAGTTCTGCCACTACAAGAAAAAATATATTTTGCAATTTTCAAATTAATTTTTTTTGCTTCAAGGTCCAGCTCTGGCTTGCTTATTCTTTTCTTTGCATCAAAGATTGTCAAATTAAAAGTCTGTTGATCTCTGAATGATCAAAACTATCAGAACAGGTTCAGCATTTTTTGTTGTTGCAAATGTTATTTGCAACAATAATCAATTTGGCAACATGAAATTAATAGCTTCTTTGGATGCAAATATATGTTCATTTGCCAACAATAAAACTAAGTTGAATTTAAATATTAAATTTTAAGTTAATATTCTATGACTTTCTTGAGCCTGTGCATTTGAATTAAGAAACAATTAAGAGCTAATAGTAAAACAAAGGATAACAGACTCAACCATTTCATTGCTTTTTAAAATTTTAATATCTGGTTGACTTCTGATTATATCTCCAATACTATCTAGTCAGGTAATTTCACTGAGCACCTCTAGAACTGCTAAAATTACATATTTGCTCAAACCTACCACATTTATACTACTTCTGTACCTGTAGAAGTTTAATACATTAAATAGGGCATCGAGTAGGTATTCTTTTAGATGAATAATGTCTTACCTTGCAGTGCATTTCTTCCTAAGAGGAAGTCATGTGAAAAGTTAAATTTTCTATTAAAAGAAACGACGGATAATTTTGTTAACTGTGTACTCAATCTCTTTTTGAAAAAAATAATGATGATAAATAAAGAACAGAGGTATTTTGATTTGTTAGATAAGGTTAATTTTATTTTAATAAAATGGGGCATTCCGAGAATCGAACTCGGGACCTCTCGCACCCAAAGCGAGAATCATACCACTAGACCAAATGCCCAGTTGTTGACATGATCAATGTGTTATTCTCTGTATCAGCAATAACCTGATTATATCATATCATTCCTTGCAAACATTTAATCTTTAGACTCCTCATTTCTGGTCTTTGATGCATTTGCTATCCGATATTTTTCGAGGAATTTTGTTTATTCTCATTAGGATAGTGTCGATGTGTCACTACGTAAGCAAAGAGAGTTCTTAAATCTTCTGCTTTGGATCCTTCCGTCTAATGTTTACTTTTCTCTGATTGGTATATTTTAGTAGAAATCCTCTTTTCTTTATCATACTAAGTCCTTTGGATATCTGGATTTGGACATGCTGCGAAGAACTGTTATTTGTGATGAAATAAGATTTCTGGCATTAGATGATTTAATTGCATTATATTTTAGCCCCATAATGTGAGTTGAAGTCACTACTAAAGTAGAACACGCTAACTTTTGAAATGATAAAGAGGAAAACATTGGTTTTGCTTTTGGTTTTCTCTGATTTCTAGTTTATTTCAGATACCTTCTTGATTAATCTAGTCTGTGATTCTTGTATGTGTTCTATTCTGCAGCTCATTATAAGTTGGCTCAGAAAATAACATGACCCTTGTGATGTTCATGCATTGCTAAAGTAAAAATGAATGAATGATTCATCAACTGGGATTATTAATCTGAGCTCTTACGCCAAACAGACAACATACCACTAGAGCAATCCTTGATTTTGGCAACACTTTTCTGCCATTGATCGATAATTTCGGCTTTCCATAAAAATGAACCTTGTTTATGAATCTTTGCTGAAGGAAAAATGTATTTTCTAACTGTCAATTAGTTTTGCTTACTTCCTCTAACTGAAAACAAATGTAAAACTGCAATAACATACACTTCCAGGTTGTCAATTCTCAGTTTCTTTTTGGTCTCTCAAATAGAAAATTAATGCAAAACTGCTTTAGCTCAAGACTTTCACTTGTCATACTTGAGACGCACCTTGTGTTAACCAATACCTTCGTGTCTTAGGGATCACTTAGGAGTTTTATGTCGGACTTTGGACTTTCAGATCTGGTAAAGTTGCAGGTGAGCACAAATCAGCTGGCTTGACTGAATCATGTTTTATTTTTATTTTTGTTCTTTTAGATTCATATAAATTTGCCTTAGTTGGTCTCATCATGTTTTATTTATTTATTTTTTACTTTTAGCTGTTAGATCCAGATGAGTTTACCTAGTGTTGTTTGAGGGTAGGTGGAATCTCATCTTTGATGGTGAGATATTAAAAATGAAATTTAGCTGAAAAGATAGTTGACTTACAATGACAGCATTCTGAATAGCAAAATAAAAAAGAAGCTCTGAAAGTTGAACAGTATGTATATTCAAAGAAGAATTAACTCTAGGTTGTCTGCATTGACAGTCTGGATTAAAAATACATTTTGCAGTTTATATTGTAACAGTTGCCCATATTTTGTTATTTCATAAAATAAAGAAATATCCAGTTTAATTGAATTGTATATACAAGACTAAGGTCTTATCTGTCCTAATACCGTAAATGCCTGATGAGCTTTCTGCAGTTTCCAAAACATCAATCTCAAATGTGATTGTTTATGTAAACTATTAAATAAGAATCATTGGAATAGTTACTGCTGTCAGAATTTCAGGATTAAAAATAGTTATTCACAAAATTTGGGGCATTCCGAGAATCGAACTCGGGACCTCTCGCACCCAAAGCGAGAATCATACCACTAGACCAAATGCCCAGCTGTTGATGGTCCCTCAGAGACAATCTTAATGATAGCTGGAAGTTTCACATTTCTGTTGTCTGGAAGAAATAAGTTAATTTTTTGGGAGGAATCATCAGAAATTATTATACAAAGCTGACGATACAAATTACTGTAGTTAGAAAGACAACCAGCAAAATGCTAAAAAGTACTTGTCATAAGAACGTATAGACGGTCTTTGAGTGGACTGGTATTGTACTTGGTGCAGTATATTTCCACTTCCCTTCTTGATTTGCAATGGGGTGAATGATAAAGTAGAACTATATTTTCTTTTAATGAAGCAGTTGATAAACTAGTAGGATTTTTCTTCACAATCTGCCTCATGCACCCTTAATTACTACTTGAAGCCTTTGGATTTTCTCATAATTCTCCTCCAGCTACAGTTTCCAGTGTTCTTAGGTCTAAGCTAAAATGCTTTTCTTGCTTTTGAACTATAAGGAGATGACCCTAGATAGGAGGATATGGAGGTCGAGGATTAGGGTAGAAGGTTAGTATGTAGTCTAGCATTTTCTAGTTTCCCTTCTCAGTGTTGTTATTATTACTCTCTTACTATCTTATTCTTCGATTTTATTTTTACCCGTCTTTTCCTTTGCTTCGGTTACTGTATTATTTGTCGTTGCTACTGATCTCTTCTCCTTTATTATTTCCTTGAAATATTTGATTTTGATATGCTTTACTTGAGCCAAGGGTCTATCGGGAACAGCCTCTCTACCTTCACAAGGTAGGGGTAAGGCTGCATACACTCCACCCTCCCCAGACCCCACTTGTGGAGTTACATTGGGTATGTTGTTGTTGTTGTTGTTGCTGATGAACTAAAACTGTTTCCCATATTTTTTATGAATAAACATTATTCGCCTGAATTTTGATTTGTTATGTCCTTTCTCTTGTGTATTTGATGCATAATTGATTAAATATGATTCAAATTAATGACTTAACTGGTTTTACTAATTTGAGTCTTGGGCGTGTACTTGGTTAAAGTGCTCTTAAAAAATTAGTTGTGATTTCTTAGTTTTAACTATTAATTAGTGCTCTTAACTTGAAGGTGTGTCCTAGCAATCAATGAAGTGGGTGAAAACCATGGGACTAGGGTTCAAATCCTAGAAGAGACAAAAGACATCAAGATTTATGTCTATTTGCATAAACCTTGGTGAATAAAGTTACTCGGTATCTGCACGACCACAGCTATAGAGAAATTTATAACTGTGCTCTCTAACTTTTGCTCACAGATGGTGTTACTAAGTAGGACATGTTAAAAAGGTCAATTTCTGAAGAACGGGGCACTCCGAAAATTAACTCGGGACCTCTCGCACCCTAAGCGAGAATCATACCACTAGACCAAATGCCCTGTGGTTGAGTTTATTTTCTCCCCTATCTAATCCGTCTTTACTTTATGTTCCATCTTTAGCTTGCTTAATTTTTCTTTGCATCATGATAGTCACTTTATAACTCTGTAGATCTCTGAGTTGTCATTACTGTCAGAACAGGTTAAGTATTGCTTTGTGTCATCAATATCTTATTTTGTACTTTGCTATTTGCTATTTGGCCATAAAAGTCCTAGCTAACTTGAATAAATGCTGACTATATTGATATATGCTAGTTATAGGAATTAGCTGTCTTTGAATTATAAAATACACCCTTACATGCTTTGAGTAGGTATTCTTTTAGATGAATAATGTCTTACCTTGTATCTGCATTGCTTTATAAGGGGATGTCACATGTCAAGTTAAATTTTTTATTAAAAGAAATAACAAATAATTTTGTTAATTGTGTATTCAATCTCTCTCTCTCTTTTTTTTTCTTTAAATATGTAAAATAAAAATAAATAACAGAGGAATTGTTGATTTGTCAGATGGTTAATGTTCTTTTAAAAAAATGGGGCATTCCGAGAATCGAACTCGGGACCTCTCGCACCCAAAGCGAGAATCATACCACTAGACCAAATGCCCAGTTGTTGTGTTATTCTCTGTATCAGCAATAACCCTGATTATATCATATCATTCCTTGCAAATATTTAATCTTTAGACTCCTCATTTCTGGTCTTCAATCTGCACTTGCTTATACGAATATTTTTCTGCTTTTGCAGCCTTTCCTCTAATGTTTACTTTTCTCTGATTAGTATATTTTAGTAGGACTCGCTTTTTCTATCATACTAAGTCCTTTGGATATCTGGATTCGGACATGTTGCAAAGAACTGTTATTGGTGATGAAATAAGATTTCTGGCAATAGATGATTTAATTGCATTTTATTTTTGCCCCATAATGTGAGTTGAAGTCGCTACTAAAGTAGAACATGCTAACTTTTGAAATGACACAGAAGAACACATTGGCTTTCCTTTTCATTTTCTCTGATTTCTAGTTTATTTCAGATACCTTTTTGATTAATCTAGTCTGCGATTCTTGTATGTGTTCTATCTGCAGCTCATTACAAGTTGGCTCAGAAAACATCATGAACCTTGTGATGTTCATGCATTGCTAAATTAAAAATGAGTGAATGATTCATCAAGAGGCGTTGTTTCTTACGCCAAACAGACAACATACCTCCATAGCAATCCTTGATTTTGGTAACACGTTTCTGCCATTGATCGATAATTTCGGCTATCATTTTTTATCCCCATGATCCATAAAAATGAACCTTGTTTATGAATCTTTGCTGAAGGACAGATATATTTTCTCTCACTTAGTTTTGTCTAATTTCTCTAAGTGAAAACAAATGTATAACTGCAATAACATACATTTTCTGGTTATCAATTTCTTCGTGTCTTAGGGATCACTTAGAAGTTCTATGTTGGATTTTGGACTTTCAGATCTGGTGTAGTTGCAGGTGAGCACAAATCAGCTGGCTTGACTGAATCGTGTTTATTTTTATTTCTTACTTTTTTAGATCCAGATGTGTTTACCTAGTGTTGTTTGAGAGTTGGGAGGAATCTCATCTTACATGGTGAGATGCTAAAAGTTAAATTTGGCTGAACAGGTTAGTTTTTTCTTTTTTCTTTTCCCATCTAACTTTTTAAGAGTAGTTGTATGTTAGATCTGAACAGGTTAGTTGACTTCCTGTGACAAAGTATTCTGAACAGGAAATAAAAAAAAGAGCTCTGAATGTTGAGCAGTATGTATATTCAAAGAAGAATTAACTCTAGGTTGTCTGCATTAACTGTTTGGATTAAAAATACATAATGCATTTTGCGTGTAAAAGTTGCCTTTTCTGTGTTATTTCATGAAATTAAGAAATTATCTATTGCTGTCAGAATTTGAGGATCAAAAAAGAGTTTATCAAATAAAGTAAGGGGCATTCCGAGAATCGGGACCTCTCGCACCCAAAGCGAGAATCATACCACTAGACCAAATGCCCAGCTGTTGATGGTCCTTCAGAGACAATTTTATTTAATGATAGCTGGAAGTTTCACATAAAGAAATAACTACTCCATCCGTCACAATTTATGTGGCCCTGTTTGATTGAGCCGGCAAGCACAGAGTTTAGGAAAGAAAATAGCGTTTTGAAACTTATGGTCTAAAATAAGTCTTAGAAATTTGTGTGATTGAGAATTTTAAAGTTTAATTATTTTTAAATATAGAAAGGTGACATTCTTTTTTTTTGGGACAGACCATCAAAGATTATTATGAACTTACAGTAGTACAAAGACATAAACAACAACTTCAACTAGATTGGTAAAAAGAAAAATTAAACTTAGGATTGAGAAATGATGTGATTAAATCTTGCTGAAAATCTTTTCCCCACAGTATTCAGCTATATTAGCTAATTGTATTTCCAGCTCCTAATGGGATTTTCAATTTAGAAGAGGATTTAATGATTGGGAGATGGATAAAGTTAATGATTTCATGCAGTAGCACTTGAAGAAGGCAAAGGAAGACACTGTTATGGTCAGCATGCAAGGATGGGAGTTTCTATTAAATCATGTTATGAACTACAGAAAAAACAAGCAGGTTCAAGGCATGGATAGAAGATTGAAGAAAGATTTGTTTATTTGATGCATAACTGATTAATATGTATGCCTCAAAATACATGGTTTTCCCTGTTTGGTTTATGCTTAAATATTGGGCAAAAAACATATATGTACATGATAAGAGGGTATATTTACAGAACATGACGATGTTTTTCAGTTAACAAAATATATCAATAGACTTATTACAAAATCTATACGAATTAGGTAAATTAAAAAGAAGCAAATAAAACACATTAAATAAGGTAAGGAAATTGTTTTACTTATTTTATTCATGTTTCTCTCTCCATTCAAAATTTAGAGATATAGTTCCCTGATTTTCTCCAACTTTTGCTTCCTTATTTCATCCACTTTTCTCTCACCATTCAAAATTAAGAGATATTGTTACCTAATTTTCTCCAACTTTTACTCAAAAACTCCATTATAATCGGTAATTTTTATGTAAAAAGTTCATACATCAAAAAACATATATGTATAATTTTCGTATGCAATATGAATAACTGTATAGATTCTTATAATTTTTATATATGAAATATGTATAAAAATTGTATGTGTGTATTTTGATTATTATAAAGTACATATAAATTGTATAAAATCTAATCAAAGTATGTATAAATTTTGAGAAAAATATGTATAATAAACTTGTAATTGATACAAACCGATTCCATACAAAGTTCATACACCGTAAAAATAAATATATATTAATTGTTGTATGCAATATGTATAAATTCGTTATAATTTCTACGTATGAAATATGTATAAAAGTTGTATGTATATTGTGATTATTATAAAGTACATATAAATTGTATAAAATCTGATCAAAGTATGTATAGATTATGAGAAAGTATATATGTTTTCAACATTTTTTAAAACTACAGTTTATATAATTTATACAGATTTTCAAAACACACAATGATCACATATATCTCAAAACGATGCAAATCAATTTTTATATACAATTAATACACAAGTTAGTAATAAAAAATACTTTGTAATATTGGTTTGAAAATTTATACTAGGAGAGAAGATGGATTTTAGGTATGAAAATGGTGTCTATCATAATGGGAGAGAGAGAGAGATTTTTTAAAAGAGAGAGAGAGAATTAAGAGAAAATCGATTTTCTTCTTTAAAAAAAGCCTAAAATTGAATGTTTTGTAGAGAGAGAGTTTTGTAGTCTTAAATAGGTATTGTTAGGTTATTTTCCCATAATATTATTCAAATTAATTACATGCATTGGTGTTCCTAGTTTGAGTCTTAGGCGTGTACTTTGTTGAAGTGCTATTAACAAATTGGTTATGGTTTCTAGTTTTAACTAGGGGTGTAATGGACCTAAAACACCAAACCAAACCAATTGCGTCGGGTTTTAAAATTTATACACCAAACCAAACCAATAAAATTCGGGTTTTTCAACCTCGGGTTTTCTTTTAAATTTTGATACAAAACATATAACTTTTACTTTAAATATTTCTTTAGTCCTAGTAAGATACAATTATATAATTAAGGTGTTTCTTAAGAAAATAACACAAAATGTGAAAGAAAGTTTTTGTATTAAAATATTCAACAAAAGCTTATAATCGTTAAAATAAATATTGCTAATTAACAAGCCATAAAGAAAATGATCATAATCTAAAAATACTAAGTCATGCTAAAATAAGTATTAATTATTGACAAAGAAAAAAACTTAAGTTATGTATTTTTATTCAATTATGCAAAACTAAATAATTATCATTATGTCATTTCTAGGTAAATTGAATCATTTTTTTGCACGGATTGCCCTTCGAGTCTTTAAATTTTACCCCTCAAATTTGGGTCTTTAAATTTTGCCCTTCATATTTGTACTTTAAATTTTGAAAGATGCTATTAATAAAATAAAAAAATAATTTCGCAAGGAAGGTTATGGTCCAACGATTCTTTAAGAAAAAGTTTTAACTATCCGGCATAACTAAATGTCCCGCTTCAAATTAAATGCTTTTAGTTAAACATAACTAAAAGCACCTTATAAGGCAACCGGTAGTTTACTCATAACTCGTGGTTTTGGACAAAAAAAGTTCGTAGTTTATAAAGATGCTTTAAGGATTAATTGGCTCTCAAATTGGACTTGAAGTGATACGGTTTAGATTCTAAAGAGTGTACATATTTGAGTTTTAATTGAAAAAGAAATTAAGTACATCAACGATTCAATATTTACATAGGTTTGTCTGTTTGTAGACTAGTTGAAGTGGTTACAAAAAAAATGCATATATATGCTTCAAGACAAAGTTTGCCCATAAAGGCACCCCATAAGTTTGGTAATTCCTAAAAAAATAAATAAATTATTAATAAACTGATTATCAAAGTTATCTTGCGAACCTAATAGCGAATTAAACTAAATGGGGTAAAAATTTAAAGATTTCATTATTCATGCAAATTTAAAGGAGAGACTAATTTTTTGTTAGGATTAGTGTTGAGTTGGTTTGGTTTGGACTTTATTTGAGTTACTAACATCCATAGGATATAAAACTTATCATTCAAATTCTAAGTTCAAGCTTGAATAATATGATAATAGATAAAAATTAAAAAAAACTTAAGAAATATTTATAAATTACTTTACAAATAAATATTTTTAAAATTGAATATAAATTGGTTTGGTTCGGTTTGACTTTTTTTAGTTAAAACCAAACCAAACCAATTATGGGTAAACCAAACCACTAGTCGGGTTTTTTTCTCGGTTTATCGGTTTGGTGCGGTTTGTCGGTTTACTTTGTACACCCCTAGTTTTAACTACTACTTAATTAGTGCTCTTCACTTGCACCCCAAAGGAGTGGTCTAGCGCTCAATTAATAAGTGGGGGTGAAAGTCAAGGAGAGACTAGGATTCAGATCCCAAAGAAAATCCAAAAAATAAATAAATTATTAATTGATTTTTTCCTAATTGTATAAATCTTGGTAAATGGAGTATCATTCATTCATGCTAAACCCAATGAAATCCCACTTGTCGTAAGGACAATCAATTCGAAAACGCGTAAGGACAATCAAAAAAGAAAAAAGAAATAAGGAAAATGAATAAATCATGGCACAAAAGGAGGCTTCCAAAAATTAAAAAAATGTTAAAAAGAACGGGGCATTCCGAGAATTGAACTCGGGACCTCTCGCACCCTAAGCGAGAATCATATCACTAGACCAAATGCCCTGTTATGGAGTCTGATTTCTTTCATATCTTAGTTTATTGTTCCATAACTAGCTTGCTTAATTTTGCTTTGCATCATGATAAGTCAGTTTATAACTCTGTAGATCTCTGAGTTGTCAGAACAGGTTCCGGATTGCTTTGCTAGTTACTTGAGTAAATGCTGACTATACTGATATATGCATAGGAACTAGCTATCTTTGAATTATAAAATATATCCTTAAATAAGTTTCATCGTTTTTTTTTTTTTTTTTTTAAAATAAAAAATAAATTAAATATCATGGTTTGCTTCTGATCATATCTCCAATACTATCTAGTCAGGCAATTTCACTGAGCACCTCTGGAATTGCTAGGTGCCAGCCATATGTAAAGTACATATTGTTCAAACCTACCACATTTATACTAGCCATTTGGCCATAAAATTCCTAGGTAACTTGAATAAATGCTTACTTTACTGATATATGCTAAGTTGTAGGAATTAGCTCTCTTTTGAATTATAAAATACATCCTTACATAAGTCGCATCAGATGCTCTCCGACCCTTATCCTGGAGCTTTGCATTTGATGTATATAAAAAAATAAATTAAGAGCTAATAGTAAAACAAAGGATAATTAGACTCCCAACATTCATCCCTTTTTAAAATTTTAATATCATGGTTGAGTTCTGATCATATATCTAATTTTCACTGAGCACCTCTAGTACTGATAGTGATAGGTAAAGTCACATGTTTGCCCTTAAACATGAGCTAGCCTTGTAAGATTGAGAGCGAGTTGCCCAAATGTCGCACGGTGCGCTTAGTCGAAATATAAGGCTGTAACAAGGAGCTCATGAATTTCCTGCTCACATTAATAATCCCTGTTGACGTACTTCATTCATTTTCACTTAAGCAATGAACCATGATCATCACAAGGCTAGCTCATGTTGTTTTGTGATCCCCAACTTAGTTATAATGAGCTGCAGAATAAAACACAAACAAGAATAACATAGGCATATATAGAAATCAGATAAATCCAAAAGCAAAGCCAAATAGTTTTCCTTGTTATCATTCCTAAAATTAGCGTGTTTTACTTAAGTAGTGACTTCAACTCAAATAATGGGATTATAATATGACGCATTAAACACTTCACCACCAATTAAAACTCTCTGTGTCTGTGACATGTCAAAATTCAAATATCTTGAAAATTTCAATATGATCAAAAAACAAATTCTAATAAAATGCACCAGGCTGATAGCTTTGTAGGAATTAGATTAGAGAAAAGTGAACATTGAGTACCAGAGATGAGTCGTCTAAAGATTAAATATTTGGACCAAATAACAAATACATATAAATCAAATTATCGAAAACAACATGGGCATTTGGTCTAGTGGTATGATTCTCGCTTTGGGTGCGAGAGGTCCCGAGTTCGATTCTCGGAATGCCCCTTTTTTAATAATTAAAAGAACAATATTGTTTTTATATAATATGATGCTTTTTATTATGTCAAGTCAACGACCTTACTACATTCAAGCTCGCTAAGGGGCCTTGCCAAATGATGCTTTTATATTGCGCAAGACTTGAATGATTTGCTCAAGGCTAGAAGGTCTAAAGACTTTTCTATCAAATCCATAAGGATCTAGCATCTTTCAATGAAAATTTTCATATTTCTTTAGAACTTTCTCACAAGTGTCAGCCTCATTGCACACATAAGCGTACTATATGAAAATAATGATTTCAAATGACGCTTAAGTGACATATCAAGACGTGGCGGATTATCTCGTCATTATCTTTTTTATTTTTTTGTTACATATCCGGTCTTTCTCAAAAAGACAACATCTCACTAGAGCAATCCTTCATTTTTTGGGAACACTTTTCTGCCATTGATCGACAGTTATATTTAGGCTCACATTTTTTACTTCCATGATCCATAAAATGGAACCTCGTTTATGAATCTTTACATAAGGACAAATATATTCTCTAACTGTCACTTAAGTTTAATTGAAAACAAGGGCAAAATTTCAATAACATACATTTGCTGATTATCACTTCTCACTTCTTTTTTGCTCCCTCAAGTTAATTGAAAATAAATGCAAAATATTTTCTCTCAAGACTCTCACTATAATCATAATTGAGATGCACCTTGTGCAAATCAGTTCTTTTATTTTTATATTTTTATTCTTTCAGATCCACATGAGTTTACCTTAGGTTTCTTCATGTTTTATTTATTTTTTATTTTTATCTTTCAGGTCCAGAATAGTTTACCTAATGTTTTTTGAGATTAGGAAGAATCTCATCTTACATGTTGAGATACTAAAAGTGAAATCTGGCGGAAAACTTTAGTTGACTTACAATAAGAATGCATTCTGACAAAAACTATAAAAAACTATGAAAGTTAGCACTATATATACAAAGAACTAACTCTAGGCTGCCTGCCTCGTCAGTGCGGATTAAAGATATACATTATATTGCAGTTTGCTTGTAAAATTTACATATCGTTTATTATTTCATAATCTAATGAAATAGAGTCCTTTAAAATATGGAAAAATTTTGTAACCCAAAAAAAAAATTTGGAACCAAAAAAAAAAACTAATAAATTCATTAAAAAAAAAAAAAAAACAAACAAATTTTAAGAAAAAATTAAGTTTTCCGTTTTTTATGGAGAGTGAAACACACTTCACGCCACGTCAGTTTAGGGGTAAAATATTACGGTTTTAAATAGTAGGGGGTGATAGAAAACATCGGGCCAAAGTGTACATTTACATTTTCTCCCTTTCACATTATATTGCGGTTGCTTGTAAAATTTACATATCGTTTATTATTTCATAATCTAATGAAATAGAGTCCGGCACTTTTGTAACCCAAAAAAAAAAATTTGGAACCAAACTAACCCATTAAAAAAAAAAAAAAGAACCAAACTAGGCTTCACCTAAAACCCCCGACCCAACCTTTATTCTTTCTCTTCTCAAACTCAAAAATTAAGATTTTTTTGCGTACTTTGACCGAAGATTAGTCACGTTTCAAAACACCGGAATATAAATATTTTATATAGAACTTAATATTTTTTTAGTGTACAATAATATCGGCTCATTACATCAAGTATATATATACATTTGGATTGTCGTTTTAGGGGTTGTAAAGTGCTCCGAAGTACGTTTGAAAACTTATTATATTTAGGTTTAAGTGCCATATTTTATAGGGTTTTGATTAATCTCTTTTGTTTTACTCCCAAAGCTATGAAAGTACTTTTTTGGTTCAAGAAAGATAGAAAAGAAAAAATTACTCTGCTTTGTATCAGGTTATTTTTTTCTTTTATGTCTTTTTTATTTTGTTATTGCATTGTGTAATCCGCACTTTTTGAAAGTGCAAAAATAAATATAATATTTAAAAATAATTCATCCAATACGAGAGGTTCATAATAATTGAAAAATATTTCATTCCATTAGCAACGAAATACATAATTAAATTACAATAGACTTAAAAAAAAAAAAAAAGTTCTAGAACTCTTCTACTTCTAGATGTCTTTTGCCACGAGAGTTTTGCCCACATAAACGCTTATCATGCCCAAATTGCTTACATGTCGAGGACTTGCGAGAGTAACCCTTTTCGCTAACATCCATTTGATTGTGATAACGGGTTAGCTTATTTTTTCCCAATTTACGGATATGGTTCTTGTTCGCAATCATAGAAAACGGAGCGGCTGGCCAATAAGCTTGATGACCAGGGGCGGAATTGGCCGGAATATGCTTTAAGATATTTTACGACCTTATATTCCTCCGCCACATAATCGAGTTACATTTCGGCCATTCTCTCAAAGCGCTTGACGCATGAGAACATGGCATGTGGTACGTTTTCCACTTACCACAAGTGCATGATTGTGTACGCTCGAGTAACGATATGTTTGTTTCCTCATTTCTTTGTCGCAATAACCCGTTCTAACTTCATACACTCGTTGAACGACGTCATACTCGGTCATTTGGTGATCCTCTGCCTTTCTTCTATAGTGCTCTATTTTTTTGTAGGGCTTTGGCATCCATGTTCCCTCGTCAGCTAATATAGCTATGGCCTGCCTTGTCCTATCCGCAAATCGCTCCACGACCTGCCTAAAAGTTAGTCTTACCATTGCGGTGACAGGTAGTCCTCGAGCAGATTTGAGGAGTCCATTGAAAGACTCCGAGGTGTTCGTTGTGAGCATGCCCCATCTCCTTCCTCCATCAGCATAAAGAGTCCATTTTTCAACTTCTAATTTCATCGCCCAAACATATGCCTCTTCACTCACTTCCTTAGCGGCTCCATTTTTGCGGCCCATTTTCTTTGTTGATGCTGCATCGCAGCCCCCTACATCAATTTGTTTACAGTGCCATTTTCAAACTTTGTTTGCAAATTAACCTTTAAGTGCCTTAAGCAATATCGATGGTAAGCATGTGGAGGCTGCCACCCTTCCAGAGTACGCATATTGTGCAATATGCCTTTATGACGATCCGATAGGACACATATGCCCTGACGACCCTTAATAACATGAGTTTGTAGATGAGTCAAGAACATCCCCCATGTCTCGTTGCTCTCGTTGGCGGCAATTGCGAAAGCAAGAGGGAATATTGACCCATTGGCATCCATACCTACTGCAATTAGGAGCTTAATGTCATATCGGCCATACACATGGGTCCCATCTATCGATATCACATTCTTGCAGTGAGCAAAACCATCAATACTTGGTTTGAATGCCCAAAAGATCATTTCAAAAGCACGTCGACGCCCGAGAAATCCCTTTCTCTTGCTTATGATTTTACCATATTTTGAGTGGACCATGCTAATACAAGTTTTGATAGGCATCCTGCATAATTTTAAACAAACAACATTTAACAATGATATTTTAATTGCTATAAGATATATAATGTAAACGGTCAGATAAATTACCTTGGAGTTTCCTCAATGTGTTTAAGTAACACATGAGCAATCATGTTTATATCTAGATTACAATGATCTGCTCGACTTTGTCCCATATCACAAGTGTGCTTCGGGTGGAATTTTGTGATTTCCCACAGACCATCCGGCTTAGCAATTCCCCGAAGCAACCACCGACAGCCTTGAGTATGTCGCCTACAAATCAGCCTCCATACCGATCTGTTTGAGTCATCAACCTTAAACTCCCTCATACCCTTTACACAATACATTCTGACAGCCCGTTGCAACATCTTTTTTTATGTGAACTGCATTCCCTTTGCAATGACGCATTCATCAGTCATGGGATTTTTTGGTTCAATCCACGTTTTTTGGTGACTTTGATAATCATCTCTTGTGAAGACAAATGCATCCTCACGACCTTGGAGACTGTCAAGATATGGAATATAGTCAGAATGCCATTGCATTGAGCTGTCAGGAATTGGGTTTTCGGCCATCGGAGGTGGTACGTGATGGTGAGTTGGTTTTGGGGACTACAATGTGTATCTTCTTCATCCCCTTCACTATCTTCATCATCGGTTACCTCTGCATTATTAGCTGGTTCATCGCCATCACTCTCTGATGTATCCACATAACTTGGACAATCAGCGCCATCTAAGAAAGGCCTCCTCCTACACGATAAAAAGCATATGTTAAATTTCAAATTCACAAATATATATATATATATATATAAATTAATTATTTAGCATCTAGGTGATAAACCTACACATATTGATTATGAGCATGGTGTGGAGAATGATCAACTCCATCAAACTGAGAGAACTGCCTTTCATCCACAGTTGGTACCACTGGCAAGTTTTGATAATAATCAGCTGCACCGAACTGGGAATTATTATAATAATCGGCTCCTTTGAGGTACCGAGAGTTCGATAATAATGAGTTGCTCCACTAAATTGAGATGACTGCCCAATATTACTCGTATCAGGTCTATAACTCCTACAAAGATTTAAAAATGGTTATTTACCAATACATACAATAAACACGTGCTATTGCACAAAATAATAATATAGGAATGCATATTTACCACGTTTGATTTAATTGTTGGGTAAGATTTTCCGCACCGCCACTCAAAATACCCCGTAAAAACTAAAATCTCCATACGTGTTAGCTTGAGTTGTTGTTGCGGGACCTCTCTGGGTATCTTTTCAACATACATCTCCAGAACATTAAGGGCGACTAAATGTTTTAATTCTTCTGGCGCATTCAAATAATCCCTTAAAGAATCATCATCATTGATATAATGCCTACCATAAAGCACTATACCATTGGAAACTGATTGTGGATATCTCTGTTATAGAGATTTCATACTCATCTGGACTAACCTTCATTTTTTCATATATGTAAGTGACTAGTGATTCATAAGACATTTCAAGTGGACATTTAACATGAACGTTTGGTCCTTTATTGTAACGAACTGTACTATTGTCATCAAGGATAATACCATCCCAATGTATTGAAACCTTAACTAGTGGAATATCTTGAGCCATTTTTTGTATGACTTAAGATAAGTTTTTTTGAATGACTTAAGAGACTTAAACTTATGAAATGGATGAGTTTTTACCTCGTCCAACATTCTTCTTAAATAGATTCATATTCACCCTCATTGCGCACAAGAACATTGCGTAATATGAATTTAATTCAAATAAACGGTCAAAAATTCAACATTGTGTTGTCCAATTGGTCCTTTAGGTGTCATAAAAAAGCTGAAATTGGCATGCATGATGTGTTGTCAAATCATGTCCTATTGCGCACAAGAACATTGCGTAATATGAATTTAATTCAAATAAACGGTCAAAAATTCAGCATTGTGTTGTCCAATCGGTCTTTTAGGTGTCATAAAAAAGCTGAAATTGGCATGCATGATGTGTTATCAAATCATGTCCTATTGCGCACAAGAACATTGCGTAATATGAATTTAATTCAAATAAACGGTCAAAAATTCAACATTGTGTTGTCCAATCGGTCCTTTAGTTGTCATAAAAAGTGAAATTGGCATGCATGATATGTTGTCAAATCATGTCCTATTGCGCACAAGAACATTGTGTAATATGAATTTAATTCAAATAAACGGTAAAAAAATGCAGTACTATATATAACATGATTGACAAACAACTAGTAGTCACTTTAAAACGAGTTATCATGACATTACAACCAATTTGGAAATCTTGATTCTATTACATGTTTTACCCCAGCAAAAATATTTGAAGCAATGGGTAGGACATGGGAACTAGATGATGATGATTTTCATTACTCAAATAACCCTAACAAAAGATTCAATCAAGAATACAATAAAACAATGAGAGAGGAGTGGAATTGGCGTGTTAGGGAGGCTGAAGCACTGGAGCAAAAGTTAGCTTCAATAGGGCTTAAACGCCCAAAAAAACATGCTATGTCAATGCCTCGCGGAACTCCACAAGAGTTTAATTTTGCTCTTAATCGTTTTCGCGAAGAGAACAATCGGATGCAAATACGTTACCATAGGGTAGAATATGGTATACATGGTAGCACAAGATTTAGATCAAAGTGGGATTCGGACTGTGAATGTCCGATAAAGATTAATATTTTTCTTATAATAAGGTAAGTACGTAGGGTCATAAAGACCCTCCCCCCCCCCCCCCCCCCCCCCCCGAGGGTACTTGGGGGTTTGCAACTATATAATTAGCCCTTTCTTTTGTTATTAGACTACACGATATTCAATGTCAAGTAGTAGAAACTCGGCTTGGTCTTTACTCCTTCCAAAAGAACCAAATAGCAAACATGATGAGAGTTCAAATTATAGCAATTTTTCGAGTGATACCGGTGATTTCAAACTAGACGAGCTAAATCCGCACCTTCATAGAGCGTAATGATGATTTACGTAGTGTGAAATATTCGGATCCGCGAGAATATTATTGCGGTTTACGCCAAGAATGGTCACGTCGGATTGCCGAATCAGAACGTTTTGTTCGTGACTTGGAAAATCTCAACGCTCCAATCCCAACAAGGTACTCACTAACCATGCCTCGAGTAGGTCTAGCAACTTGCGAGATGGCCGTACAAAGGATTAGAAAAGAAAATAACAGAATGTAGCAAGACGTTGTAGATTTTACAGGCTAAAGTTGGCTGAAGAACCAGCATCATCAACCGATAGAGAACTAACATATCCTGAAAAAAGATTTGTGTTAAGAGACCGACAATATCGTTCTGAGGATGATATTGAGGACTTCTATTCTGATGATGATTAGGGTCTATTTAGGCTCACTGTCTTAGATTATGGGTCATTTAAGTTTCGGACTAAAGGTTGTTAATTTGTATTTTATTTTATGATGAAGTCATCAATTTGAATTACTTTGGCATGTTTTTAATTTGCTTTTATTGTTAAAGTCTATTATTAATTGACAATTTAACAAAGAAACACAACTAAATTAGTACATAAAGGGTGCGGATTACATTATAGGGGAAAAGGTACAACTAGTAAAAAACATAATTCATAGAAATATTAAACTTAATAAACAAAATACATATAAATAATGAACAACAACAAGATAGCACAAATAATCTTCCACAATTTAAGTTTTTATTTCAAAACTATTTTCTCATGTTGAGCCTCTCTAAGTTTAGCCTTCAGCAAATTTCATTTTTTTTTGGAATCGGTGAGCAACACCTCCAAACCTTCAATTTTTTCTTCAGCTTCCACATGCTTAAATTGCGAGTCCAACTTAGTGGTATCTCTAGAGATATGTGAAGTTCCAAAACTGGAATTTTAAACTTCGCCGCCACCATTTTATCCACATGAATGCTATCTTCCCACCGAAAGTATTTGCAACCGCTCATATCCTATAAAAATTATAAGAAAATCAATTTTTTAAAGTAAAATATATGGATAACGTGAAAAAAAAAATACTAAAAAATGTAAAAACACTTACTTCGGGCACTTTACAACTCCAAAAACGGCGACCCGGATTATCTTGGGTCTTTGATGTTTTTGGTTTACAGTAATAACTGCATTCGCAAATATCGGGTTGTGTCGCAAACATTGAAGTTTCAAAACTTTGAGACATGTTTTTGAAAGTGCAAAAGTGTGTTGAAAGGGTGAAGATGGAGAAAAATGAAAGAGAAGAGAAAGAATAAAGGTTGGGTCGGGGGTTTTAGGGAAGGGTTTCACGCACAGATTCTGTGCGTGAAAGGGAGAAAATGTAAATGTACACTTTGGCCCTTTCACGCACAGAATCTGTGCGTGAAGCCTAGTTTGATTCTTTTTTTTTTTTTTAATGGGTTAGTTTGGTTCCAATTTTTTTTTTTTTTTTTTTTTTTTTGGGTTACAAAAGTGCCGGACTCAATGAAATATGATTCAGTTTAAATGAATTGTATATACATGACTCTAAGGTGAATTGTATAATACCATTCACATCTGATGAGCTAACTACAGTTTTCAGAACATCAATTTAATGTTGATTGTTTATAGCAAACTAACAAAAATAAGGATGAAAATCTTTTTCACCCTCAACTTTGTTTGAAAAATCAAACTCCCCCCTCAATTATGAACAATAGACATTCTCTCCCCATTTATCCTATGCAATGTCTATTTTACCCTTGACATTTTCAATCCTCCATCTATATAATACTTTTTTATATTATATAAAATTTATTTTTCCAACCTAATATTTATAGATTTTTATTTAAATTCATATTATAAGTATAATAATCCGTTTATGAATTTATCACAAAATCAAATGTTGCCTTTTATGATTGATATTTTATATTACATGCATTAAGTGTATATTATGTATATCCATGCATGTGTGTGTACACATACACACACACATATGACATGTTATATATATATATATATATATATATATATATATATATATATATATATGTATATGTATATTTAAGTTTTCCTTCTATCTTATTCTCTATTGTCAGTATATAAACGAGTTTTGATTGTCATTAATGAAATATTTTACATTATAATTTAAAATTCATTTATAATAATAACAAAATCTTTTAGGAATATGTTATAGAATGTAACTCTATTTTTATTAATATAAAAATATATTTATAAATTTATTATTACTTGTTATTTTACTTGTATAATAGATATTAGAGTTTTGATTATTATTAATAAAAAAAAATCCTATTCTTCTCATTTATTTCATTATAGAACGACATTAAGTTATATACTCAACTAGTATTTCTCACTTTTCTTTTTCCGTCTCGAAAATAATATTTCTTTTTTATAGGAAATTTGTTACATAGATTAAAGAGATAAAAAATCATGAATGTCAAGAAGTTTAAGAAAAAAAAGACAAGTTGATAATGTCAGGGTAAAATAGGAATTTAAAACAGTCAATTAGGATAAAGGAGGGAGAATGACTATTGTTCAAAGTTGAGGTGGGAGTTTGATTTTTAAACCAAAGTTGGGGATGAAAATGATCTTTACCCATAAAAATAATCCTACCATCTCCTTGGAATACCTTATTATTATCAGAGTTTGAGGATTAAAAAGAGTTAATAAACAAAAAAGGGGCATTCCGGGAATCGAACTCGGGACCTCTCGCACCCAAAGCGAGAATCATACCACTAGACCAAATGCCCTGTTTATTGATTGTTTGTTATAGGGGTGTACATGAACCGGGTTGGTTCGGATTTTTTAAACATCAAACCAAACCAATTGCGTCGGGTTTTTAAATTTATACACCAAACCAAACTAATAAAATTCGGGTTTTTCAACCTTGAGTTTTCTCGGATTTTTTGGATTTTTTTCGGGAATAGTCTTGATTTAAAACATATAACTTTTACTTCAAATATTTCTTTAGTCCCAGTAAGATACAACTATATAATTAAGGTGTTTCATAAGAAAATAACACAAAAATGTGAGAAGAGTGATGACATTGTATTTAAATATTCAACAAAAGATAGTAAAATCGGTTAAAATAAATATTGCTAATTAATAAGCCATAAAGAAAATAAGCATAATCTAAAAATACTAAGTCATGCTAAAATAAGTACGACTAATAAGTATTAATTACATGACAAGAAAAAAAAACTTAAGTTATGTATTTTCACTCTCTAAACCAATTATGTAAAACTAAAGAATAGATATCCAACATTATTGTCATTCCTAGTGGTAAGTTGAATTTCTTTTGTTAGTATTAGTGTTGAGTTGGTTTTGATTTGGACTTTATATGAGTTACTAACATCCATAGGATATAAAACTTATTATCATTCAAAATTCTAAGTTCAAGCTTGAATAATATGATAATAGATAAAAAACTACGAAAAAATTTAAGAAATATTTATAAATTACATTACAAATAAATATTTTTATGTATAAAATATTTTAAAAATTGAATACATGTAATGTCGGGTTGGTTTGGTTCGGTTTGATTTTTTTTAGCCAAAACCAAACCAAACCAATTATGGTCGGATTTTTTTTTTCAACACCAAACCGAGTCATACCAAATCACTAGTCGGGTTTTTTTCTCGGTTTGACTCAGTTTATCGGTTTGGTGCGGTTTGTCGGTTTGCTTTGTACACCCCTAGTTTGTTAGATACAAAATCATAAACACGATGTACAAGTGTACTAGATATACATATACTATGCATACCTATACATAAAATATACATATCTATACATATATATACATACTTATACATATAATATACATACTATACACTACCTATACAACCGAAGTGTATAGGAAGTATATACTTCGGCCTTGTTTGGTAAACTGGATGGCCGAAGTGTACATTTAGGTAAGTTTTCTTCTTTTTATCCATATACTTTTGGGAGGAATTATTGGCTCATCTCCACTTCCTTCGACTTGTCAACGGGTATACGTTGCACTACTCTTTTTCTCAAAGAAGCTTGTATGATAGTTTCAATTGGTCATTCTTTTTCCTTTTTTCCAGAGTAGTTGGTATGATAGTTTCAATTGATCATTCATTTTTTTTTTTCTGCCGGTAATTAGTGATCATAGTAGAATGTCCTCAGACACCTCATCCTTTTAGATAGGCGAGGTACAAAGAGCTATGCTTAGTTGTTGTCAATGTGACCAAATTTAAGATAAAGCGCGGTACACTTATACAATTTAAAATTAACTAAGTGCAAAACCATATTCTCACACGCAAGTCAAAAATAATATGCACTTAGATATTCTTTGTAAAGAAGAGAACTGTTAATTAGGAACAAAATTATTGGATCTTGAGCTAAAGATAAATGTCAATATGGTTTGTTGGTGAAAATATAATTACAATTGAAAAATAAAAAATTTCAGGCTGAGGCACGATATCTTGCTCTCTTTAAGGAGATTCAATCCCACTCCAACATATCTTTACTGGTCCAAAGAATAATCTTCTTGACTTGTCCCCTTTAGGATACAACAGTCCGACAACATCGTATAACTCAAACTAACTCTGGATAAGTTGTTGAGTCGAAAAGACAAAAAAAAACACCTTTCTTCAATTAAATAAAACTCTCTTTTTTCGCACTTTTTCATGCACTCTATACAACACAAGGTAAGACCACAACTATTTATAGGTGTAGCAATTTCCCTAATTAGAAACGAGAGAAGATAATGGCGTATTAATAAGGGTAGATCAAGGGAGGATTATGTCTTAGAAGTTATATGGGTTACAAGATATACGAGGTAGATCAAGGGTGAAAATGTGTTAGTGGTTATAAGAGTCACAAAAGAAAGTAGTAGCCGCTATCTGCCACCACTAACGAAAATAGGTAATAAAACACAATGAGGCACTTTATATAATATTAAAATGTTCACCAAAATTCAACGTAGTGCTATATATACTCTTATATACATAGTTTTTAAAATTATCAACCAAAAATAATATCTATATATTTAACTTGGTATCAGAGTTACAAATTAGAACCTAGGACCATGAGCAAATAGTCATAATATTTAAAAAAATATATAATAACGAATATAATCTCTCAATGTCAAAATATGAAAAAAAAAAATCTCTCTCATTGTAAAATACAGTCAATTTTAGCCAAAAATGCTATATAGTAAATATTATCTATGGTAAGGAAAAACGTCATATTTATCGGCTGATTCTACTCTATGTTCATTTTAAAAGTTTTGATCAGTTCAAATAGAAAATGCATCCTTCAATGTCAATGAAACAAATTATAATATGTAGGCTCAGATCATGGAGATGCATCTTGCTAAAAATGAAAAACTTTCATGAGAAAATTCATAACTTCCTACTAAAAATGATGATTGCTATGAAAACTAATATGCAGATAATCAGAAAGTTCAAAGATGGTTGTTGGTGTCTATGAATCCTATAACATTATGAAAGGTCTTTTTAATATTGGGCTAATGAACTATAGGTTTTTACCTTGGATCAGGGAGTTTTTTTTCTACAGAATGGTAGATCACCTTATATTTACTATGAAAAATTTATTGAAATATTTAGTGAATTAATTAGACCATCATGACAAGGTGATTACGGAAAACAAGAAAAAATATGGCATCCTATTGCAAATCAATTCAGCAACAAATGCTGCACATTTTTTCATGGGTTGCGTAATGAATTCGAACAAGTTCGTGGGAAAATATTGAGAAAATAACTCATTTCTGAATTAGAAGAGTGTTATTTACTGATTCGCCATAAATCTGTTTGACATGCAACAATGAATACAAAACTTGAAAAATTATCTATATTTTCTTATTGTGTAGTTGGGCTATCTTATGGAGGAGTATCAAATAAGCACTTATAACTTCTTCAACCATGGAGGCTGAATTTTGTGACATGTTATGAAGCTACATGACAAGTCCTGTGGCTCAAGAAAATTATTTTCGAGATCAAAAATTTTTAGATTGACTTTTCTAAAGGAATGATAATATTTTGAAACATAGAATCAATAGTTATATTCTTGTGGATATTAGATCGCTATGATCCATATGGGTGATGAATTTTTTTTAAAAAGAATACGGCGATCATTAAATTGAAAGTTATGACCATTATTTTTATTCTTTTTTATAAAACTCATACTAATAGTTTTCATGTTACCACTTGGTCAAGTGGAAGAATGTAAGATAATTTGTGGCATTCATGACCATATTAAGACACCAAAATTGGGCATACTAAAAGACATCCATGATTTCACTATTTACTCCACTTACTACCATGATCTCCACATAAATTTCATCATTAACTTTCCTTTATTTATATGTATCCATTATGTAGGAAACTACACCATGAATTGTAACTCTTGTAACTTACGAAACTATGATAACCTGCCGTGTAACTCCCAGGACAAAAAGGCCGGATTATGGATTTTTTTCAATAGAGGAAGACAGAACCAAGTGTATTATTGATGAGAGAAAGGTGCAAATTTTTTTTTCCTGCTCTCCATGGCTCAAGGTAATTGTTTTTCTTGAATTATGTAGTAGAACGCTTAAAGAGTATCTTGTACACAAACTAAGGTACAAATATTCACTCTGTGTATATTTATTTCCCCATATATATATATATATACGTTTGTATATTTTCTCTTCCTGTGACTTATAAGTTATAACATAGCTAGCAAAGATCCTTCATATTAATTTCTAACACAACGGCAGCTGTTATTTGAAAAAAGAAAAGAAAAGAAAAGGAGAGACCAGGTCAGTTAAATGACCAGCTTCAAGTGATCCTGCCATTTGGTATTCTTAATTTGAATCGTTTTAGCTTTTTTCACGTCCACTTAGAAAAACAATTAAAATAAGGTGCAGTTTCTTAAAAATTGAACACTATTAAGGTATTAAGAAGAAGTAGTTCTTCAATAAAAGGGTATAGTTGGAAAAAATTATTAAGTAATTTTTTTCTTGAATTTCTAAAGCTGACTGTTATTTCAGAACAATTTTTTTGTTACTGAAACAACACGTACTTTGTCTACTTGGCTCTGTTAAATTAAATTGTGCGCACATGTCTTTGAGCCCCACGATGAACTGTATTACTCTCTTAATGGCAAATACACAAAAACAATACTGCAATTTTCAGAACATCAATCTCAGTGTGGATTCTTTAGCAAAAATATTAAAAAATGTATCCTGGCAAAACAAGCATGTATTAAACAATCAAAATGATAAGTAACTTCTAAAATAGGTGAGAAAGGGCTTTTATCAGTACAAATAGTATTATTTTTTCTGGAGTAGTTGGTATCCTAATTGGAGCTTAGCTTAGTCAACCCAGACTAATAAACTAGTGGCTTATACTATGAAAATGCAAGATGGTAAGTAGAAAGCTTTGTGCATGTTTGAGAATGCAAGAGACCCTGCCAGCCTTAAAAATCATATAAATTAAAATTAAAAGATTTTTAAAAAGTGATGGGGCATTCCGGGAATCGAACTCGGGACCTCTCGCACCCGAAGCGAGAATCATACCACTAGACCAAATGCCCACGATGGACAATGTATTATAAAAGATGAAATAACCTCAACAACTGTACTCCTCCATGTTTTAATTTATGTGTCCTAGTTACTAATCGGAGAGTCAAAGAATGCATTATTTCACACGACTTTTTTTAAATACTTATTAAATATCTTGAATTGTTAACTATTATGACTTATAGTACTTTTTATGTAGTTTCTAAATGTGTAAATTTTACTTCGAAAAAATTGAAAATTCTATGTCCAAATGCACACAAAAAATTAGTAAGTTTGACTCTCGTATTTCAAATCATGATACATAAATGAAACGGAATGCATTTATGTTTCAGAAGTATTGTTGTGGTTTTATAAAAAGGAATGTTCTCTTTATTCCTTAATTTTTATTGTTGGGATAAATAATATAGTTGGTTTTAGTTTCTTTTGGAACTCTTCGAAATATATAGTTTCCTTTTAAAACTTTCAGAGTTGTAAAATATTTTTCTTTTGATTTTTCAGTTATTTTTAGTTCCTTAAAACTGGTTCAAAAAAGGAAGGCGCCTTTGGATAGAATCAAAGGGAAGTTCAACTTTCATTCCCCAACTGTTAATAAAACATTTTTTTTTAATATTTTCTTTTTCATTTGGGAGGGGAATTGATAGTTAGAGCTATCAAAATAAGCTTGACGCTTGAGACTAAACCTGTCAACTGGTTCAACCCGGCCGGTTCCCGCACCGTTGGCCCAATCGGCCGGTTGCTGTTAAAAACCGGTCATGGCAATCGGTTGCCGGTTAACCGGGCCGGTTTTTATATATATATATATATATATATATTATTAAATTATATATATATATAAGTTTCATACATACCTATGCTTATAAGTGTAGTATATGTAATATAGATTGTATACTTTTTATTTTCAAGTATATTTTTAACTTAAGTATATTTATATATGTTATGTATATATTCTAAGTACGTGTGTGTGTATATGTGTGTGTGTGTGTGTGTGTCTATATATATATATATATATATATATATATATATATGTTTAAGTTATATGTATACATATAACTTAAGTTTATATATTTACTAACAACTTATGAGTATTATAAAATTCAAGATTGTTTTTTTTTCTTCTAACTTTCTATTTTATAGCTTAAGTATATGTATATTCTAAGTATATTGTAGGTATATATATTTAAGTTATATGTATTATAACTTAAATTTTATATTTACTAATAACTCATGAGTATTATAAAATTCAAGATTGTATATATATATATATATATAATTTTCTATTTTAAAATTTAAGTAGATATATATTATAAGTATATTCTAAATATATTGTAGGTATATTCCTAACTTAATATAAGTAATATTAACTTGAATACGTGTCAGAATATGAACACAAATAAATAGAAGAAAGCTCAATGAGCCATATATTTTATTCATTAATGGATAATATTTATTTGCAAGTTGTAATTTTTTTTAACTTGCAAATAATACATGAGTTGTAACTAAGTAGTACAAGAATAAAATCACATTGTTTCAACCATTTGGGTAATGTCCGCCATATCATATTCATCCATTGAGATATCTTCCATGTCTTCAATTTGGTCTTCTTCACTTGCTATTAAAACTTCAATCTCTTGCTCTTCGCCTTCCACCGCCGCTAGACTTTGGTTGCGCCGCTCCGATCTAATTCAATCACGAATGCAAACTAATACTTGCAAGCTAAATCCGGCTAAGAAGTGTTTATGTCTCCAATTTGTTGTCTTCCTTGGCTAAATGCACTTTCCGAGACCACGGTTGATATTTGAACATTAAGGAAATCCCGATCCATTCTTACAAGTACCGGATAATTCGCCTTGTATTTCTTCCACCATGCTAAGATGTCCACTTCGTCGTTCATTTCCACCACCGGCTGCGTCAAACAAAAATGAAGTTCATCAAAATTCGCACTACTACTAGAAGGAGTAGTACAAATATTTCTCCAAATTCCTAAACTAGACATGCCACGTTTTTTAGTTTGAGAAGTAGAAGTAGTAGGGCGTGCAGCAACGGATGTAGCATTTTCTTCCAACTTAGAATAATGTGTAAAAAAAAAAAATTTAAGCTCAACATAGTAATATCTAAATAACGATAAATTTGTCTAACCAACTCAACAGTATAACAAGTTTTAAGACAAGGATTTAGAATAGAACCCAATATAAATAAAGTTGGGATGGGAAAACAATACTTCTTAAATTTTTTCCTCATACTATGAATAGCCGCTTGATAACCCGATTTTTCACTATACTCATATAAAACTCTAGTTATTTTGGTTAAGTATGCTAAAATTCCGGTAACTGCGGGATAGAATTGTCTAGAAAAAGCAAGAGTAGCATTATAAAAAAAATTCTAAAAGTGTAGTACATTCCACAACATCTTCCCGATTGAAATTACTTAACCACTCACTAATCTCCTCATTGTGATTGTTGTGAGTATTTTGTATGGGAACATTATATTCATATGCTTGTTACAACATAATGTAAGTGTAGTTCCACCTAATATCAACTTCAACTTGAATTTTCTTAGGTATAAGACCAACACTCACACATTGACTCTTAAAATATCTAATTTTAGCCCTATTGGCTTTACAAAACAGAAAAGCAACCACATTTCTAACCTTGTGAATAAGATCATCAAATAACTTAAGACCATATTTAACAATCAAGTTTAAAATGTGACAACTACATCTCACATGAAAAATATTTTCTAGTGGAGGGTTTAATTCATTTTTTATAAGGCCAACCGCCTTTGTGTTGTTAGGAAGCATTATCTAAAGCAATACAAAGTGTTTTTTTGTAAATGTAAAAAAAGTTCATATTAGTTGTTATTCCATTCGCTAAAAATTTACCGTCGTGACGACCCTTCCCTTCATCATATATAAAAGCTATAATTCTTTTTTGCATCACCCAATTATCATCTATCCAATGACATGTAATAGCAAAAAAATCTAACTTATTAACAGTAAGACCAAGATCAGCGATAAGGAAAACATTACAATTTAAAGAATTAAGTACATGCCGCAAATAAAATCTGTATTTTTTATTTTATATAATTCAATAATATCCGTTCTACAAGTACTTCTAGGAATACCCTCAAACATCAGATTATAACTACGTTAAATATTGTTATACCCCATTTTAACCGGGTTAAATTAGAGTACAACGTATTGGTGATTCTTAAATTATTTAACTAACTTAAGGAGTCGCCACCTAATTAATTTAGAGGTGAATTAGGACACCTATCGATTATTTAATATTAACTCCGTTTAAAGTCTACTAACCTAAGATTCTAGATAAGGGTTCAATTAATCTAAAGGGGAGGAGTTAAGCACCCTTTAAGATCCGTATTAAAACGGTTAACCGACCGGACTTAAGATTGATTAGAAAGGCCAATTGTATGTGAAAAATAGTTAACACATGAGTTAACTACCTTAAGCGATTGAGAAGAACGTGACTATTAATTATAGACTCAAAGCCGTGTGGCAAAACGATTTTGAAACTTTCGAGATTAACGAAAAAATAATAAGTCTAATGCTTAGCTTTAAACATAGTTTACAACATTTGAAATGTAAATCATTTGGTTCGTTTAACACCACCAAGTAGTCCAAAAAATGCTTTTTAGCCAATTCAAAAACATTTGTTTTGCTTTTGCTATTTAAAACTCTCAACTCGGTGCAAAGTACGACGTAACCAAATGAAGATTTCCCAATACCCCTATGTTAGTCCTAGGCTTGGTTTAAACACATAATCACAGTTAGGAAATTAAAAACTAATGCTAGTCACAAACAAGCAATCAGTTTATAAAAAAACCAATAATTTAACCCCATCCCAACACTTTTAGTATACTCCAAAATCCCTGTACAAACAAGGACGGGAACTCAAAACGGTATGGTCTGACAAAGAATGATGCATCCGTCTACTGAGGTTTGTAGTGGCGAGTCTTAATTAAGACTCCATTTTAGCTCCCATGTGTACATGTAACAGACAGAGAAAAAGAAAGGAAGAAGGGTTAGAAAAATAATTAAATTATTAACCATCAAGAAAACTGTAAACTTAAAGCAAGTTGGAACTCGAAAATTTTCAATTACCACGTGCATACCTTCTTACAGTAGCTACAAACGTGAGTTAAAGCAAATCTTAAAGCATTTGGACATTTAACTAATACATACTACTTTTAAAGAGCCATGATATTTAGTATCCGACAGTGTATATATATAAATATACAAGAAAGAAATGCATACAATTAATGGAGAAGCTCACCATCATAATATATTACAAGTACAGCTAAATAAAACAACAAAGGGGCATAATGGGATTCATTTTATAATCTCAGGTAACATATCTCTTTGGCACATATATGTATTAATTAGAAATCTGGAAGTTTATATGATTTCCTATTCGGACGTGTTTCATTAAGTACCAAAATATGTTTTTCTCTAAAAATATAGTTTAGTTTAAGGAAAGAATAAAAATGAAAATAAGTACCACTCCATTAAAAGACTTGCACGTAGTAATTATAAAGATTGATAAATATTGATAAATAAACACCATCAGATTTCAAGAATGCCTAAAACTCATAATTTTTAAATGTCTTGATACAAAAACGAAAAGCAAAAATAAGAAGGAAAAAAAATGGTGAAGATTTTACCTTCCACGGGAGCAGTGAATGGGGCTTTTGAGGTCTTAGATCCACTACTACTCCACCAACAAAATGAGAACTACAATTTGTAAATAAACTAAAAAAATAGATAGACAAGAGTTGAGAGATTTTTTTTTTTATGGTTTTCAAAATTTGGTTTCGGCTGGAGCATTAAGAGACTATTATAGGGAAAATATAGGGTTCTTGAGGCTTTGAAATTCAAAATTTGTATAGGAAGAGTCACGGGTTGGGCTCTCTAAATGGACAGAATAGTGGCAGTATATGGGTGGTGATTTTGCCTCTGGTAGTAATCGTTAATTTCACCAAAATGGTGAAGCCGCAGCTTGGGAAAGACAAAGGGAAAGTGATAAGAAAATGGAAACTTTTTAAAGTTTTTGTCAAAATCACGTGAGGTTGATTTTGAAAATAATAAATGAGGGCAATTAAATCATTTTGCTGACTTGGAGGGCTCTAGAATTGGGCTAGAGGGTTGAATTTCGGATCTAGGCCCATCTTAAAAGGGAGTAAGAGTGGGCTTCCGGTGGCAGAGCCTTTTCTTCCTCTCAATTAACTTCTTTTGGGCTTCTTTGCCAATGGCTTGGACTCAATATTATGTATAATATTATATGTAGAAGACATGTAGTTAATTATAACAAATTTAACCTCTAGAATGTATGAAATATTAATCACATACTATTTTGAATAAAAATAGATAACATAATTTGTCCAAAATATTAACAATCAAGAAGCGTAAAATAAATTAATTGGAGGAAAAGTGTGACAAAATTGGGTGTCAACAAATATAAGTAACAAAACCTGGCCCCGAAGGAAAGAAAAATGATAAAGCATCATAAGCTACCATTTTAGCTATCTCTACACGGTCTTTCTTCTTGTTGTAACTAAAAGTTTTTCCGATATGTAGGTCTATTGTTTTTTGAATAACCCCGGAACCTGTTTGTGATCCCCAAACATCCCTATGTTTGCCGCTAAATGACTCGATAGTGAACCCGTTCCCCCATCCTTATTGTTCCTATGTTTTTTTTTTTTTTTTTTTTACATATATTACATGTGGCTATTTCTTTCTCCCTATCTTTAGTCATATAATTCCAAACTTTAGAGGTTGGCTTACGAGCGGGTTTTGACTGTGTTTGTGATTGTTGTGCTTGTGTATCTCCTATCGGATGTTCCGGTGATTATGTTTCATCATCATCAACTTGATGAAAGGTTGGGCCAAATCGGTGTTCCATTACTTCGCTATCAAAAATTGAATAATTTTCATTAATGTCATAACCTATATTAGGCGTTTCACCCACAAATGTTTCATCCATATTTTCCCTCCCCCTACCACTACTACTACTACCACTAAAGAAGCCCCGTCTCTTCATAATTAAATAGCAAGAAATTAAATCGGAAGCAAATAAGCAAGAAAATAAATTGCAAGAAATTAAATTGTAAGAATTACATTGCGGAAATTAAAAATAGAGTTGGAATGAAGGTACCAAATTGCCGGAATAAATTTCGATAATACAAACGTTGAATTGAAGGCGGCTAGAATTGCAAATCCATCAACACTTTGCTTGTATAATTGCAAAATATAAAATTAAAACTTGAAGGAAACTTTTACACTTTATAGTGTATAATTGAGAGAAATTGTAATTTTAAAGTGGCTAGTTGTTGCAAAATAGCTAATAATTGAGAGAAATTGAGAAGAGAAAATTGGTGTGGATGAAAATAAAATGGAGAGGGATTTATATAGGAGTAGGGGAGGGGTTAAAGTGTTAAAAATAAAAGTTTGGAGGGGTTAAGGGGTGGTGGGGGGCCAAATACCTCAATTTTGGCCGTTGCCAACGACCAAAAATGCAAATTGGACCGTTGGGAAACGGCCCTTCAACGGCTATTTTTTTATTTTATTTCACCGGTTAACCGGTTCACCAGTCGACATTTTTGGAAACTGTAACCGGACCATCAATGACGGTTGACCGTCAACTGGGAACCGGTGATCCGGGTTCGGGATCGGTTGAGCCGGTTTCAGTCACCGATTTCAACTGGTTCAACCGGCCCGGTGGACAGGTTTACTCGAGACCAATCCAACCTAACCTGCTATTGGGGTAGAGTTGGGCTAAGATATTTTAAGTCAATTTAAATTCATGTTTTTGTGCGGAGTGTCCTTCAAATGCAATGGTCTTTAATTTTTGCCCCTCAAATTGCTGATCTTTAAGTTTTGCCCTTCGCCTAAAACTCCTAAAACTCCCGCTCAGTTAAAAATTAAAAAACAAATTCGCTAGGTAGAACTTGGATTCGCAAGGCAGAGTTTCGCAGGCAAAACTCTGCTTTAAGGCAGAATTTTGCCTTCAAAACTCTACCTTAAGGTAGAGTTTGCTAAGGCATAGTTTGCCTGCAAAACTCTACCTTAAGGCATAATTTGCAGGCAAACTCTGCCCCATCAGGCATAATTTGCCTGCAAACTCTGCCCCATCAGGCATAATTTGCCCACAAACTCTGCCTTAAGGTAGAGTTTTGCGGTTAGATGGATAAAAATTAAAGACGAGAGTTTGCTTGTAGGCAACCTCTGCCTAACGATTTTTTTTTTTTTTTTAAATTTTCGCTACTTTAGCAAGGGTTATATACGAACTCAAAACCCTGAGGTTTTTACCCAGGCGAAGTGAATAAATATTATTAGTTTTTGAAAAGTTAAATACTTTCATTTTGATGGACAAAAATTAAAGATCACCCAAAATATCTTTGGCCCTTGAGGCTTGACGTGTGCAACGTTTGTTGTTGAATATGTTATAAGTTCGTTTTTGTACTTCTATAAAATCTATGTTAAGAACTAAAAGGCTATTAATTTAAATTAAATTAAAAAAAAAACCTATGAATAGTGATTATTGAATAAGTATTAATATCTTGCACAATACTTTACTCATTTATCGTTAAATTTCTAACCAGCATGTATATATACAAGTTGCAATCATCATGAAAATTTTCAAATACTTGTTGTTGCTCGAAATTGATTGCACGTTTTTACCTAAATTCAAAATGGTAATATTTTTAAGTGAATAAATATTATTAGTTTTTGAAATGTAGTTATTTGATAATGTTTAACTAATTAGTTTTGTATATGAATGTAGATAAAGATGAAGATGTTAATTTAGACAACTTATCACATACAGATTCGAAAGTGCCTGACGTTTGTTGTTGAATATGTTATAAGTTCGTAGAATTTTGTACTTCTATAAAATCTATGTTAGAACTATTAACAAATTGATATACTTTTATGCTTGAATTTAGGTTGAAAAGATATTTTCTTTGAAACAAAGGTTGAGAAAAATGAAGGGCTGGGTTGAAATTATCGTAGCCATTTTAAGATCCTTTTAAATAAAAGGCCGGCCTGCTTTTGGCCCGCAAGGTTTGAGTTGAATTGGACTGGCTAAGGATCTTAGCCTATCAAAAAGGCCAAAAGATAATATTAGTGGGGCATTCCGAGAATCGAACTCGGGACCTCTCGCACCCAAAGCGAGAATCATACCACTAGACCAAATGCCCAGTTGTTGATGAGTGTCCTTTTGACTCCTGATTATTCTGTTTTTCCAATGGTCAGCAATAGCTCAATATGCTTAGCTTGTTGAATAATATAAGGGAAGAGGACTCCTTATTCTCGTTATCATTTTGCCTGTCAACCCTTCAGCTCATTTTAGTAATACTTGATTTTGTTGTCATTAAGTATATTATAGTTATCCTTTTCCATTTTCGTTGTACAGATTCTTATGGATTTTTCTTTGGTGTGAAATATTAAAAGTTACTTCATCTTTTGGGTCAGAGCTTCATGAGATGCAGGTTTTTCTTTCATCTCATCTGTCTGAATTGTTTAGAATCATGTTCTTTAGGGCCAAACTGTCGCAAACAGAGGGCTCAAAGAAATGTTAAATTTTTTTAAACAATCAACAGCCGTTTAACAGGTGATGCCATAATTTTTTATTGACTATGCTTTAAGGTAAGACAAAGTTAAAGGATTGTTTACTAAAATACAATTATTTGTTTTTTTTTAAAAAGTGCCTCCGTCCGAAGTGAATATTGAAGCATAAGTGCTTCAATGCTTTTATCTAAGCTGAAAGTAAGGATTATGCAATAGAAAACTACAAATCAACAAACCAAAATCATCATGAGGAAACAATCAACAGACCATCCATGAAAGCATCAAATTAGCGAGCCTTACACAGCCAAAGACCATCTTGGTATAACAAGGAAAGATCACTAAGCTGTAACATTCGAGATAACTCAATGATATTGTTATGAACAATTACAAAGTTTGCACGTCGAGAAACACAGTGAGATCAAGAGGCAGATACCGGAGACCACTGTACAACTATCAACTGTCAACCAAACTCCGCTGTAGTCTTTTCGACGGATGGGTATTTAGTGACAAAAAGCTATACAAACTAAAACAAAGCAGTTGATACAATACAGTATCTACTTTCCGCCAATACTATCCATCAAATCATCTCTCTTCCATATGTTCACTGAGTGAATCCACGTCTGTATACACTTAACAAAGAACAGTGTGATCGCCCAAACTACTTTATTCATGAGTTCCTACCCGTGACACACAGTCCGCAGAAAACTCCACCAGCTACCAGAAACTGCTCATCAGTCTTAATATCCAAAAACAACAATTTGCTGACAGTCTCCAGCCTTGTCCAGGTGAAAGGGAGATACAAATTCCTACCATCAGAAAGACCTCACTGCTGACACCACGCTGGAGTATAAATTTTCTGGATTATTCCATTCCCACAAACTTTTTTACCATATTTACAAGCTAACAATAACAAGCGAGTTAGCTGAGCGAACAAAAATATCAAACTGGAAGAAAATCCAGCAAAGCTCTAACTCGCGTATCTAGCACAACCTCTGAAAGTTCAATCAAGCCCGTATCGTCTACACAGTTTCAGGTAGAGTAAACAATTAAAAATGGGAATAAGAAACAAGTAGTGACCAGGCTTTCACACAACAAAGTAGTGAGGATAAATCAATTGCTGCATCGAGCCACAGAAAGTTACACAGCTGAAATTCTATCAACTATGGCAGAGAGTTGGTAGTATGTAGGTATCATTACCCTCCTAATTAACTTACAAGAAGTCTACATCACATTTACATTGATGGGACATTTAAAGAGAAATATAAACAAAAAATTAAATATGTGTGTGTGTGTGTACAGATATGTATGACTGTTAGTGCCTCGGAATATGAAGACTAGAACCATATCATTCCAACTTCTCAGCCAGCACCCCTCTACCAAAACCTGTTGTAACCGCCAAGATTACCTACTAATGCAGGCTGACATGCTTCAGCAGCTTCCTCACACTTCATTGTGCCCCTTTGAATTCTCTCCTCCACATCCAACCCCCTCCTCCAAGAAAAAAAAAATACAAGCCTCACTCTCAGAAGAGTGAGTTCATAAATCTTCACGTGCCAAAATAAGTAGAAAAGTAGAATGCTTTTATCTGATGCCTAGAGCTTCCAATTCTCACCATAATACAGGTTGTTGAGATTGTATTACACAGAGCTAAGTGCAGCAGTTCACAAACTATTTAATTTAAGCAGATGGTACATGCCAATTTCACAACAGTACATTGACAAAGTGACAGCAGTCGAAATAGAAACTAATGTGGCCAGAGGAAGATTATGCATGGCAACAAGATAGTTCCCAACTCTATTACTTATACTAAGGTATATTTCAGCTGCTTAAGAACACAACCTTAAGTAGTGCCCTTTATTTTTAAATTAGTAAATCTCATCTTAACTTTAAGGGGAACTGAAAATCATGCACAATGGTACCAAGGGTTGTCCAAGTAGATTATTTCTAGACATTGAGCCAAAATGACTCCAACCACAAAGGAAAAGAAAGAAATGAGGGGAGGAGGAGGATGAGGAGGATGAGGAGGCAGTAGATGCAATTAGAAAAGACCAGGTTACTGACACTAATGATGTCTTACCATCCTTGGGATGCTTCTCCCTTGTAGTGTCTTCATTGCAGCTTCTGCAAATGCTTGTGCAGCTTCAGCATCCGCTTCAGCAGCCTCAGCCTCCCTATTTGCCTCCTCAGCTTCGGCTATAGCAATGTCTGCTTCTGCAACTGCTTGTGCTGCAGCAGCGGCTGCATCTTGAGGTGACATACTACTCATCTTTGCTAACTCTAAATCTATCTGAGATTTAGTGAGCATGTTTATGTCATCCCCGTCAACCTTAGAAGAGATCCTCTGATTGCTATCCAGGAGGAGAACGGACAGGTTTCTTCTTCTGTCAGAGAATGTCAATTTAGGTGCCATTTTATACTTCCGCTTCATCTGCAGAAGAACTATACTGCGAGTATTATGATCAACCATGAAGAGTACAAGTAACAGCCGATCATTCAAAAGCTTGAATCCAAGTGCAAATTCTAAGCTAAGGGTAAGATGATCTAACTAAAAAATGCTCAGAACACAACTGAAAATCACCTTTATGAGTTTTCCAGTTGCAGTTAAATACTTCAGTTTTGCCGACAGTAGCCTTTTAAAGTTTGGAGGTGCCCAAAATTGGTCCTACAAAATGGAAACAGCTATATTGCGTAAATAAACTAACAGATCCAGTAATAAGTCATGATTATGCTAGGAAGTGAAACTGCAGCAGTGTTAACCTGTTTGGGTTATTTACCAGAAAGTTCTATGTTCTAGTCAGGATGGACAAGCCAACAATTATAGGGGAAACCAGCTTACGAAAGCCCTTACTTTGGCGAATGGGGGCAATCTCTATAATAAAGGAATCAGGATCATATATAAAATAATGTTAATATAGGACAATATAGCACTACCAGATTCATGTTACAGTTGGTCCATGTGCCATTCCATATATATATTAAAGTGGATACATACTCCAGGACAGATAGATGTGGTATTTTGCAAGTACACTTTCGAATGCAGTTGAGTCTTGCGTATAGGAGTTACAGCCGAGCAACAAAACCCTATGGCTAAATGATCAAATTATAGCTGGTCTTGTTTCCAGCCATTCTCGATATCCTAGACTAAGATAACGGCATTGAAGAAGCAAGCTCACTCTTTTTTCTTCATTAAAAGGCTTTACAAGTCGCAGACATATAACCAGTGCCACACTAATGACTAAAGCACACTAAGGGGTCATTTGGTAGAGTGTATAAGGATAGTACAGAATAGGGTGTATTAGTAATGCTGGGGACTAATGTTGGGATTATTCCTTATCCACTGTTTGGTTTAGTGTATTAAGGGCAGTTCTGTCTTTAACCATGCTTATCCATGTATTAATAACCCTTGTATTGGAAATACCATGTGTTGCTATGTATTAGAAGAGTACTGAATAGGGTGTATAACTAATACATGTATTAGTTATAGATAGGTTGAAGAACACTACCAAACAAGGGATTAATAATACCAAAGCTAATACATGTATTATTTTCTCTAAAACGTCCTACCAAACGACCCCTAAGGTTTGGTTATACCGACTCCAAGAGTGCCTCAGAAGCAAATACGAACGAATCACCAATTCCAAACACCATTCAGAATGTTAGTAATGGCAAAATAAGAAGCAAAACTCCAAAATTATAACATGTTACAGGTCCTTCAAAGTCAATAAGAATGCCATGCATGGTAATAATTAATGAATACTGCTCTAAAATTTGTATCTTTACTTCTCGCACATGAAGCTCAAATAAGACGACAAGTACCTCTATGTACGTAGAAATGGTAGTCTTGTTGGAACCACCTGGCTCCTTCAAGTTGCCTATAGCCTCCATTATAAGATTATCCAACCTATAACAATAACAAATCAGCAGGACTTAGAGAAGATCGTTCTTCCAAAGTACAACAACAACAACAACCGCACACCCAGTGTAATCGCACAAGTGGGTCTGGGGAGGGTGGTGTGTAAGTAGACCTTACCCCTACCTTTTTTTGATAGGTAGACCTTACCCCTATCTTAAGATCATTCTTCCTAAGTAAATATATAAATAAAATGTAATGCTGCCAACGATAGTTTATAGTATCATACTGACTAAACAAATGGAAAGTTGATGAACCTATGATAAACATCCATTTTTCAGGCACGAGGCTTAATGACAAGCTTCTGTGAGCTTCAAAATGCTGAAAAACTAGATAAACCTACATGTCGGCAACCCCATTTCGAAAAAGTGAAAGTTCTTAAAATCAAGATGAATATGAGAAGAACCAACATCTAATGATATCCATAAGCACAAATAAAACTACAAGATTACAACATGAGGATGGTGCTGTAACAACTAAGAATCACTGAACAAGTATAACCTTAGGAGAGATCTTCTTGAACCACCATACTGCGAAGAGCCACTAGAAGTAGTGGCTGGCCTTGCTTCAGGTATTTGCTCATCACTTTCAGCTGCCGAGGTAACAGCTACCTCATCCTGCACAGGGGCCTGAATCATCCTTTTCAAAGCCAACCTCCCTTTATCTCGAGAACCCCAGCCGTTTGCCATCACATTCATGTTTCTCCACTTGTCCTGTACATCATCTCAAAGGTATATAGTTGTATTAAGACTTTCAGCTTAACCAAGTAGCTATAGAGAACAGAATATACTGGACAACTATCATCTGACTCGAGAAACATCTAGAATTCTTATCCCCTGAATAAAATTAATTAAAAAATAAAAGAATAAACCGAAACCTCTACCTTGAGATCAACATTTGAACGCAGATGCAGCACTCCACTAAATTCTGGATCCTTAAGAATTGTACGCCATTTGCCTGGCCCATATTTAAGGATCCCAGCTTTAAGAGCAGCTTCTTCTTCAGGAGTCCACTTCTGCTTAGGTGCACCCATCAAAGGATTGAGGAAAAGAAGCTTCCACAAGAACCTTAACAGAAAACCAATAAATGTGAGTCAACTTAACACCCGAAGAAGATAACTGGGAAACCATAAAAGATCGACGATGGGTTTTATACATCTGAAAGTTACATAAGCTTGCATAATCAATACAAAGTTATTACAAATCCATGCATGATACTATCATCCATGAGCCATGATAAGTACCAACTGACACAGGAAATGCAGATGAGCCATGATCACTTAAACAAAATCTTGAAAACACGCAAATACTAAAAGAAATTGATGTAACAATTAGCTGTCTTCTAAAATCATATCCTAACGATTTGTGGACATTTATCTTTCACTTTCGGTAACCGCATTTCTCGGAGTACCTCAACCTGATTCCTTTATATCTGGATTTATCAAATCTAATAAAGGTTCTTAAACGTCGAGAAATGTACAAAACATGTTGGGCCTACTTAGACACCAGCCCATATTTTAGTTTTAGCTCAGTTTTATTATTCAGAATTTTGTATTGGAAAGTGGCCCAGGACCCGGCCCAATTGTAATAAGTACACAGACCAGACCTTTCAGGGTTAACAATTCATTAACTCATTTGTTTTACCTTTTCTGTAAATATAATTCTCTCTCCCGTTTATCTTCTCTCTAGTTTCTAGGGAATCTTCAATCTTCATCAAGACTCGATTCACCATTGTTTCAAGTCTAACATGATATGGCTCCTCCCTCACTGTTTTGGCAGTCTACGTTGATGATATTTTGCTTGCTGGGGATGATATTTCTGAAATGGACAGTTTAAAGGCCTACTTAGACTCTCAGTTCAAGATCAAGGATCTTGGTTCCATACACTATTTTTTGGGCTTGGAGGTTACCAAACATCCTCAAGGCTATATCATGTCTCAACACAAGTTTGCTACTGATCTACTGTCTGAGTTCCATTGCCAGAATTTCACTCCAGTCGTTGCACCTTTGGACAGTTCTCTGTCAAGCTGACTACTGATATGTCTGCCCCTCCAACTGATCCTAGTACATACAGAAGAATTGTTGGGAAATTGAATTTTTTGCAACATACTAGGCCGGATATTGCCTTCTCAGTTCAGCACTTAAGTCAGTTTCTCCAAAACCCTCAAGTGCCTCACATGCTTGCTGCCTTACATGTGCTTCGCTATTTACTTAATGCACCAGATCAGGGCATCTTGCTCTCTAATTCTTCTGATACTTCACTGGTGGCTTACTCTGATTCAGACTGGGCTGCTTGTGCTCAGTCTCGCAAATCTATCACTGGGTTCTATATCACATTTGGGGGTTCTCCTATTTCATGGAAAAGCAAGAAGCAACCAACCATTTCTCTATCCTCCGCTGAGGCTCAGTATCGGGCTTTGCGCAAGGTTGTTGCTGAAATTGCTTGGCTGGTCAGGTTATTCGGTGATCTCGGTTTGCCTTACACAAGGCCAGTTCCTATATTTTGCGACAGTCAGGCTGCTCTACACATTGCCAAAAATCCTGTCTTCCATGAACGGACCAAACATATTGACATTGACTGTTTGGGCGATGGTTTGATATCTCTGCATCATGTGTCTACTACTTCACAATTGGCTGACATTTTGACTAAGTCTCTTTCAGGTTCTCTTCATCATGGGCTGCTTGGCAAGCTTGGCGTGGTATCCCCCTCCAGCTTGAGGGGGGGTATTGGGCCTACTTAGACACCAGCCCATATTTAGTTTTAGCTTAGTTTTATTATTCAGCATTTTGTATTGGAAAGTGGCCCAGGACCCGGCCCAATTGTAATAAGTACACAGACCAGACCTTTCAGGGTTAACAATTCATTAACTCATTTGTATCTTCTCTCTCCTTTCTAGGGTTTCTTCAATCTTCATCAAGACTCGATTCACCATTGTTTCGAGTCTAACAAAACAAGCAACACATTAGGGAAAGGAAATTAAGGATCTAGAATGAAAACGTCTCAAAGTAATGCCGAGACAGCCGTTTCAAGATATAATTTTAGTTAAGGATCATGTATTTCACATTAAGAGCTCTCCTATTTTCCTTAACTTCCAACAGGGTAGTCACATGAAAAGCATTCCAGGAATCAAAAGCAACACATATGGCTTCAAAAAAAAAAAAAAAAAATTGCCTTACAAATCAAACCAAGGAAAATTCAGTTAAAACTGAAATGACAGTTTTATATACTTAAACCAAATTGATTCGGAGTAGCCTTATCGAGATCAGAAGCAAATTGTGCAAAGGCTTTCTAAGTGCCTGTTTGGCTATGGATAGTTTTCACCTTTTTCCCGAATATTACTCTGGAAAACTATTTGGACATAGAATTGTTACAATTTTCCGGAATTCGAAAAACTCCAAAAAACAGTTTTCACTCCAAATCACTCACGAAAATCCAAAAACAACTCCAATATTCAAATACAATTTTCAACTTAAAAACAAATACTACTTTTTTCCAAATTTCACAATTCTTGCGTTCATTTCACCACTAACTCATGCAACTAAATATTTTTCGAAAACCAAAAACCACCAAGGTTGATTTTCATTAAAAAAAAATGAAGACAACCTCAATCAAATCAAATCCAAACGCAACCTGAATTATTAATCACAAACGCTAATTCAAATAATTTCAATAACAGATAATTGATCTAGTAAGTTGAACAGTGTAAATAACTGAATTCCCTAAAAATATCATCATATTAACCAAATTATGCAAAATCGAAACCCTATTTCAGCCAATAAATGAGATTTTAAAAATTAAATTGACAAAAGGTGAAGATCAACAATTTTAGAATACAATCTGCAAGCAGAGTGATTAATTAGAGCCTGATAATTATGTGTTACTTGCAATTCACCATGGAAGTTGTGATTTGTGGGCTGGAGTTTCCCTTTCTAATGGGAGAATTACTTGACAAATCTGAAGTTTCAAATATTACTATTTATAGTGTTTGGCCAAAGCTTACTAAAAATGTACTTTTGAGCAGTTGCACAATTTGCCAAATACATAGATACACTTTAAATTTTCATTTACAAGCGATTAAACATTTAACTTTGAAAATGTACATTTATACACTTCAACTTATCCATTCCAACTTACAAAATGATCATTTACACAACTTAAGCTTATGTGTCACGTCACGCCACGTTAGTGTCGAATGTCCACTAGACACGCCGAGAATGGTGACATGTCATATTAGCCTCATAAGGATAAATGTGCAAATATACCCCCGCCCTCGCGATTTATAGCAAAATACATCTTGTTAAAAAGTGGTGCATATGTCATTATAGAATGTTGCAAATATACGCCCACATAATTTTTTTAAATCAGTTAGCTTATTTTTTAATGCAAAAAATGTCATGTGGCTTTTAAAAAAATAGGTCTTCCCATTTATTTTAGTAGACTTATTTTTTTTTACCCTGGGGATTTTTTTTTTTTTTTCATCTGGTTTGTTTT
>NC_081344.1:22197542-22223748 GCF_029784015.1 Lycium ferocissimum
TCATGCAACTAAATATTTTTCGAAAACCAAAAACCACCAAGGTTGATTTTCATTAAAAAAAAAATGAACACAACCTAAATCAAATCAAATCCAAACGCAACCTGAATTATTAATCACAAACGCTAATTCAAATAAATTTCAATAACAGATAATTGATCTAGTAAGTTGAACAGTGTAAATAATTGAATTCCCTAAAAATATCATCATATTAACCAAATTATGCAAAATCGAAACCCTATTTCAGCCAATAAATGAGATTTTCAAAATTAAATTGACAAAAAGGTGAAGATCAACAATTACCAGAATACAATCTGCAAGCAGAGTGATTAATTAGAGCCTGATAATTATGTGCGTTACTTACAATTCACCATGGAAGTTGTGGATTTGTGGGCTGAGTTTTCCTTTCCTAATGGGAGAATTACTTGACAAATCTGAAGTTTCAAATATTACTATTTATAGTGTTTGGCCAAAGCTTACTAAAAATGTACTTTTGAGCAGTTGCACAATTTGCCAAATACATAGATACACTTTAAATTTTCATTTACAAGCGATTAAACATTTAACTTTGAAAATGTACATTTATACACTTCAACTTATTCATTCCAACTTACAAAATGATCATTTACACAACTTCAAAGTTTATGTGTCACGTCATGCCACGTTAGTGTCGAATGTCCACTAGACACGCTGAGAATGAGCTGAGATATCTAGATATGCAGTCTCATAAGGATAAATGTGCAAATATACCCCTCAGCTTTGTGATTTATAGCAAATACACTCTTGTTAAAAAAGTGGTGCATATGTCATTATAGAATGTTGCAAATATACGCTCACATAATTTTTTTTTAAATCATTTAGCTTATTTTTTAATGTAAAAAAAATATCACGTGGCTTTAAAAAAAATAAGTCTACCCATTTCTTTTAGTAGACTTATTTTTTTATAGCCACGTGGTATTTTTTTTTTTTGGTTGGTCGGATCTGGTTTGTTTGAAAATATATCTCCATGACTTTAAAAAAAAAAGGGAAAAGGACACTATGTGTCCAATGGCCCAAAGTAATGCCACATTTGGCCAATATTTGGGCCTAATAACCCCAGGAGTCCGCTCGCCCCAAAATAATCCCAAAAAATGGTAGTCGGTCCAAAAATAATACCAGTTTGGCCCATACTTAGGCCGCACGTATATATATACATATGTTGGATTATATATATATACTTTATATACAAGAATTATACATTTTATATACATATACTGAATTAATCATACATTTATTTTACATAAATTATACGTTAATTATACATTTATTATACACATATTATGCAATAATGATATGATTTTTTTTACATATACATACATACGGAGTATTATGTACCACAATGATACGGTTTCTATTATACATTTTTTATACGTATGGTACACTTTCTATACAAGACTGATACAGTTTATATACACATGCTGGAATTATATATACACTTTTAATACAAAAAATGATACATATTATATACAAAAATGATACAATTTTCTATTCTATACGAAGCAGTTGCACTGTACTGATACACATTATATACAAAAATGATACATATTATATACAAAAATGATACATACCTTAGTGATTCATATTTTATACAGTTTCTATACATTACAGATATGTACTGATACATATTTTATATATAAATGACACATATTATATAAAAAAATCGCCTCAAACATTTTTGTGTTTGGGTTTTTATTTGAAAATTGTCTTATTTAAGTTTTGGATAATGGATGGGATTAGTTTAGTGGGTATAATTTGGGTTTGGGAAAAATTGGGTTAGGGGGTGGGATTATTTATGGCCGACCGGCTATATATGTCCTTTTCCCTAAAAAAAATAAGTCTACCCATTTTTAAACGATCCAAACCCAACCCACAAGAAAAAAAAAATTACCACGTGGCTTTAGAAAATATGTCTACTAAAAAAAAATGGGTAGTCTTTTCTTAAAGCCACGTGACATTTTTAAAATTAAAACATAAGCTAAATGTTACTTAAAAGAATAACCATCAGCAAAAAGGGTATATTTGCGCCATTTGTGTAACAGGAGGGGTATATATGCACCACTTTTCTTATGAGGGGTATATCTGCTCTAAATCGCAAAGTTGAGGGGTGTATTTTCACCTTTCCCTCCTCATAATTAAAGTGTTTAGTTGTCGGTTGAGGCTAAGTCAAAATATCTAATTATGTATTATATATATATATATATATATTTTATTTTATTTTTTTGTGAAAAATGAGATGAAGAAAGTAATTTAACCTTGCAAGCAAATAACAAGTTGTCTTTCAAAAAAATATTAAGAAACAAATATCATCACTAAAAGTTAGATTTATCAAACTATGTTTCATTCATTCTATATACTCATAATCATGGAAAACTATTAACATTTGAAACATTTTTTTTTTTCGTAAACATAAGCCCTTGGCTATCAAAATAATATATATATATATATATATATACAAGAAGACTATGGAACCATACTACCCACATCCGCGTATCTACGAGCCTCTACTTATCGGAGTACTTAGACATAAGGACTATTAACATTTGACAGACCCCGTCGTGCCCAAAATATATATATATATATACAAAAGACTATGGAACCAAAATAGCACCTCCGAATAAGAGGAGGGCTCCGTCGTGCCCAAAATATATACACAAAAGATCGATAGCTCCTATGGATCCGCAACGTCTCCCCGTCTAACGCCCGTGTGGGCATGAACACGCGTCCAAAGAAAAGGACGTCGCACGAATATTGTACCGAGTATGTAAGGCATAAACAATAATAGAACATCAATGAAATAGGGAGACATCAAATGAGGAGCAACCCGTACCGATCGTATCATAAAAGAAATAGTGCATGCCGGCTTACTCTCATAAACATCATCATGTCATGTATGCATAAGTGTATAAGCTGCCCGACCATATAGGTGCGGTGTGATAATCAATAACATTAGCCCGCGTCCAGGCCTCCCGCGTCCGGGGTATCATCTCATGCCGTCCACTAGTGGCGCTGCCCATGCCATCTGGCCATGGTGTATAGCTGCCCGGCCGTATAGGCGCGGTGTAATATCATCATATGCTCATAATAGTATGCTCATAACAATATACTCATCATAGTAGGCTTATCATAACTCATCATAATGCATGCATAGAAACTCATAGATAATCATACTTTATCGGGTGACATAAGGTCGTGGACCCCCGATTTCATTATGGCGCATTTATAAGCATTCTGCCTCACCTTGAAGGAACAAGCATAAGGTGAGTGTATATAAGGATCAACATCAATAGATTAATGATAACAACCTTAGCTTTATAGGAACATCATGTCATGGGCTATAACTTCTTTAGACTTAACTTATCATCAACAATTTTCATACTTGCCTTATCTTTCTTCTTTATCTTATACATGTGTAGCTCCTTATAGTCATGGACTCATCGTCATTTCGTCGCGCTCATAATATATGTCTTATCTTTCTCTCGTATGGCTATTCATGAACGTGGGCTCTTAGTTCTTCGGAATTTAGGAGATTCATGGAGGGGGAAAATCATGCCTTGGAAGGAAAGAGACGAACATCATATGATGGGTCTATCAACCATGAATAATAGCACGGAATCGTATAAAGGTCATTAACTTTGTAGAAATCTTGTATCATAAGTTTTAGGATCTCTAGACTTGGGCTCATCATCACATTTATAACATACCTCCTAGCTCCCTCTCATGCGAGTTCTTTATGACGTAGACTCATCATTCCCAATACATACATATGTGTAGAGAAGTCATAGAAAGATAGGAGGGTTCATACCATAGAGTCATGCCTTAGAAAGAAGGGACTAGCCTTACATACCTTTGTCGTTTAACTATTTTATCGCTTGCTCGTTCTCCTTCAACGCTCACGTTTCTACCTTCAAGAGAATTCGCATCATCATTAGCTAATCGATTATAAGAACGTGCTTACTAAAGCTAGAGAAAATTGGGCAGCATTTCCTTTATTTATACAACTTTCTCCATATCCCATATCAACTCCCAAACAGCCCTAATAATATCCACCATATCATCACAATAGCCTTTATTCAACTACATTATCCTTACTTCTCAATTCACTTCAATTTATCCATATTCATGGTCATATCACACAATTTCGTTCATTCATATAAAATGTCTATTCCATGTTCTCAATATCATTTATAACATGATTATAATCATAATGTATCAAGAATCATAACTCAATCCAAACATTTACTCAAAAGTGACACTATTCCCCCATTCCTGACCCATTTCCTATTTCCTTAGATAATCCAAGTGTTTCAACTTTCAAATACCTTAAACAACAAGGAAAGGTCATAAAACTTACCTTAGATGGCGTAGGAATGAACCTTGGGTGCAAACACTTCACTTAAGAAAAACCCTAGTTTCACCTTCACTTGAATTTCTTGGCTTAGATGAACTTTGATGGGTTTCTTACACTTGATTCACTTGAATTCTTGTTATTGATCTTTGATTTCCTTTGTTTTCTTGTGGATGAAGAGTAGAGAGATTTCTAGAGGGTTCTAGAGAGAAGTAGTGTGGAAATGAAATGAATTAATGAATGTGGGTCTCCCTTTTAATGACTTAAAATCTGATCCGTCGGGCAATTCTGCGCCCATTTTGACGGGCCGTATAAATTCCTACGGACCGTCAAAATGGTCCGTAGAACTGCCCAGTCAAAAAAATGGGTCACTGTGACCATTTGACGCTGGGCTGGGTCCATTTTACGGACCGTAGGATTTCCTACGGACCGTCAAAAGTCCTACGGGGCGTCAAATGGTCCGTAGGATTTCTCTGCTCAGATAGTCTGTCGTAGGATTGCCATAACTTTTTACTCAGACCTCAAATTGATGAGTGGTTTGTTGCGTTGGAAACTAGACTCGATGAACTTCAATTTGAAAAAAATAAACACACCAAAACCCCTCATATTCTAGGAGATATTCCCCCACCAATGTGGACCAAAATTTTGTCCGAAAATTTTGCCAAGTTTTACCAAAGTTCCCATAAACTCAATTCCTTTATTTGTTTGTTCTTAAATCCTTATGGAACCTTCTTAACACTTATTTAACACTTCATTAACAATCCAAGAGACATTATAACTCTTCTCCAAAAATTCATTAAGTCATCGTTAATTCGATACTCGTAAATCTTGCCCGACACATAACATATACCTTGCTTTCCTTAGCAACTTTCGTCTCCTACTTCAAATGTCTTTGAAATCTTATTTAGAATCATCAAATGTTATTTCTTACTTATCGAAACACCATATACTTCGTGCTCTTCGTTCGCCTATTCACTATGCATCAACGAAAAATTTTCGAGGTGTAACATTCTTCCCCCCTTAAGAACATTCGTCCTCGAATGTTAAGCACTCGGGAATTCTACAAGAATTTCGCCAGAGTTTCCCCTGTAATATAGCACTACCACCCTGTTACAACAACCCATAATAAACATGCCTCACAGGGCCACAACTCAATAGCAATATAAATTGGCCACACACGACCCATACGCATAAAAAGAAAACATACATACCTCATAATCTTGACGTCTCATTTTGAATTTCTTCCGGAATAAATCAGATGCGGATATGTAAATTTCATTTTCTCTTCCGCCTCCCAAGTCATTTCTTCTCGGTTGTTATCTTGCCATAAGACCTCAACTGAGACCACTTCTTTATTTCGAAGTCATTTACTGGCACGATCCTAGTAGGATCTCCAACCTTTTTACGAAGCATCGAGACACGAAAAGCTGAGTGAACTGACTCCAAATTAAGAGGTAGATTTAATTCATCAACCACTTTGCCTACTTTGCGCACAATCTCATAACGCTCTCGTTGGCGATACTTCTAAGAATACCCAAATTTTCATTTGAAGCTCCAAGTCTCGTCGAAATCTATCCCACTTGGTTTCATTGGCGACGTAAAAATTACTTGCAAGTCACATAATCATTCTTGGGTGATTTGTGCGCATACACAGCTATACATATACCTGTATCCATATCCGTATACATATTCGTATTCATAGTCGTATTTCCATTCATACTCGCGTTCATTTACGTATTCATTTTCATAGCATTTCCATATCCGTAACCCATTTGTGCTCATATTCGTATCATATACATATCACATATATTACATTTGCTTAGCATATTCGTACTCATATTGATTTCACATACATAGCGTTTACATAACATACCCGACCACGAAGGTCCAATGTAGTACATAGGCACATATACATATAAGATCATAGGCATCTTCAACATCATTGCTATCGTCATTCATTACATCTATCTGTTACATCTTAGGGTCTATCGTTCAATCTCAATACTTGTGTTCTCTTTACTCGCTCCCCCCACGTAAAGGGTTTTGCCTGCACCATTCTTAAATTCATTGCCTCGCCTTCAAATCTTTAATTCTGATATCCCTTACTATACTACATCTTATTCATGCTGTTTCCCACGATTTATAGCTACGATAATTCATGTGTGAGGGCTTAATATACTCGTCTTATAGTTTCGTAATCGAGTACTACAACAGACATAGCAATCCGAACAAGGACGTATTTCACTTAACTCATCTGGTAGTTATGAGTCAATGTCTAGATTCACTCCAATTAACAACTTTTGTCCCATGGGAATGCTCACAATAGTAGTATGTCTAGTTACCCATACCATCCACGCAATGTCACTTAGCTTTCTTCGATACCTAAAGTTCACTTGTAGCATCATCTTTTCCCTTTCGTCTCATTTCGAATTATTCCTCTCCTTCCTATACTCGACTTATAGCAATCGTAAATGCATTTCCCCTTAAACCCGCCATTTTTATTTTCAAGGATCTAAGTCTCATGCGCCACTAATGCCCCTTATTGCCTCATACTCTTTTACTCTTGTGCTTCCCTCGACATTGATTCCGAAACCAATCATAATCAAGTCATATTTATCGTTAATGATAGCCTTACTTTATCACTTTATCATCGTATGGTAAATTCGTAATTCATGGCCACATTTTTCTCCCCAATTAATTCTTTTATACACTTTACTCGTTTTGTCTTAGTGGAGGATATTTGTAGGAGATACGTCTTCCTTTTCTCATAGTACGACTATTTCTTAAGCACGCGTACTTCGTAAATTTCCTCTTCCTTCTATATCCGTACTCAATCCTCTACATTCTTTCCTTCTCAACTTATCTTATTACCTCCCTTTTTATAATCAATCCTTTATTCCTCGCACAAGGAATCCTATTCTTAACTCCGTACCATTTTGTCCTTTAGAATATATTGCCCTTAAACACTCCGTTCTCAATCACTCATTGCTGGCCTTCTTTTCTCTTCACGATAATTCAGTCTATGGTTCCCGCAATTTCTTTTAGACTCCAAGGAGAACTTTGGCAGGGTTTCTCTTGTAACATAACAATCCCAAACCTACACATAGCCCGTAAAAACACGTCCCATGCCTTAATAGGACACATAGCGGGACACACATAATACACATGCAACTCAAAACATAAAATCACTTACCATTAAAGGATATAATTAATGGAGCTTGTCTCATAAGTTGTGCCTGCACACTCGGTCTAGGATTCCAATATATATATATCTATTCATACACATATTATTATATATCACACCTCCAATCAGCTTACTTGTAAATCACGATTCTAGCTATCACTTAGGTCACTAACAAATATTATCACCTCAAATTGTTGGGTTGGCTCAAATTTCTCACCTTAGCACAATCATCACACCAGAGTAATATATGACAACACGTAGACCCGAATCAATCAATACATATACATACCATAAGAGATTAATGAAAATATACCCGGGTCCATATCGGAGGGATACTCAAGATCCCGTCGCCCGCCCACGCATAAGTATGACGCCGGGATCCACTCGAACCAAGTGCTCTCCTCCCCGCCCCTACCCCGACCTCGCCGGCATCCGAGAGTCTTGCCCCGCAGGGCGCATGGATGACGAAGAACCGGCCGCGGATCCGGTGGGGTCCGAACCGCACGCCTACCGCCTCGAAATCGGCACTCTCTCATAACATGGCCCGGCTTGCCACGTACATAACAAACATCCGAACCCAAGCGGCACGGTCCCCAATGTAACCTCCTACATTGACTACATCGCGGTTCGGCGATCTCATTCGGCCGAAACACCCCTAACCCGAGAATTGGGAACTCGAGACTCGGGACGGCCTAGGATATCCATCACCTCCGGGGTCCGAAAACCGTGGAGGAGCGCTAGTCGGTGAGCGAACCGAGTGCCCGGAGAATCGTCGTCTCGAGCACCCCTAAACTCATGATCAAGCTCACGACCCCTGTTACCGTGGCCCACATCCTGCCGCTGAGCTTGAGCGGCTACTAACTGAGTCAATAGAAGGATGGCCTGTCTCATCTCTTGGCCCGAAGCATCTGGAGGAGGGACTGGAGGTGCGGGAGCTAAAATTGGGGCTTCCCTCTGATCCTCTGAAGTGGTTAGGGTACGCGGAATCTGAGATAGGGCCTTGTCTTGGGGTTCACTCTCCCCCACATCCATAGATGGCCCTTGTTCCAGCCTTGTTGCAATCACTGCCTTGCCCTTCTGAGCTGTGGTAGCTTTTCCTTTCATCGACTTTACTGAAATCATAAACGCACCATTAAAGAGGGGGAAATCTTATAACGTGGCTCTATCGCACGATCTCATAAGAAGAAAGATGGTCATTTTTCCAAAATGCCCTGTAGCCTCCTGTTTATTAGCGTGGCGCGCAACACACCATAAACAAGACTCTACTAGACACGACTCGTAGACACTTCCTAGGACTGAACTGCTCTGATACCACTTTTGTCACGACCCGAACTACGGGCCATGACGGGTATCCGGGGCTAACCACCGAACACCGCTCATGCTGCTACTTATCTGATCCCATTCATTCTATATACTCATAATCATGGAAAACTATTAACATTTGAAACATTTTTTTTTTTTGTAAACATAAGCCCTTCGGCTAATATATATATAAATATAATATATATATATATATATATATATATACAAGAAGACTATGGAACCATACTACCCACACCGCGTATCTACGAGCCTCTCATCGGAGTACTTAGACATAAGGACGGGACAGGACCCCGTCGTGCCCAAAATATATACACAAAAGACTGCCTCAAAATAGCACCTCCGGAATAAGGGAGGGCTCCGGTATGTCTGCTGATAGCTCCTATGGATCTGCAACGTCTCCCTGTCTGCCTGTGGGCATGAACACAGCGTCCAAAGAAAAGGACGTCAGTACGAATATTGTACTGAGTATGTAAGGCATAAACAATAATAGAACATCAATGAAATAGGGAGACATCAAATGAGGAGCAACTCCGTATCGATCGTATCATAAAAGAAATAGTGCACGCTCGCTTACTCTCATAAACATCATCATGTCATGTATGCATAAGTGTATAAGCGCCCGACCATATAGGTGCGGTGTGATAATCAATAACATTAGCCCGCGTCCAGGCCTCCCGCGTCCGGGGTATCATCTCATGCCGTCCACTAGTGGCGCTGCCCATGCCATCTGGCCATGGTGTATAGCTGCCCGGCCGTATAGGCGCGGTGTAATATCATCATATGCTCATAATAGTATGCTCATAACAATATACTCATCATAGTAGGCTTATCATAACTCATCATAATGCATGCATAGAAACTCATAGATAATCATACTTTATCGGGGTGACATAAGGTCGTGGACCCCCGATTTCATTATGGCGCATTCATAAGCATTCGCCTCACCTTGAAGGAACAAGCATAAGGTGAGTGTATATAAGGATCAACATCAATAGATTAATGATAACAGCCTTAGCTTTATAGGAACATCATGTCATGGGCTATAACTTCTTTAGACTTAACTTATCATCAACAATTTTCATACTTGCCTTATCTTTCTTCTTTATCTTATACATGTGTAGCTCCTTATAGTCATGGACTCATCGTCATTTCGTCGCGCTCATAATATATGTCTTATCTTTCTCTCGTATGGCTATTCATGAACGTGGGCTCTTAGTTCTTCGGAATTTAGGAGATTCATGGAGGGGAAAATCATGCCTTGGAAGGAAAGAGACGAACATCATATGATGGGTCTATCAACCATGAATAATAGCACGGAATCGTATAAAGGTCATTAACTTTGTAGAAATCTTGTATCATAAGTTTTAGGATCTCTAGACTTGGGCTCATCATCACATTTATAACATACCTCCTAGCTCCCTCTCACGCGAGTTCTTTATGACGTAGACTCATCATTCCCAATACATACATATGTGTAGAGAAGTCATAGAAAGATAGGAGGGTTCATACCATAGAGTCATGCCTTAGAAAGAAGGGACTAGCCTTACATACCTTTGTCGTTTAACTATTTTATCGCTTGCTCGTTCTCCTTCAACGCTCACGTTTCTACCTTCAAGAGAATTCGCATCATCATTAGCTAATCGATTATAAGAACGTGCTTACTAAAGCTAGAGAAAATTGGGCAGCATTTCCTTTATTTATACAACTTTCTCCATATCCCATATCAACTCCCAAACAGCCCTAATAATATCCACCATATCATCACAATAGCCTTTATTCAACTACATTATCCTTACTTCTCAATTCACTTCAATTTATCCATATTCATGGTCATATCACACAATTTCGTTCATTCATATAAAATGTCTATTCCATGTTCTCAATATCATTTATAACATGATTATAATCATAATGTATCAAGAATCATAACTCAATCCAAACATTTACTCAAAAGTGACACTATTCCCCCATTCCTGACCCATTTCCTATTTCCTTAGATAATCCAAGTGTTTCAACTTTCAAATACCTTAAACAACAAGGAAAGGTCATAAAACTTACCTTAGATGGCGTAGGAATGAACCTTGGGTGCAAACACTTCACTTAAGAAAAACCCTAGTTTCACCTTCACTTGAATTTCTTGGCTTAGATGAACTTTGATGGGTTTCTTACACTTGATTCACTTGAATTCTTGTTATTGATCTTTGATTTCCTTTGTTTTCTTGTGGATGAAGAGTAGAGAGATTTCTAGAGGGTTCTAGAGAGAAGTAGTGTGGAAATGAAATGAATTAATGAATGTGGGTCTCCCTTTAATGACTTAAAATCGATCCGTCGGGCATTTCGCGCCCATTTTGACGGGCCGTATAAATTCCTACGGACCGTCAAAATGGTCCGTAGAACTGCCCAGTCAAAAAAATGGGTCACCGTGACCATTTGACGCTGGGTGGGTCCATTTTACGGACCGTAGGATTTCCTACGGACCGTCAAAAGTCCTACGGGGCGTCAAATGGTCCGTAGGATTTCTCTCGCTCAGATAGTCTGTCGTAGAATGGCCATAACTTTTTACTCAGACCTCACATTGACGAGCGGTTTGTTGCGTTGGAAACTAGACTCGATGAACTTCAATTTGAAAAAAAAAACACACCAAAACCCCTCATATTCTAGGAGATATGCCCCCACCAATGTGGACCAAAATTTTGTCCGAAAATTTTGCCAAGTTTTACCAAAGTTCCCATAAACTCAATTCCTTTATTTGTTTGTTCTTAAATCCTTATGGAACCTTCTTAACACTTATTTAACACTTCATTAACAATCCAAGAGACATTATAACTCTTCTCCAAAAATTCATTAAGTCATCGTTAATTCGATACTCGTAAATCTTGCCCGACACATAACATATACCTTGCTTTCCTTAGCAACTTTCGTCTCCTACTTCAAATGTCTTTGAAATCTTATTTAGAATCATCAAATGTTATTTCTTACTTATCGAAACACCATATACTTCGTTCTTCGTTCGCCTATTCAATGCATCAGTTGTGGCAGGACAGATATACAGTGGCTAGGTATAGCATTCAATGTAGATTGAATAAGAGTGGTTCTCCCTGCAATATTAAGGAAGTTTGATTTCCAGTTGGCTAGTCTCAATCTCATATTGTCAAGAATAAACTGATAATCACTAGCTTTTGGATGTCTAGCAGGCACAGGAAAGCCTAAGTATTTTCCAAAAGTAGAACTAACTTTTATACCAAAGGATTGAGCAGTAGAGGCAGCAAGTTGAGGATGGCAGTTCTTAGAAAAGATTATTTTTTATTTGGAGAGATTAATGGTTTGGCCAGACAGCTTACAAAAATCACCTAAACATCTTTGTATAGTATCTCAACTTTTAGTAGTAACATGAGAGACCAAAGTAAGATCATCTGCAAAAAACAAGTGTGAGAAAGCTGGACCTTTTTGGCTTATCTTAACAGGATCCCATTGCCTAATATCTACCTGGTGGTGAATTAATCTCGACAGGAGTTCAAGGCATAATATGAATATATAGGGGGAGAGGGGGTCACCTTGCCGAATGCTCCTACTGGGACTAAAATAATTTGTAGTAGTACCATTAACAATAATGGCAATACTGCTAGTAGTTAAACAGTTCATAATAAGTCTGGAAATGGTTGGAGGAACGTGAAAGTAAGTTAGGGCTCTATAAATAAAGGACCATTCCAGTTTATCAAAAGCCTTCTCAAGATCTAGTTTAAGAATCATGCTTGCCTTCTTACCTTTCATTTTTTGAAAGTCGGTCAAAATTTCTTGAATAATAATAGCATTATCACTAGTCCTCCTATTTGCTAAAAAACTAGCTTGGGTGGGGCTAATAATATGTGGAAGGAAGGCTTTAATCCTGTTGGAAATTATTTTAGTAATAACTTTGTAAATAGTGTTACAAAGACCTATAGGTCTAAAGTTTTTTAAATTGTTTGCATTCTCAATTTTTGGTATAAGGCACACAAGGGTTTGGTTAATGTCTGAAGGAATACTTCCAGTTTGAAACACCTTTTGACAAAACTGAATAACAGATGGTCCTACTATCTTCCAATACTTTTGATAAAAAAAAATGGGTGTATTCCATCTGGTCCAGGGGTTTTAAAAGGTTTAAAAGAAAAAAATAGCTTTGGTTACTTCTAGAGTATGTAGGGAGTCATCTAGTGAAGAAATATCAATTTTTTTTTTAACAACAAGCCTCTTCTTTAGAATTCAACCAATGGGAAGTAGCATGAGCAGTACCATATATATTACTAATTAAAGTAATTATAAACATGGTGAAGAATAGCTTCAGGATCGTTAATCCAGTCTCCAGAGTCAGTTTTGAAAAATACTGTCCTATTAATTCTTTTCCTGTGGGTAGCACTTAGATGAAAAAAATCTAGTATTAGCATCTCCCTCATTAAGCCAAAGAATCCTAGATCTCAACTTCCAGTAATCTTCTTCCATAATGAGAAGATGGTTATAATCATGAATTAGAGTCTGCTCAAGATTTTGAAGAAAAATACTAGTAGTATACCTAGGGGAGTTTTGCAACCCTTTGAGTCTAGCAAGGATTCTTCTTTTATTTTTAAAGAGATCCCCAAAGACATCAGTTTTCCATTTTAGCACATTAGTTTTGAAAATTTGGGAGGCAGTGGGCAAGCCATTATTGTTCCAACTAGAGGTAACTACATTTATAAAATTTGGGTGTTTACACCAAAAACTTTCCAGTCTAAAGGCTTATTCACAGGGATATTTGGTTTAGAAATAAGTTCAACCAAAATGGGGGTATGATCAGAATGAGTTTTTGGCAGATGAACAACAGAAGCATGAGGAAACAGATCCACCCATGCATTATTACAAAAAACTTTATCAATCCTTTCCATAATAAGATTTTTTCTTTTTCTATGATTTGACCAAGTATATTTACTACCTTTAAAACCTAAGTTGAATAAATCACACTGATTAATATAATTCCATAATAAGGCACTCCGTCCTTTTACAGTTTATAAGATTACCACCAAGTTTATCATTAGCAGTCATGACATCATTAAAATCCCCTCCTAAAAGCCAAGGCCCACAATGTAATTTAGAAAGGGAAATAAGGTTCTGCCAGAGATTATTTCTAGCATTAGCATCAGTGCTTGCATAAATGGAAGTAAATAACCATCTATGTGCTGAAGGAATTACCTCTATCATAGCAGTAATTTCCTGCTCCCTTCGAACAAAGCTATGAACTCTAACTAGATTATGGTTCCAAAGTATAGCTAAACCACCTTTTTGTCCTACAGCAGGGATTTCTAACATATCTGTAAACACAAAGTCATTCAACAAAGCATTTTGAGTCTGCATCTTGGTTTCTAGAAGAGTAACCATGTAAGGCTTATGGGTATCAAGGAGCTCCCTAAAGTTCCTTCGAAAGTTCTCATTGTTACCTCCCCTTATGTTCCAGATAACAAAGTTTGTGGCTTTATTCATGGATGGTTCTGGATGTGGAAGAAAACCATATTCAGAAATTCCACTATTTGCTGGAGTGGGTCGAAGCCTAGGAATCATTATCATGGCACTGTTCTCCACTGTTGGATCCACTGGGGGACGAATATCCATCGTACATCGAAGCAGGTTTGGGGGACAACGCAGAATCTGTTTCTGGTCCTGCATGTCCACAAATATGAAGATTTTCACCCCGTCTAGGTCTGATGCCTCCAGTATTGGCTCCAACATATGGGTGATAGGACCTATTGGCATTGCCATTGGTCCCTCTGGCTGATTTTGATTTTCTTGTACGTTTGGAGGGGGTGGTGGTGGTGGTGGGACTATATTGACAGGTGGGTTCATTGGTACATTTTGTTGGGGAGTTCTGTTCATCTGAGAGTCCCATGGCATGAATATTGGATTGAGGGTGGAGATTGTGGATGGTGGAAAGAATGGGAGGTCTATCCCTAGAGACTGTGTTTGTAATGGAATAAAATGGGGTGGTAGGTTCCACTGACCTCTCATTGTCTCCACCAGATTTCCAAAATGTCCCTATTTTCCGAGTCAAAGATTTATGATTCTATAAGCTTTTATGACAATAACAACGGACATGTTTTTACAATATGAATGACGATGTTAAAGAGGGGAATGTTTCTATGATGATTATGATGGTGATGATTTTAATTCTAGAAATTCCAAAGCTTATGATGTTAATACTATTATGAGATTATTGAGATTATTTCATGATTTTCTTGATTTTATTCATTGTTGTTGATCTCACCTTATAATAATTGTTCCTTCAAGGTGAGATATAGATGATGATAATTCCATAATGAAAATCGGAGGTTACCGACCTTACGTCACTCCGATAGAGTCGTAGCTTTGATTGGGCTCTCATGCATGCTTTATATATATGTATGTAATTTCTCACACCGAAGTAAAAATCTCCATATAGTCGGCCGGGTACGACACCTATTGTGCAACCACCGATCGGAGAAAATATCATTGGTATTACACACCGAGTCCCGAAAGGGCCGGGAGATACGTTACACACCGAGTCCCGAAAGGGCCGATACGTTACACACCGAGTCCCGAAAGGCCGGTACGTTACACACCGAGTCCCGAAAAGACTTCTATAAGCCGGGTTGCCTATGTACAATATGAATACGTTATGATGATGATATTATATATATATATATATATATGTAAGAAAAGTTTTTTTTTAAAAAGTTCCGAGCATGCATGACATCCGCCTTATGAGGTATTCGGATGTATAGGTTATCTCTTATTCCATGTTACCTTCCATATTTTACGTATTATGTTGTTATTCATGCCTTACATACTCGGTATTATTCGTACTCTCTTAGATATCCATGTCCCATATGAATATTATGTCTTGTGGACATTATTAGCGCGTTTCATATATATATGTATACGGATGAGTAGAGGATATTAGTAGAAGATGTTCCGCTTGGATTAGCGAGCTCCATTTCCCTCACGGAGTGTTCTTGCGAGTCGAGTATCTATGTTATGGTATCTTGATTTATGTTAGAGACTTTGCGGACGAGTCACGTATATAACATGTCGATATATATAAGTAAGCGGCTACATTATGTATCATTATGCATTATGTTACAAATTTCATATGATTACAGATTTTTCTTGGTTTGAGAAAGACGAAAAACATGTTTTTTTTTTAAAAGCTTTCATTATGCACTCATTTCATGATTTAAGAGTCTAGTAAGATTATGAGTATAACGAGAACCAGCGGGTTCGCTCGGTCCTAAGTAAGGGTCGGGTGCCCATCATGCCCTATCAAAAGTTGGGGTGTGACATGGTATTAGCGTTAAGGGTATCATTGCAAATTTGCATATTTTTAACAATGCCCTCTTCCAGAGTAGCCACCTGTCCTAATAACGTGTCGTTATTTGAAAACTATCTTTAGTATGGGCAAAAAATAATATCATGCATTCTCTATAATTTATTTATGACTAAAATCTCATAAACTTGTGACTTCAATTTCACGATAATCAAATGAAGTGAAAACTTCAATTAGAATCGCTCGCAATAAGTACTTTAAATTGTTAATCTACTTAAACATTTTTTTTTTCTGAAACGAAGGATCTGCATAAATAAAGGCAGAAATTAAATTGTCTGTATAGAACTGAGATAGATCTAAACGATCCTATCTCTAACAGATCTTTGTCATAATACAAAATTATAAAAGTGGAGGAATATTCCAAAACTAGTTTCTCTGTCAGTTAGTGCTTTTTCTTCCTCGCCATTGCTAGGTTACTACCAACTGTGGCCAAAATATGCGCCACTTTGTTTCCATCTCTGTTTGCATGCTTAATTTAGGGGTTCCCCAGTGCTTGGAGGAGGTATCTGCCGTCATTAAGAGCATTCATATAAGATGACTGTGTGGAATTGCTGGTGAGTAGTTCGATTAATACCTAAGAATCTACTTCCACTATGAGTGGTTGTAGATTCTTATCGGTTCCAATTTCTAGTCCTTTCATTACAGCGTATAGTTCTGCTTGGAGTGATGATGTTACAACCAACTTAATAGAGAATGCTGCCTTCAAGTTTATGTTGCTATCTCGCTCCTCCCTTCTTTGTGGCGTGATAGAATGATCCATCTGTGTTGATTTTGAATGTGCCAGTTGGGGGGGGGGGGGGGGAGGGGGTTTTCCCATTTGACTTCAATGGTTGTTTTGGTGGTGTCATGGTTGTCAAAATTGTGGTTACCAAGGTAATAAAATTCATAGGCCTAGTTAAGGATTGGCGTTGTTGTGGTATTGTGGCCAGTGTTATTGAAAGTGTTATAATTCCAATTAAGCCAGATGTTTCAAAGAAAAATTGGGATAATTACTTTGATTGGTAGGGTACTACCATTAGCCGTTGGGATAATTACATTGTGTGTATTAAGTCAAGGTTGAAGTTCCAATATATGGATCTATCCAGAAGGCGACACATGAAAAATCAATAAAGACGGAAGCGACATCCCAAGCATAGGCAAGGCAGGTGCAGAAGGGGTTGTTAGAAAAGGAAATGGATGTCTGGCCTTTACTTTTGCCTCATCAGTCCATTTCAAGACTAATTACTCCGAAGTACAGACAGCATAACATGGAACCTTACGGTGCTGCAATCAAAATTTCCACAACTTCACATGGGAGCTTGATTTACTTCTAGTTATCAATATGACACTAGGAGTGTGTAAAACTCCTTGGAATCTTCGAGAAGACATTGAAACAATACAGAGAATGGTGGAGATCCATAGCATCACAGTAAAAAATTGCTTCAGAGAAAACAATGAGGTATCAGACTCTCTTGCTAAATATGCATCCACCAGTGCTAACAGTGAGACCTTTCTGTCTGAAAACTACCTGCCTCATGAAGTTAAAGGGCCAATAAAAATGGATAGGAGCCACATGTCATCCTTCTGAATTAAGCCCAAAAAGTACTCTACTTGGGTCTTTAAACCTCCTTAGAGTGTGTCCGGAAGAGATACAAGTTTGCTCTCCATGAAGTATAGTGGCTCTTTCCTTTATTCCCATGTGTTTCACATATTTTGTGAATAATGTTGATGTTGTCCCTTGAGGCTTAGGTTTATGTCCTCCACCCCCTCCCCCCCACCACCCCCTCTTCTATTATATTTTGTTGTCAAAATACAAGGTAGCTGTCAATGTCAAACACCCCCCCCCCCCCCCCACCTACCTCGGGAGTATATATCATTATTAGATGGAATTAACAAAAAAATCATGTCAAATTTCAAATAATTGTTACTGAAGAGTCGTGAAGAAGGAAGGGCTCATGGAGCTGAGTTTGCAACTGTGTTTGAGTTTCCTACTAAATCATTTATGTGCCTTGTTTTTTTATTTTTAATCTATTTAAAAATATCGCTTTTATATATTTAGTAAGTTTTAAACTCTAATATTCTTATTTTCACCTTAAATACATTCTCAAAATAAGTGTCGGCCCCACCAGTTTCAAGCTAGGGGCCGAGGTCTTTTGGAAGAAATATGGTCCAGCACAGCCTTCATACTTAGTTATGAGTTATATGGGCTTGGGTGGATGGGCTCGGCCCGGTGGGCCAGATTTTTATTTTTCTTTTACTTTATATTTAAGTTATAATTGAACTTTGTAAGTAGACGCAAATTTGAAAATGTAACAACTCGCTTGGTCGTTTTGAGTATTGGAACTCTTTCCCCTAATTAAGACTTCACTTGGGTTTAATATGTGACTTATGACTTGCGAGTATGGCTGGAACGGGTCTAGAGGGCCTTAAGTATGGCTGGAACGGGTTCAGAGGTCAGGTGCCTTTCGGAGAAGAAAAACCAAATTAAACTAGAAGCTTATAGTTTAAGAGTTGACCAAAGTGGACATTTGGGGTTAACAGATTCAGAATCGTGGTTAAAAAGTTCATATTGGTTCTTACATTATTAGAAATCGAGGTTTTCCACCGCCATTAAGCGAGAAGTTTGTGTTATAAACATGATTTTCCCACCTCGTTCCCACCGAACCAATTTACTGTGAAACACACATGGTGGAAAACAAGTTCCCATTGAAATGCTGGGAAATTTCTTGATATTTTCATGTGAAAACACTACTATTTAGGTTTTTCCCATCGACATTCGGTGGGAATAGCCACTAAACAATTTTCAATGGGAAAATAATGAATTTTTAGTAGTGGTATGTTGATCTAGACCTTTGTTGGATGATTTGGACGGGTCCGGAAGGGCTCAGGAGTGATATGGAATGCTTAAGTTGAAACTAATGAATTTAAAATTTGACAAAAGTCAAATATGTGATTGCACGAGCTCAGATTGGTGATGTTAGAGTTCCAAAGCTTTGTAGGGTGATTTTGGAGTGGTAGTGAGTTTTAGGAGCTAAACCATAAAATGATGCAGTAGAATTTATTTTTTTCTAGTGTATCTGGTGTGCTCAGTGATCTCATGGAAAGGGGTCGCGATAGCATAGAGGAGCTAGGCTGAGGGGCGCGGTTGCATGGAGTAGGCCCGCGACTGAGTGGGGTGGCCTAACCCGCATTGGCGTGAGGGAACCGGTGATTGCGTAAGGACTTCCCCTGGACGCGCATCGCCATCACGTGAGTGCTTCAGCGATCGCATAGAAGGGTCACTGAGTAGTTAAATATTTCATTTTGGAATTTTTGATATTTCAAATACATATTGGAGCTTGGTCCAAGGCGTTTTTTCAAGGGGATTTCAACTATTTTGTCTTGGGGTAAGATTCCTCTTCGAATGTGGGTAGACTCCCTAGCAGTCAATAAGGCGACCTTTCGGAACTACTATTCCATTCTGTCCAACCTTGGATTTGTTCGTTACATTCGATTACACGCTTTAAATTGTAGATTAGTCCATGTACTGGTTAAGGAAATTGGAGGTTTTTTCTTGTCTTAGCCTTAAGGGAGTTGATTTGGAGGCCGATTAGTGGTTAGTTTGGGATAAATATAGATATGAGACCCTTGGGATATGCGTGTTTAGCCTAGAATTCGTTTATTAGGAAAACAATTGTATTTATTTGAAAGGGGTTTGTAGCAATGAAATTAATCCAATTATTCTGAAAATCTTTGATGTTAAATTTGAAGCAACACAACAAATAAATACAATTTAAGCGGATTGCTTGAAGGATGAAATGGGTACCCGTAAACAACCGTGAATTAGCGATGAATGATAGTAAGCAAAAATGTATTCATCTGAGAGATTCAATGGGGTACAAATAAGTGATTGAGGGGGTACATATAGGTTTGTCCTAGCTAATAAACTCTCCTAATCCTAGGCACGTAATAGTTGTTGTTGGCGTGTAGGTCGTGAATTTTGAGATAGGATAGATCGAGATTCCCTCTCCAAAATTTCTAACAATAATCCCTATTTAAGTAAATTAATTAACCTTACTTTACCAATATGGAAAGGGGCACCACTCAGAATCCACGGACAGAGAAATTCAGAAGGGAAAAAAGACTCACAAATTTTGAGCTTGAATCAATATAGCTTTCCTAAACTTTAGTGTTATGTGATAACTTGGGAGATGGAAAGAGAGACAACAACACTATATTGACACATAGAGAAAATATCCCACAAAATTTTTATTCCAGAATGTATCACATTTTCCCCCGGATTCACATTTCCACGTATGACACCCAAAGAAAAGCTAAATGAAGGCGCAATTGTTATCATGAGGATTAACAATATACTATCCGCATCAACAATAACATCTCTAACAATTTACGTAACCTAAGTGTTGGTAAGGCAACTTGAAAGCATTGCATTTTAAGCACACATGAAGGTTGGTTTTGCTCATCAAATCGTGTATCAAGGACAATACATGCACGGATAGGAAGCTAGATTCTCCAATGATCCAGCACAAATCACCTTCTGCTGCAGACCACTTGCCGCAAATTAGACCACTGACCCTTCATTCAAGGCATGCATCTAAGAGGCAGCAACAACACATAGCAGCCAAACTACAACAAAAATAAGAGCAACTATTATCTTCTCTCTGCTGAAGGGGAGTGTATATATATATTTATGATGTGAATGTGTTTGGTATGACCGAAGTCATGAAAAATATTTTTAGAAAGAATACATACTCCTTATAAAAGATGAATGATAATATTAGCAAAATTGAAGAGTGCTTCGAAATTGTTTTGAGTACTAAAGATAAATAATAATATCTAATTAGATATTAGTTTGAAAGTCAATTAAGATAAGAATTAAAAAATAACTTTTGTCCACAAGTGAATGAAGACATTTTTTCCCTCTTGATAAAAAACATTTCGAGTAACCTAAAAATACCTAAAAAGTATTACTCATCATAATGATTTTTTTCATGGAAAATAACTTCTATCGTACCCACGACGCTTACAAACTAGGACGACAACGGTGAATTATTGGTTGTAAATGTAATACATACCATCCTCCCATGATGCCTGTAGCAGCTTGATTTTGTTTTTGTTTTTGATGAGGATATCCTTGTCCATGAGGGGGTGCACCGTACTGAGGTGGATGGCAGCTCTGAGGAGGGTAACCTTGTGGTGGATATCCCATTCCCATTGGAGGAGGATAACTGTGGGGTCCAGGTTGCGGAGGGTAACCATGGGGTTGGGGATGGGGAGGGTAATATCCTACTCCTTGTGTAGGGTAACCTTGTGCGTATCCCTGCCCCTGCCCCTGTCCCTGTCCCTGGGGCTGGGGAGGATATACTGGCGCCGGAGGATATATCCCATTTGGGTAACCTTGCGGAGGATAACCTAATATATATCACATGCACAATAATATCAAATTTCATTTGATCCAATCCAGGTAATATCAAAATCAGAAGAAATGTGGACCCAAAAAAAAAAAGAAAAAAAAAAAGAATAAAAGCTTTAAATTCTTACCTTGGGGAGGAGGGAGACTAACAGGAGGTTGTTCAATGTTATTACTCATGACCTATTATTTCTATTGAAACTTGTGTTGGTGTCGGAGATTTCTGAATGATAGATATTTTCTTCTATAATGTAATAATCTCTTGAAGGGGGAGAGAGAGAGCAGTAATAATGAGGTTACGGGTGGGAGAGAGGGGATTTCTTTTTTTCTCAGAAACAAAAATGCATTAAAATTACACAAAGTATTTAAATGTTATTACAGACGGGGACAGACATAAACGATGCAGTCCCTAAAAGATCTTCTTAATTAGATTGAGAGCATAAATACAAGTGAAGGGGATTCTGAGATTTTTATAGGGTTTGTTAAAGAAGAGAGCTAGAAAGATGAAAAGCAAGAAGTTTATGGTGTATTTTTATACGTAGTGCCAGAGCACCAGATAACAAAAATCTGCGCGTATAAGACGAGTAGTGCAACATACCTTCTGTCACAAGTAAACCAAACCATGCATTGGGGTTATAGAAGGAAAATACTATCGGTTCTGAGTTTTCCTAGCTCGTAACTCTTTGGACTTGAATTAATGGTCCTCATAATTTCACTTTGCAATGATGTATTTTCAATTTATCGTATAGCAATAACATACATACATATTTATGCACTAGCTCCATTGCATCTTTGTTAGCTCTAGACCCGCTCTCTCACCAAAAGTTTACACCCACTCTACCCTTTTCTTTCTTCGTACCTTTTTCTTAAACAAAAAGCTAAGGAACATTAATGAAAAAATTCATCTTCTTTTTCAATATTTAGCTTTCAATCATGTTATAATGTTATCACTAACATAATGACAATAAGACATTATTCTAATTAATGACTATCTCATCAAAAATGAGCCCGACACTTTTGTAACAAAAAAAAAAAAAATTGAAACCAAACTAACCCATTAAAAAAAAAAGAATCAAACTAGGCCTCACCCACAGATTCTGTGCGTGAAAGGACCAAACTGTAACTTTTTGAGTTGGGTCCTTTCACGCACAGAATCTGTGCGTGAAAGGGGGTATTTTTTTTCTTTTCTTTTTTTAAGCTATCAAAATCACGTTTTTTCCATACTTTGGGCAAAGATTAATCATGTTTCAAAACCCCGAAATATCAATATTTATATAGAACTTAATTTTTTTTTGCGTACAATAACGTCGGCTCATTACATCAAGTATACCTAAACATCTTGATCGTCATTTTAGGGGTTGTAAAGTGCCCCGAAGTAAGTTTTGTTTGCTTGGAAACTTATCATCTTTGTTCTTTGGAAATCAAACTCAAAATTAAGCTTTTTTTCCGTACTTTGACCGAAGATTAGTCACGTTTTAAAACACCGGAATATAAATATTTTATATAGAACTTAATATTTTTTTAGCGTAAAATAATGTCGGCTCATTACATCAAGTATACATATATGTTTGGATCATCGCTTTAGGGGTTGTAAAGTGCCTCAAAGTAAGTTTGGAAACTTGTTATCTTTATGTTTTTTTTCATACTTTGACCGAAGATTAGTCATGTTTCAAAACGTTGGAATATAAATATATAGAACTTAATATTTTTTTTAGCGTACAATAATATCAGCTGATTACATCAAGTATACATCTGCCTCTTCACTCACGTAAATAAAAAATAAGGGCCGGAGCATAGGTAGAAAACTAGTTGTAAATTGTTGAAACTTTAAATGGTCATAACTTTGCGTTTGGATGTTCGATTTACGCGATTTTTTTTTTGATTCGGGGGTTTTTTTGAGATCTAAGCGGACAAACCGCGGGGGCGCTTTTGCCGAGCCGATTTGCCAAAAAACGCCCGTTATCCCATTCAATTTGAATTTTGCCCCAAATTTGTGCAAAATTTTCATTCTTCTCTAGTAAAAATCTAAGGATAAAAAATCTATTTTGAGATGCTAATCCCGTGATAATGATGTTTTTAATGTCAATTTCGAGGTTCTAAATTCAATTTATGAAAACGAGTTAGATAGCATTAGTGAACGTTATAAAAAATAAAAAATGTCTACTTTGTTGCATTCACCAATTTGGCTTGGTGGTTTAGCCTCTCTTTTTTACTTCTTTTTTATGCCAACAACATGGGATCAAACCTTGGTGAGAGCATTGAATGAGATATATAATACCTTGGTTGAACCTCTCGTATTGGATGAATTATTTTTTAATAATATTTTTATTTCAAAACACTTAAATCAAAATCCTATAAAATATGACACTTAAATAGTCCCTTATCTATGGAGTAGGTCTAAAATAGTCCCTTCCAAGTCCTTTAACTATCTAAAAACTTATCAAATTTGGTCTCCGTCTATTTTTTTATACAAACGACGATAAAATTCATAAACCTTCGTGAGATTAATCATTAAACCATTCCAATATTTCTCTCTCCTCGGTATCAAGTTCCTCTTGTTAAGAAAAAAAAAAAAAAAAAATTCTAGCACCGTGTCTCTCTGTCTCTAAAATTCAAAAAGACAAACTTGTGTCATGAACGGACTCGAAACACTCTAAAAAGCTCAAAATCAAGGTGGACACGAGACCTTCCGAATAATTTTTTTAAATCTTTTTTTTAAAGAAAACCGATTATTTTTGCGAAAAAGCGAAAAAATATAATTATTTGTTATATTATTTTCTAAAATAAACAGATGGATCCGATTTTTATTTTTTATTTTTATAAAATCGGAGTCGTAGGGTTTTAGGTAGATAAATTAAATCAGATATTGTCAAAAAATATCGGTGTCTAGTGGTAAAGCCCTTTAATGCCAAGGAACATATTATGTTTGACTCCAAGTTCTAGATTTCATTCTTTAATTTTCATGGTCAATTTTTTTTAATTTTTTTTTATTCTTAACTAACGAATGTTTAAGAACGAGGAAAAAAAGTTGAGGTTAAAGAATGAACTTAGGAAAAAGAAGTCCAGAGAGAAGTATGGTACGAGGAATGGTTTAAGTGTTGCACGGCCATTTCGTACGTTGCGTCGTGAATGAAGGTTCCAAGGTGACACGAGACCTTCGATGACTCAAACGAAGGTGACGAGAACCTTAAATGTACGATAAGATTCTGGGATTATGGACTTGGTCCAATATACGGAAAGTTGAAGTATAAGTTATGTTTGGAAAAGATTTCATAATCATTGAACGAACGAATGTTTGGCCGGATTTAGAGTTATAATGTCCATTAGATCGTTAAGGAGGTGGGAAAAGAAGGTTCCATAAGGATTAGAGATCAAACGGAAGAACGAACATATTATACGGTCCAATATACGGACCGTATTTTATTATGTTTGGCGCAGAACCCTTCCATGCAAGGGTGACAATGCGAGGGAATGTACGGTCCATATTGTACTATTTTTTCCATTTTAAGGCACGGTTTTCTTTCTTCTTTTTTCCCATTTTCCACGACCCAAACACTCTCCAAGCCTCTAGAATCCTCTCCATATCACACTATCACACATCCAAGTGAGGAGATTAAAGGATCAAACACCAAAAGCTAGTAGGATCAAGGGTATAAAAGCTTAGGAAGGTTGATAGAAGTTGGAAATCTTGGTAGTCAAGTGGAGTTCTTCTCAAGTGGAATATTTTTATCCAAAGATTATTTTTACGTAATCAAGATGAGTATTACAATCATTTTATAATAGTAAAGGTGTTGAGTAGTTGAAGAACTCGAATTACAAATAAGTATGAAGTTGTATTCTAGTAATGGTTATGGAGGATTCCGAAAATGAGTTCAGAGATGGAATAATGTTTAAATTAAGGGAAACTTATGTATTATGATATTATGGATGTTGTTGTGTTGTTTGGGAGCTGTTTGGTTATATGAGGAAAAGTTGTCGAAACAGACGAAATGCTGCCCAATTTTCGTTAGTTTTATCCGCTTTAGTTTAAAACATAAGTATGCCCTCAATAATCTAACCTTCGTACGAACTCTCTTATATGTAGAATCGTAAGTCGGAAGGAGAACTCTTAGTCGACGTCGTTAAGGAGACGCAAAGGTATGTGAGGCTATCCCCTTCTTTTCTTCAAAGGCATGATCCCTATATGTGCTTTTGTATATGTTATCCTTTATATGTACACTCCCAGAAATGCCGTTGTACTTATAGTTCCTAAAAGATCTTCAATGATGTCAATCCAAAAGATTTTCAAGTTTAATGTTCTAAATGGTTGCCCGACGCAACCGAAGCTTATAAAGCATATAGCCACCGGCCGTGTCTCGCCGAGCTATATTACATATGGCTTAAAGCTATAAAGCATATGGCTTCGCCTTTATGTTCCGAGCTATATTACATACGTCAGTTACGCTCATGGAGCACAGATACGATCTAAATTTAATTTATGATGTCATAAACCCAATCTTGAGGTTACGACCTTATGTCACTCCCGCGAGAGAGCGACTTTTATTTCTGGGGCTCTCAACATGCCAC
>NC_081344.1:22223848-22235745 GCF_029784015.1 Lycium ferocissimum
CGAGCCTTGGGAAAACCCCGAATACAAGGGGTTATAAAAAAAAAAAAAAGGGGGGGCAAATTCAAAAAAGATTACGTGATTTTGGGCAACCCGTGACCCCGCAGGGTCCCCAAAATCTTGTTCTAAAAGGTTGTAGATTGGACCCGTTGGGTGTTTTTGGGCCAAAAAAGGTACCCGTACCTGGGGGAAAAAAGAAAAAAGGAGAAATCACTATAAAAGGGGAGAAATGTTGACAAAGCATGGAGGAAGAATAATTATAAAAGGGGAAAAGGAAAAAAACAGCTTCGTTCCCTCCCCCAAAAACTTTAGGGGAATATGTTCGGTTTTTCCGACATAAGTTGCACCTCGTCTCCCCTTGGGTTTGGAAAAAGTCGGGTTCGCCTGTTTGCGGCTTTTCCCCCCCTCGGAGAGTCTCGGGAATAACCGGATGTGCGCCTTGGGAATTCCCGCGTTTTGGTGTCCGGGGCGGGGGCCACGGTCCCCCGGATAATGGGCCCCCTTTTGGCCAAAGTCACATTGTACGTCAAACCACGTCTCCAAAATGATCGGGTCGATTGGAGGGTTGAGTTTGACGTAAATGGATAGGTGTAAACGTATAGAAACCTTCTCATGATCGCTAATAGACTCGTACAGCCTAGGGGCGAACACGCAGACCGGTTATCTGTCCATGATGCCGAGACTTTGGTCAAGCTTATCCTCAAGTAATAGATAAAGGGAGTATGTCGCCTTGCCGTGAAACCGCTATCCGTGACGGTGACATGACGACTTCTCGACGTCAAATTCTTTGTTGTAGTTAGGTTTGGACGGCACTATGTCCAAAGCAGTTGGTTCAATGAAAGTTTTTCCCTTGGGTTACGAGGTCGGCTCGGCTCCCTGAGAAGAAACCGAGGGAACATCTTGGGAAGTAGTTTCGGTATTGGTAGACATTTGGAAGATGTGAAAAAGAAGATTGGAGAGGTAAAATTCAAAAAAACGAAGCAACAGAGGAAACGTAAGAAAGGTGGAAGAAGCGTTTGAGGGATGCAAAATGACAAATGAAAGAGGTAGCAAAGGTGCACTTTCGATCAAAACAGCAAATGAAGAAGTTGGCAAGCTGGTTTCTTACGATCAAATAAGCAAGAAATTAAGAAGTAAAATGATCAGGAGCAAGAAATGGAAGTGAAGAAGTGAAAGTGGAAAAGTGAAATAGTTAAGGGCCTTATATAGGTGTGGGAACTGTAGCGGTTACAGAAGGCGGCCAATCGGGGAGCGCCACGTGTCCCACAATTAATGAGACGTGATATGAGGCGACATGTGTTACGGCGGTTCCCGAGGTCGACCATTCGGGACAAGACACGTGGCGATATCGAGGAGAACGTGACATTAACTATTCTAAAAGCTAAAATTAAGATAAGAATGAGCTGATGAAACCACCGGTTTTGTAACTTATCCACTTCCCGTTACTCCGATAAAACTATGGTCCGGAAAGTGTAGGGACTATCTGTATACGGTAAAAACCGGATATATACTGAGCGAGTGAGACAGGGGCAGGGTAGGACCAAATGAGCACGAGTATGATTAGTTTTTTCTTTATCACGGGGGGATTGCACGAATGTGGGCTGATAGAGAAAGAGAAGTAAATCTGTTGGTCCCGATGTCTGGACCAAACTCGGCGTTGCCTTTAGTTTGGTTTCCCCAGTCAAGCTCTCGTGGCCGTTGCTCCGATTTCTCCGTATCCAAACTAATCGTGGCCGTTGGTGGGTTAACCGATTCTGAGCTAACGCGCGTGAGACCGTTCTGTCATTTTGTGCGGAAAACGTACGGGTGTCGGACCGTACGGAGTGTCGACGAGTATCGGTCTGCTGTACTCTCCTTTTAGGTTTTCTTTATTCTAAAAGCTTTATATTGTATGTAAGGCAGTGAGACAAAACTATAAATAGAGGACATTTTTTCCTCTTTTAGGGTTGGCTTTGAGATCTAGACATTGTAATAGAAAAATATATTGAAGGTCTCTCTCTCTCTCCCCTCTGTTTAGTGGGTTAAAGTATGCTTTGCTTGTTCATCCACTCAATACAATATACGCCATATATATACTTAGCTCGATCACCGATATCAATATAGTTATTATGAGCGAAAACTCACGTATCTATATATGTATTATTACAAATAAGTACGCTATCAATTTCATATCAACGAATAATAGATTAAAAATCATCACGTATCTTATACCTAAACACAAATTTAATTATTCCGGGGTCGGGGTAAACGTTTAGCGCCCAGGTGGGGCTAGGATAATAGTGGTTTTTAATCTTTGCTTCTTCCTTCTTTCACACAAGTTGATTAAGGAATGCGCTAGTCTCATGAAGAACGGACAAAATGACAAACGACGACGGTCACGGTCGTATCGACAACAACGAAATTGTGGGCGAAAACGCGAGAACAACGGTGGGTTACGAAAAACCCACAACGGATCCGGCCGACCCCAATGCTATGGACTCGAGAGGCCTCGATCGACAGAATCACCCTACGATCCCGGAGAACGCCGCCCGCCGCCCCATGAGCCCCAATACTCGCCAACTCAATTACTTTGTCCGGGCTCGGCGGAAAGCACCGGATACTCTGATGAGATTAACTTACGTTTAATATTTGAAATGTTGCGGGAACAAGGGCTTGTCATAGCCGAACGGGGGATCGCAATAGCTCAATTTCCGAGCAAAAGCGACAAGGCGACCACAGTAAGGTCAAAAAGTCAGTCTTTGAACCAAGGAGGGATGAAACACGAATAGTCGAGCGTAACGGATCCGGAGCCAAAGATTAGGTTTAGCAACTAAAGCATAAACAGTTTGGCACTGAATAGCCAAATCTATCAAACAAACTGAAAAATAGGAGAACTCCTAATTACAAGCTGGCAACGAATATTCAACTCCTAATTTTGCGCTAGATCCCCTTCCCAAATCCGGATTCGTTCGAAAAAATAGCAAATATTAAAAAATATGCAATCTTATGAGTGTAGACGATTTCATAGCAATTACATGTATATTATTTGTGTACATCAGATATATTCATGTATATCTCTGTTTTATATATATATTAAAAGCATAAATATAATTGTTGGTTGACCAAAATATCGCTTGAATATTGAGCAGACTTTTTACCTTAACTAATGACTTTAACTTCTCTCTCTCTATATATATATATATATTAAAAGCATAAATATAATTGTTGGTTGTGAAAATATCCTTCAAATATTAAGCGACATATCTTAACTAATAACTTTAACTTCTACTAAAAAAAGGATAAAATTGTCATTAAAAGAAGCCATAACGCAGTCAGTTATTGATTTAAACATGAAATCTAAATAGTCCAATCCTATTTAATTAGAGTTTGTCGAAGTTGTGTGGCCTTAATTAACGTCTGCCCAAGTTTTTTTTTTTTTTTTTCGGGGATAAACGTACTTCCTACCGTAAGACAGAAAACAAATACATATACTTACATATTTAGATCCTTCCCTATTACAGAAGGTCTGCCCAAGTTTTTTCAAGGATGCCCAGTAGAAAATATATAACATATTTTAGTTTCAAATGACCATTTTTGCCTCTATTAGTTTCTACTCCATAACTTATACATTAGATTAATAAAATATGTCAATATTTATAACATATATAGTTTAATTTCAAATGACATGCGGTAAATATTTCTATAATTTAATTCTGCTAAAAATTACGTTGGACATTAAGTAGTTTCTTATTTGAATTAGGCAACAACTCCTAATATTTAGTAATTTAAAATTTCAATCAGATTTTATTTATATAAATCATTTGCTTAAATATTTATTACTTTGAAATTAATTGAAATTTATAGACAATTCTATAATGAATTTAATCAAATAACAACGTTGAATGACGAAAATATCTCTTAATATTGATCGACTTATAATAGAGTTTTAAAGAAATACTACTTCTGAATTTCCGTGTCCAAACTAATTTATAAATCAGTCTTTGCTATTGCGATTATGCAATTGTGATTAAATCTATGTCCTAGCTATTACTGATGATAATTATAAAACCATATCAATGAGGAAAGCGTATCAGACTCAAAATTATATAATTACAGTTAATGATAAAGAAAATTGTAACAATATAAAAGAACTTAATATTCAAGATTTTGATTTCAATTAAATATTATTATCATATTAGAATAGAGATAGACATTGTTGTTTCCCTTTCAAACATATCAGTTACTTCGATTTGGACGAAGCTTGAGTTTTGTTACATTTGAATTTGAGTAAAAAATGATTATATTATTTGTATTAAGATTTTGAAAACTTCATCCTAAACTAAAGATATTTATCAACATTGTTGGCAATACAATAATAATTGTTTGCAAAAGGAAGTGTTTCTCAATGTAACTCTCAGAACAATTTTATGTGATACACGTGAATTTTAACTTTAGTTTGATTTATTACTTATTGCATTCATGAGTAACTAACAGATTTGCTCCTTCTCTTTCTTTTTGGATATTCTCAAATAATAAGTTATTAGTTAGTTAATGTTTGTTTTAATTTCTTGACTTCTATTACAATATTCAAGTTGTACAAGGAAATTCGGAGCCGTTATTCTTCGGTCAAATCTTGAGTCTATCTAATACTATCTGATGTGCATAAATCACGCATAGGAGATATAAACCTTTAAGCAAGGCGTCTGACGATTTCCGTACAGAAAAGGTTCTTTGGTGAAAATTGATCCAGGGTCTCCTATGTGGGAAAACACTCACTTGTATTTCACTCGGCCAACCCTTATGGGTTTCAAGTTGTATTGAACTATTGAAGTACACTATGTGTTGAATTTATTTGGAAAGTGTATTTGATGCAATATCTACATCTAGGACTAAACAGTAGGATTAAAACGCTATGATGCATAATAATTTAAGGACCAAAGCTTCCTATAATAATTGAGTGGTTGGTTAATATGCAAATTCACTTTAATTAGTATCTAATTATAATTCTGATATTTTACAAATGGTCTTTTTATTAATGACTTCTAATAATTGACATGGTATTAACGTGCGAGCACGTTCGTAAATACTTAATATATATATATATATACACATAATTACCCTATGAAGAAAGACATTTGTTTATGAGACACTTAAAGCTTTGTGGGGTTATTACCCCTAAACAACTTTAAGCTGATGGTATTATTACCTCCTTTTTGGCCACCTGGCATACAGAGCGCATACACTCTCTTTAAGAGTGTGAGCAACCCAAAAAAACGATTATAATGTTTTTATTTGTATAAGTTGTTTTCTTTATAAAATGTATTTTTCTATTTTCTTTATTTTTAATTTTTTTCCTTATTCTTTTTTGCCTTTTCGTTCTTCTTCAAACTACCACTTCAACTCAAAATTTTATTCAAAAAGATTCCCTTACAATTCGACAATTTTGCAAAGCCCATTAGATTTGAAGAACAATGGAGGCAGAATCTAGCTTTTATTTCAATCTTCAACCCAGCCCCTTATAAATTATGAAACTCATTGATTCTTTTGAAACCTTTATTTTTAATTATGCTGAAGTTCTGAAAAAATGAGATAAGTTAATTAATGATATGTTCGAAACTTGAATTTGCTCAGAAAAAAGAGAAAAGAACTAGTTTTTGTTATCAACAAGTCAACAAAGTCTGGGAAGCAATATGGATAAAAGTTTGAAACGCTGGTCTCTGTGTGTGTCAATGAGAGGGGAAGCAGGTTAGAATAAAGAAGAAGAAGAAGAAAGTAACAAGGGAAAACGACGTTTTTAGTCCTTGAGTTATCGCATTATTGCGGTTTTAGTCCATGTGATATCCAACTAAACATTTTTGACCTTCAATTAAGCAATGTGTGCTATTTTGATCCAATGACTAACGAATCTCCTCAAATTAAATAGACTGTTAATGGTTAGTAAGGGCACTTTAGGCATTTTAAAAAAGTATACTTTACGTGTCAAGCAAAGAAAGAAAGAGCATGTGGGGACACTGGGGAGGGGTTAGGTGGAGAAGGAGAATATGTGCATGAAGGGGGGGGGGGGGGGAAGGGGAATAGAGAAGTTATAAGCAAAGCGAAAAATAAAAAAATTGGAGTTGGTCGAAAAAAAGGTAATTAATATCAGTTCAAAGTTGTTTAGAGGGGTTATTAGGACCCAGCAAAGTTTAAGTATCTCCTTGAAACGAAGGTCTTACTTCGGGAGCGGGGTGGGGGTGGAGGTAATTATGTATTCTCTCTATATATTAATGTATATCACATAGATTTTCATGACATGCAAAGATGTATATGATTTTATATGAGATACATCGATAAACATTGGAAAATACATTGATAGACATGTGAATGTACTCAAATATACATAGAGCTAGGCGTGTACATGGACCGAGTTGGTTCGGATTTTTTAAAGACCAAACCAAACCAATTGCATCGGGTTTTTAAATCTATACGTCAAACCAAACCAAAAAGTCGGATTTTCAACCTCGGGTTTTTTTCTCGGTTTTCGGGTTGCTCGGGTTTTTTGGGTTTTTTTTAAAAGTCTTCATACAAAACATATAACATGCTTGAATATTTGTTTTAGTCACAGTAAGATACGACTATCTAATTAAGATATTTATTAAGAAAATAACATAAAAAGTGATGAGAGATGACATTGTACTAAAATATTCAACGAAAAAAATTAATGAAATTGCATAAAATAAAATTATCATAATCTAAAAGTACTAAGTCATGCTACAATAAATACAACTAATTTATAAGGCATGTAAAAAATGATCATAATCTTAAAGTACTAAGTCATGCTAAAATAAGTACGGCTAATAAGTATTAATTACATGACTAGTTATTAAAGAAAAAAATAAAATTAAATTATATATTTTCACTTTCTAAACTAATATAAAACTAAAGAATAGATATCAAAATTATTGGCATTCCAGTGTTAAATATGAATTTCTTTTGTTAGCATTAGTATTGATTTGATTTTTGTTGAGTTTTATTTGAGTTACTAATATCATTGGGCTATAAACTTATTAAACCATTCAAAAGTCTAATTCCAAGCTTGAAATAATATGTTAAAAGACAAAAAACTATGAAAAAATTAAAGAAACATTTATAATTACATTATAAATAAATATTTCTATGTATAAAAAAAAATATGTTTGAAATTTTATAAATGTAATGTCGGATTGGTTTGATTCGGTTTTTTTTTAGTTAAAAAACCAACCAAACCAATAGTGTTGGGGTTTTCTTTTTAAAAACCAAACCAAACTACTAGTCGGGTTTTTTTCTCGGTTTGGTTCGGATTATCGGTTTGATGCGATTTTTCGGTTTGCTTTGTACACCCCTACATAGAGCTATACACCGATTTAAAACCGTCATACCATTAATTTTTTGATCTGACCAAAATACAACAAATCTTCTGTTGAGTTATCTCAAATTTCAAATTCCCAAAGATGCTACAAAACTATCTCAATCAAACCGTTCCATTTAACTTCTCAACACTTTCATTGTTTTAAAAACTTCAATAACCTGAAGTTTTCAAATCATTCTTAACCATTATGAGCTCTCTCTGTGTTTTTTTTTTTTTTTTTTTGAAAATGATACATCCAATGCAATCGAACAAAAAACTCAAAAAATAAATAAATATTTTTAAGTTGGAAATCGATAAAGACCACAAAAAATGAAGAAAAATTGACACTTATAGACATCGATGAAGAAATCTTTAGGAGAGAGAGTGGATGAAAAATACTTTTTTCTTTTTAAGTAAGAGAGTGCTAATTAAATATTTTTTGGTTCGAAACGTAGAGAAAAAAGGGGGGGGGGGGGGGGGAGCGGTTGCTAAATATTATTTGCTATTTTTAAGAAAATAATTTTGATTAAAAAGTGCTAATTCTTTTAAATAAATATTAAGTTTTCTTTACCATTTCATCAGCAGAAATAAGTTTTTCATCATATTATTGAAACAATTATTAGTGAGCCATCTTAATTATCAATGTCTTTTAGATTTGAAAGGTTCGATAGTAGACAAACTATTTCAACTACAGAATAACTTTTTATTACATATAATTAAAATAATGAGAAATTATCAGTTTGATAGGATCTTGTGATTTTTAAAACGGAATGAATTACAGAAAATAAAGTATCCTTGTTTGACTCCCCATTAAATGACAAGAAGTTGTACAAATAAAATAACAAGCAGAGTTAATGATCTTTTAATCAACAAAATATTAACTTCATACTCCAATAAGTAAAAATTTAATACATTCAACTATTCAACTACTACTACTACTATTATTAACCAGTGAAAAGGTCTTAACCCCGAGGTTATAAAATGCATTCGAATATAAAAGAAAATCGTAAGCCTCAGACCCCACTTCTGAGAGCATTGATTTGATATCAAGATAACGAAAATAAAATTCCAAAACATGAAATACTGTAATATGTGACTTGTCATTAACAAAACGAAAAGGGAAACAAAACGAAAAGGGAAAAAGAATAAGATAATGTAAAACTAATTTTACTTTCAGTAATGACTTAGACAGCCATTTAAAAACCTCAACTATTTTCGAAAACTCATGATCCGTTCAACTTGCAATTTTATGCCCTGTTAAATTTTGCAATTTTGCTGCACACATTTTAATATATTACCATTTATATTGAAATAAGAATATTTCTTTTCAATGAAGCATTTACTTTCACTGTCTGCGCACGTAGTATACGCACTGTGTCGTCTGAGTAATATAAATTTTTTAATCGGATATCGTCACACAGAGACTTATAATTAACTATTTATCAAATTAAACTAATGCTAATTATCTAAACAAGAAATAAAATCTCAAGATTATATTTATAAACTAACTAAAAAATAAAAAGAAAGCAAATAATGAACTTCAACCAAGAAAGAGCAAATTTTTATCGGAGAAGAGATAGATCTAGGGCTATGACCACTAATAATCGTTGAGTCTTCAAATCGTTCATACCTATGGAGTTCTTGATTGTGGTTAATTATAACTTTATGATATTCTATCGAAATACTTTGTAGACGTGTGAATCTTCTTATAATGCCTATATCTCTATGGTCGTCGGAGGTAACAAGAACGCGTTTATTTACAAAGTATTCAACTAAGTAGGGCTAAAGGGTATATATATCTATCCTCGGATGGCGAAACGATTAAATCAAACAAAGCTACATTTATTCTTATTACGTACGTGAATTCACTTTCTCCGTCCAATTCCGCACCATAGATAGTGTTCAATTAGTGATCAAGTAATCAAACAATTAAGACCAAGAATAAATAAATAATCCAAAGATGGAAAATCAATAGATAGAAACGATAATCAAACGTCAACTTTTATGTTTGTGTGTACTTTTAGAAGCTAAAGAGTTTAGCACCACATGGAGGAAAAATAACAAATCATCGAATAAAAATATCAAAATAAGTATTACGGAGAGAGAAGATAAAACCACAGTAAATACGGACTTACGCGGCTCCAAGCTCTCTAGGTCCAAAGTTATGAATTAAGGGTTTTTATCCCAAGTTATCCCAAAGTTATGTAAAAACTTGTAGAATATGTATTTATAGAGATCAAAGAAAAGAACTTTTTAAAAATCAAATTCAACTCGGACGGGAAAAATTAACAATTTCAGCGTTACACCCGCGTCATGGTGAAACGCGGAACCAACAGAGACTCAGAAAACAGTTCTGCATTTTCTTTAGTCTTCTTTGCTGCCACGTTTGTCTCCTTTCAATTCTTTCTTTTGCTTCTCTTCTTTCTTCTTCAACTTGGGAGACAAAGTTTAGGGAGTGTCTCCCACTTTGTCTCCCCTTCTTTTTTTTTCCACTTTTATTCAATCTTGCTCCAATTCTCTTCATTGTTACATCGCTTTATCTACTGTAAGTAAAAATATAATATTAAGCTAAACGATTATAATTGATCTCGAAAACAATTAAAAGTATTAAAATGTGAAACCTTGATAGTAAATATATATATTTATGGCGAACATCAAAGCTTTATCTTGTATGTATGTATGCCTATATATATATATATATAGATAGATAGATACATAGATAGATAGATAGATAGAGAGAGAGAGAGAGAGAGAGAGAGAGAGAGAGAGAGAGAGAGAGAGAGAGAGAGAGAGAGAGAGAGAGAGAACGCTTAGTTGAAGTGATAACTATTTTTTTTTAACTCTCACATATTTCTTAAAAATGAAAAAAAGAAAAAGCATCTTTAAGAAAAAAATTCATATATTCTGTACGTGGGAGAAAATATACACCATTCTCTTAAAAATATGTAAATTATCTTGAAATAACGCTTGCACTTACTATTATTGATATTGTTCTTACTAAGAAACTATCCAATAAACATGCTTACACACTTCGGGAAAATACATGAAAAATTCAAAGATTTCATGCTTTTTATACATGCCAAAATAGAGGACATGAGAAGTATATATATATATATATATATAAGTATAAGACAATTGATATCAATGACAACAATTATATAATAACTTAATTAATCTTCTTTCATTTCAAGAAAATCATACCCATTAGAGATTACAAAGCAGCTCCACTTCGAGTCCCAAAAAGAACATGAAAAAAAAGAGAACTATGTTAATTAAATATTAAATTATTGGTCAAAAAAAAAACAAATCAATGAATTTCCAAAAACCAAAAAAAAATAAATAGAAATAGGGTAAATAAAAATAAATTCACCGAATTAGAGAAAAATAGATTATTATACGACAAAACTAACACATTAAGAAAATTAAAAATTATTAATTAAATAAAATAACATTCAAAGTAACAATTTGGACACCTAATTTTGACCTCCAATGATTTTATTTAATTGCCCAAAGTTCTTGGATTTCAACCAGACTGAAATATGTATTTTTATGAACCAAAATAACTTTACAAAATTATTCCGATAATATTTTACTTACGTTCATTTAAAAACGAAATGAGTTCAAATATATATTGTAAGTCACTTAAAAATAATTTGCATATTTTATCATTGATATGGAAGTATTTGTCAAAAATTAAATAAAAATAATTCAAATGACAATTATTTAATTAATTGCTTAAATTGTTAAATATCAAATTGACAAATATTTTGCTCCGTTGATTCAAGAAAATTGATTAATTAAATGAAACGATCATCTTTACCTCAATTTCAAATTGCACCTGCATTTTTGTAATTAATTGAGATCATTTTTTAAATTAATTGCTATATGTTAATTGAGGCATTTATATTTTGCACAATTGGTTATTTTATGAACCTGGCCGTTTTAAAATTGATCAATTATTGATAATTTGGCCCTAATTGGAATGTTTAATTAATGGACATTTGTTTTAATTTAGGCTATTTGTGAAGAAGTGGCACACTTTCATATATAAATATACACGGGTATACACGAATATACATGTATACCCGTATATATATAAGTCAATTTGGGCCATTTCTCACCCCGTCAAAATGGGCGAGTTCAGTGATAAATAAGGCTAGACCATGACCCCTATTACACGTATAAACATATACGCCCCCAGCTTGACCCTACCTCTCTTCATTTTTTGAAGAGGAGGGTTTCACACAAAGCCCTTGCCGCCGCCCCAAAATTTGCTTTCTCTCACCTTGTCATCAACCTGAAAATGGCAAAGAATCAGACGCGTTTTGCTTTCTTCGGGACTGCGTGTCCATTTTGGGTAAAGTGTGCTTTACCCTCTCTCTCTAGTGGATGCAGCCCAGAGCAAGGTAGAACCACTCCTCGTCTCTCTCTTTGTTGCTTTTTCTATTTGCATGGACAAAAATCCTTAATGATGTTATTTTACTATTACTTTCAGAAACTCGAATTTTGATTGGTTCTTAGATAAATCTTTTAAAAAAAAAAAAAAAAAAAAGAA
>NC_081344.1:22235845-22429153 GCF_029784015.1 Lycium ferocissimum
AGAGAAAATCCCCCGGGGTGTGATCTCGGGTTTCCGGCCGATCCGAAACCCCGGCCATATATATATTCGTAGGTACTAATATATATATATATATATATATATATATATATATATATATATATATATATATACACCCTGAAGCGAAGAAAAAGACATTTGTTTCAATGAGACACTTAAACTTTGTGGGAGTTCTATTACCCCCCCTAAACAACTTTAAACTGGTATTATTACCTCCTTTTTGGCCACCTGGCATACAGAGCGCATACACTCTCTTTAAGAGTGTGAGCAACCCAAAAAAACGATTATAATGTTTTTTTATGTATAAGTTCTTTATAAAATGTATTTTTCTACTTTCTTTATTTTAATTTTTTTCCTTATTCTTTTTTTCCTTTTCGTTCTTCTTCAAACTACCACTTCAACTCCAAAATTTTATTCAAAAGATTCCCTTACAATTCGAACAATTTTGCAAAGCCCATTAGATTTGAAGAACAATGGAGGCAGAATCTAGCTTTTTTATTTCAATCTTCAACCCAGCCCCTTATAAATTATGGGAAACTCATTGATTCTTTTGAAACCTTTATTTTTAATTATGCTGAAGTTCTATGAAAATGAGATAAGTTAATTAATGATATGTTCGAAACTTGAATTTGCTCAGAAAAAAGAGAAAAGAACTAGTTTTTGTTATCAACAAGTCAACAAAGTCTGGGAAGCAATATAGATAAAAGTTTGAAACGCTTGGTCTCTGTGTGTGTCAATGAGAGGGGAAGCAGGTTAGAATAAAGAAGAAGAAGAAAGAAAAAACAAGGAAAACGACGTTTTTAGTCCTTGAGTTATCGCATTATTGCGGTTTAGTCAATGTGATATCCAACTAAACATTTTGACCTTGATTAAGCAATGTGTGCTATTTTTGATCCAATGACTAACGAATCTCCTCAAATTAAATAGGACGATTTGAATGGTTAGTAAGCAAAGACATGTGGGGACAACGGGCATTTTTGTAAAAAGTATACTTTACGTAAAAAATAAAAAAATTGGAAAGAAAAAGGTAATTAATATCATGTTTAAAGGGGACAGGGAGGGGTTAGGTGGAGAAGGAGAATATGTGCATGAAGGGGGGGGGGGGGGGAAGGGGAATAGAGAAGTTATAAGCAAAACGAAAAATAAAAAAATGTAGTTTTAATTAAAATAACGTGTGTCAAGCAAGGATTGGTGCGTGGTTAACACCTTCTTTATTAAAATTGGAGTTGGTCGAAAAAGAAGGTAATTATATCAGTTCAAAGTTGTTTAGAGGGGTTATTAGGACTTAATGAAATTGCAAAGTTTAAATATCTCATGCTGAAACGAATTTATAAGGTCTTACTTCTTGAGCGGGGTGGGGAGTGGAGATTAAAGAAAAAATAATTAAATTATATTCTCTCTATATATTAATGTATAAATATGAATTTCTTCTGTTACATAGATTTTCATGACATGCAAAGATATATATGATATTATATGAAAAAATTAAAGAAACATTTATAAATTACATCGATAAAAAAATATGTTTGAAATTTTATAAATGTAATGTCATTGATATACATGTGAATGTACTCAAATATACATAGAGCTATACACCGATTTAAAACCGTCATAACCACCAAGATCTGACCAAAACACACCAATCTTCTCCGAATTATCTCAAATTTCAGAATTCCCAAAGATGCTACAAAACTATCTCAATCACACCCGTTCCATTTAACAACACTTTCCGAATTTGTTTTAACCCTCAAACTTCAATAATGAAGTTTTCAAACTGTTCTTAATCATTATGAGCTCTCTCTGTGTTTTTTTTTTTTTTTTTTTTTTTTTGAAAATGATACATCCAATGCAATCGAACAGAAAACTCGAAAAATAAATAAATATTCCAACCCAACAACGAAATCGATAAAGACCACAAAAAATGAAGAAAAATTGACACTGCAACACGACATCGATGAAGAAATCTTTAGGAGAGAGAGTGGATGCTAAATACTTTTTTCTAATTTTAAGTAGAGAGGGGGTGCTAATTAAATATTTTTTGGTTGAAACGTTAGGAGAGTGTGTGTGTGTGTTGGTTGGTTTTGGGGGGGGGGGGGGGAGCGGTTGCTAAATATTATTTGCTATTTTTAAGAAAAACGCTTTTGATTATTAGGTGCTAATTCTTTTAAATAAATATTAAATTTTGGTTACCATGTGCCATATACCAAAGAATAGGCTCTTTCATGCAATTATTGAACACAATTATTATATAGCCAGTCAATTGCTCAAGTCTTTTAGAATGAAAGGTTCGTAAGAAGAGGTCAAACTGTTCAACTACTACTCCTATCGTTTATAATTACATATAATTAAAAGTGAATGAGAAATTATCCTCAAAGGAAAAGAACAATTGATTTTTATGCCATTAGAACCTCAATGATATTGAATATTACATATAAAATAATCTAAAACAGTTAATGATATTAGTACAGAGAAATATAAGTATGCCATTGTTTAAACTCCATACTTATAATTATCGTAGTACATATTACAAAATAAAATAATCTAAAACAGTTAATGATATTAGTATAATAACAACAATAATAACCTAATAATAATAACAATAACAAAAAGTTTAAGACAATAACATCAACGATAAACTACTACTACTACTATTATTAACCAAAAAACCTCCAACTATTTTCGAAAACTCATGATCCGTTCAACACCAATTTTATGTGTATAAAATGCATTCGCAATATAAAAATTAAAATTGAAATAAGAATATTTCTTTTGACTCCCACTCACGAGAGCATTGATTTGATATTAAGATATAGAAAATAAAATTCCAAAACATGAAAATACTGTAATATGTGACTTGTCATTAATTTAAAACGAAAAAAATAAAAGAAACAAAACGAAAGGAAAGAAAAGAATAAGATAATGTAAAACTAATTTTACTTTCAGTAATGACTTAGACAGCCATTTTAAAAACGTGTAGATGCTCAACTATTTTTCGAAAACTCATGATCCGTTCAACTTGCAATTTTATGCCCTGTTAAATTTTGCAATTTTTGTACGTGCACACATTTTAATATATTACCATTTATATCGAAATAAGAATATTTCTTTTATGTTTGAAGCTTTATGCTAAAGAGTTTAGATACATAGGAAAAATAACAAATCATATATATATATATATAGATAGATAGATACATAGATAGATAGAGAGAGAGAGAGAGAGAGAGAGAGAGAGAGAGAGAGAGAGAGAGAGAGAGAGAGAGAGAGAGAGAGAGAGAGAGAGAGAGAGAGAGAACGCTTAGTTGAAGTGATAACTATTTTTTTTTTTTTTAACTCTCACATATTTCTTAAAAATGAAAAAAGAAAAAGCATCTTTAAGAAAAAAAATTCATATATTCTGTACGTGGGAGAAAATATACACCATTCTCTTAAAAATATGTAAATTATCTTGAAATAACGCTTGCACTTACTATTATTGATATTGTTCTTACTAAGAGAGAGAGAGAGAGAGAGAGAGAGAGAGAGAGAGAGAGAGAGAGAGAGAGAGAGAGAGAGAGAGAGAGAGAGAGAGAGAGAGAGAGAGAGAGAGAGAACTATCAATAAACATGCTTACACACTTCGGAAAATACATGAAAAATTCAAAGATTTCATGCTTTTTATACATGCCAAAATAGAGGACATGAGAAGTATATAATTGATACATATATATATATATATATATATATATATATATAAGACAATTGATATCAATGACAACAATTATATAATAACTTAATTAATCTTCTTTCATTTCAAGAAAATCATACCCATTAGAGATTACAAAACGAAGCTCCACTTCCAGGTCCCAAAAAGAACATGAAAAAAGAAGAGAACTATGTTAATTAAATATTAAATTATTGGTCAAAAAAAACAAATCAATGAATTTCCAAAAACCAAAAAAAAATAAATAGAAATAGGGTAAATAAAAATAAATTCACCGAATTAGAGAAAAATAGATTATTATCTGACAAAACTAACACATTAAGAAAATTAAGAGAATTATTAATTAAATAAAATAACATTCAAAGTAACAACTGTTGACACCTAATTTTGACCCTCCAATGATTTTATTTAATTGCCCAAAGTTCTTGGATTTCAAACAGACTGAAATATGTATTTTTATGAACCAAAATAACTTTTACAAAATTATTCCGATAATATTTTGCCGTTTCATTTGGCGAAATGAGTTCAAATATATATTGTAAGTCACTTAAAAATAATTTGCATATTTTATCATTGATATGGAAGTATTTGTCAAAATTAAATAAAAATAATTCAAATGACAATTATTTAATTAATTGCTTAAATTGTTAAATATCAAATTGACAAATATTTTGCTCCGTTGATTCAAGAAAATTGATTAATTAAATGGAACGATCATCTTTACCTCAATTTCAAATTGCATACGCATTTTTGTAATTAATTGAGATCATTTTTTAAATTAATTGCTATATGTTAATTGAGGCTATATTTTGCACAATTGGTTATTTTATGAACCTGGCCGTTTTTAAAATTGATCAATTATTGATAATTTGGCCCTAATTGGAATGTTTAATTAATGGACATTTGTTTAATTTAGGCTATTTGTGAAAGTGGCACACTTTCGCCCCTCCCCATATACACGGGTATACACGAATATATATGTATACCCATGTATATAAGTCAATTTGGGCCATTTCCCCTCCCTTCGTCAAAATGGCCGAGTTCAGCCCAATAAGGCTAGACCCGTGACCCCTCTTCTGCATATAAACATATACGCCCCAAACGACCCCTACCTCTCTTCATTTTTTGAAGAGGAGGGTTTCACACAAAACCCTTGCCGCCGCCCCAAAATTTGCTTTCTCTCACCTTGTCATCAACCTGAAAATGGCAAAGAATCAGACGCGTTTTGCTTTCTTCAGGCCCTGCGTGTCCATTTTGGGTAAAGAATTAATGCTTTACCCTCTCTCTCCGTGGATACACCGCCCAAACAAGGTAGAACCACTCTCATCTCTCTCTTTGTTGCTTTTTCTATTTGCATGGACAGAAATCCTTAATGATGTTTATTTTACTATTGCTCAAAACTCGAATTTTGATTGGTTCTTAGATAAATCTTTTTTTAAAAAAAAAAAAAAGAAATCTTCAAAATTCCAAAGTCCCACATCGAATTCAAGAGAAATCTGAGGGCCTTGGGGGTTCTATAAAAAGAACCCCTTTGTTTTCACAACACAGACACACAAGTCTCAATTTCAGAGCAAGAAACACCTAATTTAACTAGGGATTTAGCACATTTTGCTGAAACCTTTACTTAACTAGGTTAAAAGTCTAAGGTTTTGTCCCTTTTTTTTTTTTCGTGGCTGAGTTTCGAGGGGAAGCATAAGACTTCAATTTCATTCTTGACAAAGGATGCACAAAAAAGAGGTAATTTTCTCTCCTTTTATTTATTTTTAGCATTTTTTTATTTGTGTGCTATGTGTAATTTGTCTTGATCTGTGTTTTAGTTTTAGTTTGTTTTAAGTCTTGATTAGTCATCTATGTATGCTTAGCTTAGCTTAGTATTTTCTTAAGTATGTTATTACATGTTTAGCTTAGTTTAGTTTAGATTAGCTCAGTATTGATTATCTATAATAGTTTAGGTTGGTTATTATGTATTAGTTAATATGCCTATAGACTCTGCTTGACTTAATTAAATGCCTAATCATGTGACTTGTTTAGGAATCTGCTGGTTCATTAGTATGTTGAACTAATATTCAACTATGTGTTTACAAAGGTTCTTAGCATCTCTAATATTTGCTTGAGTACTGTACCTACCTGGTTATATGCTGGTAATCTAGTTGTATACCTAAACTTCAAAAATGATTATGTTACACCTCGCACTTTCAAGAATGAGCACTCCACGTATTTCACCGTATTAATGGAGTATCGGAGACGTCCCGTTAAGTTTTGAAAGGTACAAGCCATGAGAAGTACGTAACAATGAAGTAAATGATGAATTACGATCTCATAAGTGGTAACCGGGAAGGACCACCTTGGAACCAAAGGACATGACCATTATCAAGTATAATAAATGATAAATATCATGTATGGGGAGTTTTGGAAGATTCCAGGACCAAGCAAATCAAAGAAAATAAGTTTGTTGAAAATTTGAAAAAACGTTGGCAGAATTTTGGGCAGATTTTTAGTCAACTTTGGAGGGGTATATCTCCTAGTATATTAGGAGTTTTAAGGTGTTTCAAAAGCCTAAAATGAAGTTTGTCGTGTCTAGTTTCCAACTCAACAAACCGCTCATCGATACGACATCGGAGTAGAGAATTATGGACGTTACAAGTTAAGCTGATAGAGCAAAATGCCGCTACAAGAATCGAGCCGCTACTGATCTTTACAAGATTCGAACGCTCTAGGTCGGTCCAAACCGACCCTAGAGCTCTATAAAAGGGGTTTTGCCCCTTATTTTTCATCAAAACACCTCCATAACATTCCCCAACCCTCTAGAATATTTTCCCAACTTCTACCCATAAAATTTTGGCCCAAATCAAGTGGAAACAACCAAATCTTCCATCAAGAAGGTTGGAAACTACAGGAGTAGCAAGCCTATGGTATTGTATCATGATTGAGGGTGAAGTTGGACTGATTCAGCCGTGGTTCTTAGGTTGTATGTGTAGAATTACACAGCCGTGGAGATGAGAGAAGGTTGAATATTGTTGATAAATTGATCATGTACGATTAGCTCTATTTATACACATAGTAATTGTAGAGTCCTAAGTAGTAAACAACTAGGAAATACACTCCTAATATGTATACAAGCGCATGTACACTTAAGCTAGGAAAACTAGGAAAACCTATTGTAAGTCAACTAGGTTATCTCATACATGGAAGACTTCATATCCGTACATGAGTCTTTTATCTCGCAACACTTCCCCTCAAGCTTATGAGGTGGTGGTATGCACACTCCTAGTCGGCTTCCGAATCTTGTGAACTCCTCGCTTTGTCAATGCCTTAGCATGAATATCTGCCAGTTGATCTTTAGTTCTCACAAAATGTGTCACAAGTTGTCCTCTAGCTACCTTCTCCCTTACAAAGTGATAATCCATTTCCACATGTTTAGTTCTAGCATGTAAAACTAGATTCTTGTCATGTATAATGCACCGATGTTGTCACAAAATAGCGTTGGTGCTGATTTCAAGTACACTCTATATCATTAAGAATGTATATTATCCAAGTCATTTCATTGTTGGAGGCTAGTGCTCTATATTCGCTTCAAAGACCGGACCTTGACACCGTATCTTTGCTTTCTAGAGGCCCAAGAGATGCAATTTGCACCTAGATATATTGAGGAACCTGTGGTTGACCTCCTTGTTATTGCACAACCTCCCCAATCTGCATATGAGAATCCATACAATCTAAGTGGTGATCTAGCTAGCAACCTCAGACCATAGTTTGATGTCCCTCTCACATATCTAAGAATCCTCTTTACGGCCTGAAAATGTTCAGTGTTTGGAGCCTGCATAAACTGGCTAACTAGATTAACTGCATGTGATATATCAAGCCTAGTTAGGCACAGATATTGGAGACTTCCTACAACACTCCTATACAATGATGCATCAGCCTATGTTTCTGACATTGCTAGTTGTAGAACCATGTTTTTGTGCCAAAGGTGTGCCAACCGGTTTTGCAAGTGCCATATTAGTCTTCTTCACAATTCTGCAAAAGATACTTCCCTTGGACTCGATGGATCCCTCCTTTGAAATAATGTACTTCAATTCCTAAGAAGAAGTGTAATGGTCCAAGATCTTTCATAGCAAACTCTTTTGGAAGGCCGGAAATTATATCACTAATGAACTCATCCGAGCTTCCGGTGATAATAATGTCATCCACATAGAAGAAGTAAGATAATACCTCTTCTATTCTTAACGACAAACAACGATGAGTTCCGTTTGTTGCATTGAAAACCAAGGTGTAGTAAGTAAATACTAAACCTTTGTCAAACCGAGCTCTAGGTGCTTGTTTGAGCCCATACAATGCCTTCTTGAGGAGACATACATAATCTGCATATCTTTGATCAGTGAACCCTGGTGGCTGACTCATATACACTTCTTCTTGAAGAAATCTATGTAAAAAAGCATTCTTAACATCCAATTGCCTTATAGACCAAAGGTACAAGCTTATAGCAACGGACATGAACCACCCTTATAGTTGTAGCTTTGACTGTTTGGACTAAATGTTTCTTCAAAATCAATGCCTTCAAGTTGTGAGTATCCCTTGGCAACCAACTCCGGCTTTATATCTATCAATAGTGCCATCGGACTTTAACTTAGTCTTGAACACCCATCTTGAGCCAACAATATTCATGTACGCTTCGGAAACAAGAATCCAAGTCCCGATTCTTGTTTAGTGCATCTATTTCCTCTTGCATAGCCGCATACCGGTGGGGACTAGCAAGTGCTTGTTTCACACTTTTTGGCTCTACATCTATCTTTTCGGCGGTCGATGAAGTGAGTCATGGGCATTTTCTTTGCCTTGTGTCTAGTCATCATGTGATGTCCTTCTCTTTGCTTCTAATTCACCTGTTTGAGCGGCTTCACTTAGATGCGAGGGACTTGTATAGGTATATTGTCACTATCTCCATGGTGACATTAAAACGATTTTGACAGTCAACTTCCAATTGTATGCCTTGTGGATCTGTCTTTGCTGCAACACTGTTAGGACCTTGAGTTCCTCCATTTTCTTGTGTATGAGCATTATCACCACCTATTATGAACATCACACACATGAACATTATCATCACTTGTGACACCTTGTTTGTGTCATCTTCAACTGCCGTTGGATCATCATCTTGTGTCACATTTCCTTCGCACATGGCGGCGGCTTGAACAAGCTCGTACATCAAACTCGAGTGTTTGTGTTAGTCTTCTGCGGTTCTTCCACAAGGCTCACATCATCTCTTGTCTCGAGATTGTTATTAGATTCTAACAACACTTCCCCTAAGATATTCTTCACACTGAAAGCTCGGCACATTTCTGCATATTAGAAAAGAACTTATGGAAAGTAGCTAGGTGAGGTGAGGACAACGTGGCACTTGGTTGATCCGTTTGAACATAGGGTAGAGTAAGCTCATCAAAAATAACATGTCTAGACACATAGACTTTCCTAGTCTCTGTGGATGATAGCATCTATATCCCTTGTGTAGGCTAGCATAGCCAATGAACACACAAGTATGTTTTAGGTGAAAATTTGTTTTGTCCTTTTATATAAGGATAACACACAACCAAAGACTTTCGTGTCGTTATGTTTGCAACTTCAAAAGGAACTTCATTTTTTAAACCGAAGATGGCATCCTATTTATCAAAAACACGTTTCAACCCACGAGAACCGAGGCAATCTAGCATGAAACAAAAGTGTCAATCCATTACTATATGTCCGTGTTTTCTTTCGATATGCCATTTTGTTCCTGGGTGTCTGACAAGATATATGCATAATACCACAGAAGTGCTTGACAAACCCGGTAATGAATTTACCACCTCCATCACATTGGAATATCTTAATAGTGTTAGGAAAGCGTTTTTCAACCATTTTTTGGAATTTAAAAAACACTTCATAAAAGGATAAAGCCATGTATATCTTGTATGATCATCCACAAAAACCACATAGTACTTCATATGTTGAGAGGACACAACTGGTGCTGGACCCCAGAGATCACAATGTATCTTATGTAAAGGAAACTTCTCAATTTTATTTCTTGAATCAAAAGGAAGTTTACAACTTTTCCAAAAATTTACGAGAGGGCACTTTGTTCCAACTTCTAACATCAATATTCTTGCTACTACTCAATAATTTTAAAGACTTCAAACTAAGATGACCTAATCTAGAGTGCCAAATACTCTCGACTTCTTCCATCACTCGTGTTCTTTGCTAAGGCATAGAGGTTGTTATCTTCCGGATTGATATAGTCCTTTTGTATTAGGTCCCTTGGCCGATAGTGTCCCCGACTTCTTGTCCTTAACAAAAAAATCAAACTCATCAAACTCAAGTTTTGCACAATTATCCTTTGTAATTTTACTAGCGGCGAGAAGCTTCTTTGCAATGTTAGGAACTACAAATATATCCTTAATATGCAATCACGATTTCTTTGTATTGCCAACGTGTGTAATATCTAATCGTGCACCATTCCCAACAATTATTTTATCGGTTCCTTTATAAGTGTGGAGATCGGACGTTACCCATTATATTTGTTATGTGTGTGTGGCACCCGAGTCCGTATACATGGCTTCGTCCTCCTCACAGCAGGATTCCTGCGAGGTTAACGTGGCTAAGGCTCGAGGAAGATCTTCTTCGGCGATACGAGTAGTCCCATCTCTGTAAAAGCACTTCAGGGTTTGAATGATTGTTTCTTCCACAAATTTGACGAGGCCCCGATTACTAGTTCTTCCTTTTCCATTATTTGAACCCTGCATGCCTTGGTTATTACGAGTGTTTTGGTTTGTGTAGCACGTCTGCGCAGTGTCGAAACCCCTTCCTCTTGAATTGTAATTAGAGTTTCCTCTTTTACGATTATAGTTTCCTCTTCCCCTACCTCTTTGTGTAGTGAAAGCCATATTGTAGTTACTGTGTGGCATCTCTCTCTTCTTCCCTCATGTCAAAACCTCTAAGAGAGAGTTGACAAATTCATTTAGTGTGGGATATGGAGCTTTGCCCGAACATGACGGTCCTAAAGTTCTTATACTTTGAACCTAGACCTGCGGCAAAGTTAATGACTTTCTATCTTCATCGGCTTGTGTATAGCGACAAGGCCATCACATATGCCCTTGAATTCTTTCAAATACTCATCAAGTTTCTTTGTCCCTAACTTAATGTTTTGCGATTGTTGCTTAAGTTGGAACTCTTTATCCTTTGTTGCTTGAAGGTAGGCTTCCTCCAAGCACTCCCACATCTCTTTGGCAGTGTTGCATCCAACAATGAGGTACATACTTTCCTCAGTCATTGTTCCTGATATCCAAGTCCTCACAAGAACATCTTGTTCATCCCAATCGCTCTCAGAGATCTTCTCCTTCTCCTTTTCATCGGCGACCTTTCCGAGATCATCTTTGTCTCTAGATGAACCTGTCTTAGGCTTGTTTTCATGGACTATTTTTGTCACTTTCATGACTTGTATCAACTGCATGATTTGAGTTCTCCAAATAAGGTAGTTGGCAGGCTTTAGCTTGATAGGGCAAACGGCCATAAGGTGATGCGAAAGAGGAAGCGAGAGAGGGACAAGGAAGAGGAGGCGAGTTTGAGGCCATTGTTGTGTTTTGATAACGTTTTTGCGGCGTAGTTGTGTGTGTTTAATGCTCGATACCATGTAGAATTACACAAAATGTGGAGATGAGAGAAGGTTGAGTATTGTTGATAAATTGATCATGTACGATTAGCTCTATTTATACACATAGTAATTGTAGAGTCCTAAGTAGTAAACAACTAGGAAATACACTCCTAATATGTATACAATGTTGCATGTACACTTAAGCTAGGAAAACTAGGAAAACCTATTGTAAGTCAACTAGGTTATCTCATACATGGAAGACTTCATATCCATGCATGAGTCTTCTATCTCGCAAACTATCTATGCACTTCTTAAGGTATATATAACACCCCTTTGGTCGTCTGTTAGCTTATTTAATGTTGATAAAGTTGCTTGAGGCCAAATACCGCAAGACTACATCGAAATAAGTTAAGTTAAGCCACTATTTTGTAGGGGCTATTTTGAATGTTTAAATATGACTTCTAATGGTTATAAATGGTGGATTATAACCTGAATATATTTTCCCTACGGTTATTGGGATTATTCATGTGTTAGTTGGAAAGATGGAGAAGAAAATATATGAAATCTGCGAATAGAAAGTAAAGGATGAGGCGTAGGAGTATGGATTGTTTTGGAATACATTTAAGGATATTTTGAGCTAAGTATGATATGGTAAATATATGCATATTGTTATGCAGGGTGCGCACTGAATTATGAAAGGAGAGTTAGGTTTGAATGATGTTTGTTATTCTTTAAACGAGCTTGCCGCTTGATATGATTCTTAAAGTAATCAAAGAGGGTTATATTGGATTATATTGTAGTTGTTGCTATTGTTGATTGTTGTTGTTGTTGTTCTTGTTGTTGTTGTTGTTGTTGGGCTATTTGATGACCCTTAGTGGTCTTTGGGATGTAGTATAAATAGGCCAATTTTTTGAAGGTTATAATATTAGCAAGATATGATAGTTACGACACAGTTTATTGATGAGGTATCATTTCACTTGTTGTAGATGCAAGAGGATTATGTTAAGCTTTATTGTGGATTGAGAAGGAGATTATCCAGGTATGTTAAGGCTAGTCCCTTTCTTTCCAAAGGCAAGATTCTTTTCGTATGAACCCATACATGTTTTCCATAATATCCTTACTTCCAAAAGTTAGAAGTTCATGATTCTTAAAAGCTTCTTATAATACTAAAGATGAGATGTTTTTTATGATGAACATGATGATGATGATGATTCTAATTCTAGAAATTCCAAAGCTTACGATTTTAATGCTATTATGAGATTATTGAGTTATTTCATGATTTTCTCGATTTTATACATTGTTGTCGATCTCACCTTATAATAATTGTTCCTTCAAGGTGAGATAGAGCGATAATGATTGTTCCATAACATAAATCGGAAAGCGATAATGATTGTTCCATAATATAAATCAAAGGTTACCGACCATACGTCACTCCGATGTATTTATAGCTTTTATTTGGCTCTCGTGCATGCTTTATATATATATATATATATATATATATATATATATATATATATATATATATATATATATATATATATATATATATATATATATATATTTCTCACACCGATCCGCGCTATAGTCGACCGGGTATGGCACCTATTGTACAACCATTGATCAGTTGGTATTACACACTGAGTCCCGAAAGGGCCGGGTACGTTAAACACCGAGTTCCGAAAAGGCCGTGTACGTTACACACCGAGTCCTGAAAAGGCCGAGTACGTTACACACCGAGTCCTGAAAAGGCCGAGTACGTTATGATGATGATATTATATATATATGTATGTATGAAACAGTTTTTTTTAAAAAGCTAAGCATGCATGACATCCGCCTTATGAGGCATCCAGATGTACAGGTTATCTCTTTTATTCCATGTTACCTTTCATAGCTATATTATGTTGTTATTCATGCCTTACATACTCAGTACATCATTCGTACTGACATCCCTTCTCGTGGACACTACGCTCATGCCCGCAGGCAGGCAGGGAGACAGATTAGACCCGTAGGTGTTTTATCAGCGGATTCTCAGGAGCACTCCACTTGCTTCGGAGCTGCAATCTATTTGGTATTGGTCCTTATGATCATTTGTATTCTATGTAGAGGCTTGTAAACGTGTGTGAACAGTTAGATGTTTTATAGCTCCACCGGTTCATATTATTGTATAATATATTGGTAGCCTTGTCGGCTGGTGATGATGAGCATAATTGTTGATGATTATTTAGAGATGCACCATTATGTTGTGGTATGTGTCCTTACAGGTTATGACAACTATGAGCTACCATTGGTGTCACGCCCTGAACCATGGCCTAGGCGTAACACGGCACTCGGTGCCTTACTGCATGTGACCGAGCGAACCACATGGCTTGCTGAATCATCATGAGCATAGTATGAGTGGAATATAACGTGAATGCATGATGAGCCTTTATAAAATGCAATAAGTCATAATACTTAATCAAAATACTTGTTTAAACATGAGTGTGGAAATAACATGACTGAGCCAAAATGGCTATACGACTTCAAAAGTGTGACATGACATAACTGACTTATCTAGTCTATGAAACCTCTAACATAAGTCTGAACATGGAAACCATACTCGCTGGGACAAGGCCCCCAGCATACCTTAGATGCATAGCTAATCATAAAATAAAGAGTTGACTAAACCTCGAATGAGATGGGGCTCACCAATAAGCTGATATGAATGTTGTCCTACTGAGCAGATGTGTCATCTTATAAATTAATACCTGCATCGTGAAATACAGTCCCCCGGGCAATAAAAAAGGGACGGCAAAAGACATTGAATGTACTGGTATATAAAGCAACTGAATGAAATAACATGAGACATGAAATAACATGATAGGAACTGAAACTGAAACCCTATACAAAAATGTGAGCATGAATACATATATTACATGAGTAAAACATGGTAAGTAGGGAGAGCATTTCATAAACCGACAATAAGATATCACCACGTGGGTACATACCGTCTGGTACCTCGCCGGACCAGCAGAGCCCCCATACCTTGCCAGGGTATAAGGTGGTAACGTGCCTGATGGATCCATTCAGTGTAAAATTAAGGAATCGTCCTAACTGGGCGGAGCGATCCTTGTCCTATGGTGGCTACGTAGTTTCAGGATATCTGAGCCTTCTCGGTAATTCGTGCAACTCCAAAAAATATGAACATGATATAATTGGCTAAGAAGCCCATGATTTTCGTGAATTAACTTGTACTTGACTTGTAATCATGATTTCACGAAATAACTTGTAAACATGATTTCATGAAATAGCTTGTATTTAGCATGTATGTATCTTGTATCATGGCATGAAAGTAATTATATAATATAGTTGCATGAAAACTTGTAGACATGTAGGATATTCATGAAATAATCATTCTTAGTTAAAAACATGCATGCAAGAACCCATGGAATACAAGATATGGGCTTTCATGGATTACGGACTGATTCTCAATAATCATATGGAGTTATTAAGAACACAATGATAGAATAATAGCAATTCATACATAATCTATTCATGGACATGGACCTAGGGTTGTCATGAACATGGTGTAGAAACCCTAGTTTTAGTAGAGAATCATAATTTATGGATTATGAGGCGTGGGGAAGAACAATGATGTTCCCACACGTAGATAGTAACTCTACATACATGGTAATGCTCCAAACTTGAATTAAAGATTTTAACTTTGAAGAAGATTTCTAAAATCTTGAATTCTTGAACCTTGATATGGGTTTTCTTGAAAACCCTAGTTTAGGAACAATGATTTCTTGCTAAGATTATTAGAGTATATGTTAAAATTGAGTTGGAAGGGTTTGGATTGATTTACCTTGATGTTTTGGATTATTGCTAGGGCTTGGAATTGTGAATAATGAAATAAAAGAACTGAAGGCTTGAATTTATACAAAAGTGAGGCAGAAATTATATGGACATATTATACGGTCCGTATAAGGTTATACGCTCCGTTTAATATGACCATATTTTATCATGGCTGAAAACAGAACGTCGATTTGAAGTTTCATGAAGTACGGACGAGTTATACGGTCCGTATAAAATTATATGGGTCGTATAACAAGTTCGTATAACATGACCAGTGAACGGACTGCTCTATAATCCTTCAGTAAAATAGCCATAACTTTTTGTACAGATGTTCCCTTGAGCCCCATAATATACCGTTGGAAAGGTATTTCAAAGGGCTACAACTTTCAAGAAGGAAGTTTTCACAAATTCCTAATGCAAGTACCCGAAAATAGGCCATAAGTACAGACTATCCTAGACTTAGACGAATTTAGTAGGACTTAAGAACTTCACTTTTTGGTTTGACTTCAAAACGACTGTTTATCACCCGAATTCATCCCAAATAGATTCACATAGCTAAAATATCACCTTTATACTAGATTCATACATTGATACCAAATTCGAATTTATGGGATGTTACAATTGGGGTCCACCCAGAAATAATTATGAGATGTATGCTTAGAGGTACTCAGTAGGTTAGCTCCGGGTGCCCGTCATAGTCCTCTGGTTGGGTCGTGACAAACTGGTATCAGAGTAGTTCATCCTAGGAAATGTCTACGAGCCGTGTCCCGTAGAGTCTTGTTTATGGGTGTGAAGCGCGCCACACTTATAAACAAGAGGCTGCAGGGCATTGAGGAATGATCGACCTTCCTTCTCATCTTAGATCGTGCCGTAGAGCTAAATTATAGGTTGTGATGCCCCTGATGCTAACCCTAAATATTTTGATTGTGGATAAGCAGTTGATTATGCTGCTATGAAGTAATTGAGGAGAATTGAAGTTGTTACTCTGAAAGGTATGTTTCCTGCCTTATTGATATTGATAGACTTTGATATAAGAACTCGAGCTAGATGTTACGGGTATTTGTGAGTGCCCTGTGAGGCATTGGATGTGTTTCCCGGGCTGTGTGTAGGAATGAGGCAGTAAGAAGTATAGAGGAAACTCTGCCAAAATTTTTACAAATTGAATTGTTTGAATGTCTATGCTAGAGAGAAAGGATGAAGGGAAAAATGTAACCATTAGCTGTTTGGTAAGTCATGATTGAAGGAACAACTATGAGACGCCTTCAAAGTGAAGTTTTAGAATGATTTTAATTTAATTTAAGGGAAGAACCCTGGAGGGTAAAAATGATTAGTAATTAAAGAAGTTGGAATTAGTGCATTTGAGATTTCAGAGAATTGAGATTTATTGAGGATATAGGGAAAGTTGACACTAAGAATTCAAATGCAGTATTACGATTTATAGATTGGTGAGTAAGAGATAACGAAAAGATATTGATATGGGAAAGGAAGTTAATGAGGAAGGGAAAGTTTTACTCTAGAAGTTTATACATAGATATACTATCAGGACAAGTTGATGATAGGCACAGGCTCGTTTTATCCGACTTTCCCATATGATATGGGTTACATTGGGATTTAGAAGTCACCAGTCGTTCGACTTCAAAGGGATTTTGAATATTTGATAGTTGATACTATTCTAAGAATTATTATGGCCGAGTTACTTCGGGTATTAATGATGACCTTGAACTCAAGAATGAGAAATAGTTAGGTAAGTTGGATGGTAATTATGATTGTCTTCTAGATTGCTTATATAACTTCTACATGTGATGTTGCTTGGCCGTCGAAGGAAGTAGAGATTGTATCAACCTTAGGAATATGTGGTATATTTCTAGCTAACCCTTATAAGAAGGATTCACCTCAATTTTTTTTTAGACGGGTGTGGTAAAGGTTATTTGACGATAGAGAAATTAGGTGCAATGTCGGTTTATGTGTAAGGAGAGAAGAGAGTAGGTGTACAAGTGAAGATAAAATATCGCAAGGATCGATTCGGTTGCTACAGGAAAGTAAAGGATGTGAGGTTGATTATTTTAGACAAAGGGACAGGGTACAAGTACGAGCAAAGATTTTTAAGTAAAGTTATATTGCCAAGATTCACAGTTAGGACGTAGGAAGGTATGCTAGGAAGACCTACAAATTTAGACATACAAAAAAAAATATGAGAAACCAGAATAGCCGGAGGGAAATTAGGAGCATATGAGCTTTACAACTAGAATTCTCTGGCTAGCTGGGCTAAAAGAGAGTGGAGATGTATTAAAGCCACAAATTCAGGACAAAATCAAATGGCAACGGGATATCTCGCAAGAAAAAGTGTTGAAAAGGGATAAAAAGATAAGTCACGAGTGGTTATATTGAGTATTATGTACACCCTTATGATTGATGTTACGACATGTTAAAAATATTGATTGTGCTGTATGTCAAAATTGGGGTAGCAAGCGCTACAGAAAGAATCAGGATTAGGTTTTCTCGGGAATTAAAGTCGAATAGCGGTAACGCGACCAAATATGTAAGCACGAGCATTGGGAAAAAGAAGGTTATGATATTATGAACGGGAGAGAAACTTGGACAAGGAAAACGTATACCCATTGAGGATCAGGTAATATAAGTGAGGAAAGGGTTAGGATGAAAGCAGGAAAGCAGATAATAGGATCAAATTTAAATAAATCAACGGGAGATAGAGTAATGTTATACGTGACAAGGGATGAACGTGAGGACCGCGGAACCAACCTATACGTTTTCATAACTAGAACCAAGAAGGTTGTAAACAATGAATAAAGGTGCATCCTTGCGAAGCAATAAATAGATCTTATGAGAGCGACAAGAAAATTTTAAACTCTTGAGATTTAACCAGGAGGATGGATGTGAACCCATGATTGGTATGCCTATTTACGGGAAGAAAGTACCTCAAGAAGAGATTTTCAGCGTTAAAAGAGATTCGCACTCGTAACAAAACACTCCAAAGTCTCCTAACCTAAGAGTAAAGGATGACTAATGGAAACAGGCATTTTACAAGTAAAAGAAACTATGAGGACTAAAGGAAGGAGGAGGTGTCAACGAAATGGTTAAAGGGAATTATGTGGCCGCCGATAACAAGGAGAAGGTTAATGAGTCAGTAGGCTTGCCCAAAGGAAAACAAATTGAAATTATAAGACAATGGTTGTGTGAAAGATGCAAAAATGCGATCGTGAAGGAAACCGAGAAAATTCGAGATATATATATATATCTATATATATGTGTACAAGTTGTAGTATCATAAAGGAAGATGAGGACTCAACGAAAGAAAAAAAGAAAGGGTGTACTCTGTGAGGATTTCATGACAAGAACAAGAACCGACAGAACACTAGAAGGACTATAATGCATAGCTGTGATGCCGACAAGTAGTTAAGAAGAATTACGGAACAAAAGGAACTAAGCTAATAAAAGGACAAGTCGTGGGAATGGATAGTGTGAAATATCAACTTTTAATGGTGTAGTATAGACATAAATCGGAATTGGAAACCCAGGGCAAGAAGAATTTCAAGGATATTAAGAAGATAATTGTGGAGAAAGACTAGGATTAAAGGAGCATGGTATAGTTGGACACTCCGTAAAGGGCCTAATGAATTCTGATATTCCCATTAAGCCATTAGCCTAAGGAACTACTATCCATGACAGGTAGAAGTGAAAAGACAATAAAGAAGGCATCTGAATTGGATCTGATATGTATGAGCATTTTGATTTGATACAAGACCTCAACTAGCAGAAAGGAAAATAAGTTAAACTATGCGATGAAAGGAGCTTCAGCATTATATGGAATAGAGAAGTTGAAGGATCGCTAAGGTCGGCCAAATAACTATCAAAGACAGTTAACACTCAAAGGTTACGGTATATGAGAATATCCTTTAAAGGGGGGGAAAACAGATTCAGTTCTACGATGAGCTACAATATTCCGAAGCTCAAAGGAGGGAAATATATTGGATTGAAGGAATCAGATTTCGAGATGAACTGATATGTCAAGAATGTGCTAAAGAAAAGTGAAAATGGATTAAATGCAAGTATATTAGGAGACAAATATGGAAAATGAAGCATGACAAGATAATGAAGGGATTGACGAATCAAAGAGAATGAGTTTCGTCAATGCGACATGTTATGTCTCGGACTATGATTAGAATCGCTCGTACCGGAGAAATTTTAGTTACATTTAAGTGTGCGGTAACGTACTCCGAGAGGTAACGAAAGGAGTAAGGAGGGTCTGTAAGCTGACCAGGGAGTAAGTATAAAGGACAATTTGGATTACAAAAAAAGAGATAGTGTGCTTATGGATAGCAAGATAGCAGCACTGCCTGAGATTAGGGAGTACCTCGTAAGTCGTAAAATTCCAAGCCATTGGTTATATCAATTGTGAGAGTATATGGCATAGAACCATATAAACAATCGCCATGATGAGATGGCAAGCAGAATGGTGCAAGGACGACGATAAGGAGCCGAAGAAGAATAAAGGTTAGTTTAAATCTCAATTAGTCACCGGTATAACAGAGCCAAGGACCTTAAGAAAAAAGCATACTCGTAATGATAGGAAGTTATGATTAAGTAAGATCTTATCTTAGCCCCATGTTTATGGGTTTATATTGTAATTATATAAAGATTTGAGGAGAGGAAATTGGAGGAAATTTTCAAATATGAATATGATGATTTTATAAGGAATTAAGGGGGATCCGACCAAGGAATTAAAAGGAAATTATGTGGTATGTATATAAGGCAACTAGTACAAAAAGGGATAATCTAAAATAGCACCAAAGAAGCAAGCAAGGAAGGGTGCTATATCTGAACAAGAGAATTTGTCTACTAGTAGAGAAATAAGGAGCAAGGCAAAAGAGAAAAACAATTAAGAGTGCTCACAGACCGGCAGGGAGCCGTAGCAGTCATGAGTTAAGACCATCTTAATGGCAACAGGTCCTAGAACGGTAACTAGATCTCAGTTGACCACTGGGTATATACATAAGGATATGAGGATGTGAAACTAATGAATGAGTTTGACAAAGAATTGGGAGACTATCAAAGAAGACTAATCAACCCATAGTATAAGAGCATGGAGATCAGGAACTAAAGGAGGACAACCATTTCAAGAAATAAATGATAGCATCGTAAGCTCGCAAGCTACAACATTCGAGGACGAATGTTTTTAAGGGGGGGAGGATATTACACCTCACACTTTCAATAATGAGCACACCACATAATTCACCGTATTAATAGAGTATCGGAGAAGTCCCATGAAGTTTTGAAAGGTACAAGCCATGAGAAGTACGTAACAATGAAGTAAAGGATGAATTACGATCTCGTAAGTGGTAACCGGGAAGGACCACCTTGGAACCAAAGGACATGATCATTATCAAGTATAATAAATGATAAATATTATGTATTGGGAGTTTTGAAAGAATCCGGGACCAAGAAAATCGAAGAAAATAAGTTTGTCGAAAATTTGAAAAAAAGTTAGCAGAATTTTGGGCAGATTTTTAGTCAACTTTGGAGGGGTATATCTCTTAGTATATTAAGAGTTTTAAGGTGTTTCAAAAGCCTAAAATAAAGTTCGTCATGTCTAGTTTCCAATGTAACAAACCGCTTATCGATACGGCATCAAAGTAGAGAATTATGGACGTTACAAGTTAGGTTGACAGAGCAGAAACGCTGCTACAGTAACCTAGCTGCTACAGTGCTGCTACAGTACCCGAACACTCTAGATCGGTCCAAACCGACCCTAGAGCACTATAAAAGGGGTTTTACCCCTTAGTTTTCATCAAAACACCTCCATAACATTCCCCAACCCTCTAGAATATTTTCCCAAATTCCACCCAAAAAATTTTGGCCCAAATCAAGTGGAAACAACCAAATCTTCCATCAAGAAGTTTGGAAACTACAGGAGTAGCAAGTCTATGGTATTGTATCATGATTGAGGGTGAATTTGGACTGATTCAACCGTGGTTCTTAGGTTGTATGCACTGCTTAAGGTATGTGTAACACCCCTTTGTTCGTCTGTTAGCTTAATTTAATGTTGGTAAAGTTGCTTGAGGCCAAATACCGCAAGACTACATCGAAATAAGTTAAGTTAATCCACTGTTTTGTAGGGGCTGTTTTGAATGTTTAAATATGACTTCTAATGGTTGTAAATGGTGGATTATAACCTGAATATATTGTCCCTATGGTTATTGGGATTATTCATGTGTTATTTGGAAAGATGGAGAAGAAAATATGTGAAATCTACAAATAGAAAGTAAAGGATGAGGTGTAGGAGTATGGATTGTTTTAGAATATATTTAAGGATATTTTGAGCTAACTATGATATGGTAAATATATGCATATTGTTATGCAGGGTGTGGACTGAATTATGAAAGGAGAGTTGGGTTTGAATGACGTTTGTTATTCGTTAAACGAGCTTGCCGCTCGATATGATTCTTAAAGTAATCAAAGAGGGTTATATTGGATTATATTGTAGTTGTTGCTATTGTTGATTGTCGTTGTTGTTGTTGAGCTGTTTGATGACCCTTAGTGGTCTTTGGGATGTAGTATAAATAGGGGAGTCTTTAGATTTTCCGAAGGTTATAATATTAGCAAGATATGATAGTTGCGACAGCTTTTTTGTTGATGACGGTATCATTTCGCTTGTTGTAGATGCAAGAGGATTATGTTAAGCTTTATTGTGGATTGAGAAGGAGATTATCCAGGTATGTTAAGGCTAGTCTCAGAAGGAGATTATCTAGGTATGTTAAGGCTAGTCTCTTTCTTTCCAAAGGCATGATTCTTTTCTTATGAACCCATACATGTTTTCCATAATATCCTTACTTCCAAAAGTTAGAAGTTCATGATTCTTAAAAGCTTCTTATGCTACTAAAGATGAGATGTTTTCCATGATGAACATGATGATGATGATGATTCTAATCCTAGAAATTCCAAAGCTTACGATTTTAATGCTATTATGAGATTATTGAGTTATTTCATGATTTTCTCGATTTTATTGATTGTTATTGATCTCACCTTATAATAATTCTTTCAAGGTGAGATAGAGCGATAATGATTGTTCCATAATACAAATCAGAGGTTACCGACTTTACGTCACTCCGATGTATTTATAGCTTTTATTTGGCTCTCATGCATATATATATATATATATATATATATATATATATATTACTAGCTTTTATTTGGCTATATATATATATATATATATATATATATATATATATGTATGTATTTTCTCACACCGAGCTGCGCTATAGTCGGCCGGGTAGGGCACCTATTATGCAACCACTGATCAGTTGGTTTTACACACTGAGTCCCGAAAGGGACGGGTACGTTAAGCACCGAGTCCTAAAAAGGCCAAGTACGTTATGATGATGATGTTACATATATGTATGTATGAAACAGTTTTTTTTTAAAAAAAGCTAAGCGCGCATGACATCCGCCTTATGAGGCATCCAAATGTACAGGTTATCTCTTTTATTCCATGTTACCTTTCATATCTATATTATGTTGTTATTCATGCCTTACATACTCAGTACATTATTCGTACTGACGCCCCTTCTCGTGGACGCTGCGCTCATGCCCACAGGTAGGCAGGGAGACCGATCAGACCCATAGGTATTTTATCAGCGAATTTTCAGGAGCACTCCACTTACTTCGGAGCTGCAGTCTATTTGGTATTGCTCCTTATGATCATTTGTATTCTATATAAAGGCTCGTAGACGTGTGTGTATAGTTAGATGTTTTATAGCTCCATCGGTTCATATTATTGTATAATATATTGGTAGCCTTGTCGGCTGGTGATGATGAGCATAATTGTTGATGATTATTTAGAGATGCACCATTATGTTGTGGTATGTGTCCTTACAGGTTATGACAACCATGAGCTACCATTGGAGTCCACCCAAAAATGATTATAAGATGTATGCTTAGAAGCACTCGGTAGGTTAGCTCTGGGTGCCTGTCATGGCCCTCTGGTTGGGTCGTGACAAATTAGCATGAGTTACTCAATTGTATCCTGTTGGTTTTGACTATTAGCAGAGGTTTATATTATTATGCTCTATTGAATGGGGACTGATTAGTTAGATCTTAGTCTAATTATCATGTGAATAGCCTCTATGTTTTTGCTTAATAATCAGATGACATATCAAGTATATGTGAAGATGAACATACTATGAGTTCTGAGTATTAAATATGCTTAGTTGATTGCACTATCCAAACATGTACCTCTTCTTGACTTGACTACGTTTATTGGAAACCTGTTTACACTCTTAGGGAGAATGTGTCTAAGATAATCAAATTATGAGGGATGTTTGGAAATCTTGTGTGCTCGGTGTGGTTTAGATTTTGATGATCAATTGCAGATTCAAAAAATGTTTGAAACATGCTTTTCTTCTCCTTTAAGCATTTCATCCACGTTTGTCTGTTTTGGATTAACTTTAGTTTGATCATTGGTTTGCATGCACATGACATTTGCTCACTGTAGGACAACATTTAGATTGCATAATTGCCTGTTTATATTAAGTTAGTCATTTACCATTTTGTTTTGTCTATCCTGTCCTATTATGAGGTCAGTAGTGGTTTATCATGTTTTGACATCAAATACAGTACGGGTGTTTGTCTATCTGAGAATTACCTTTATGTGATTTAAAGGACTAAACTAGGACATAACTGATTCATATTCATGTCCATCCCTTCTCTCTCTCCTTTGTTTTGAATAAATCAGCCTATGCATGTTGTTGTTATGATGACTTGAGATTAGTTTGAGATTGTTCAATTATGAATTTGCATGACCCTTTTCCCCTTCATGTCCATAGCATTGTTAGGTAATAGAATCCATAAATGGCTTACCATGTTGAATGTGAATTTCCCTGTATAGAACTGGAACTTGCTTTGTTCATCTAAATGGCTATGTGTTGCTTAATTCTGAACCTGCTCATCTTAAATTTTAACTTAACATAAAAATGAATAGGCTAGTTTGGTCTGTTTTCCCATCAGTCTCTCTTTCCCTTTTTAGCTTTCTTTTTGTGTCTCGTTTGTTGGAGTTGTTTTGGATGAAACCATGGTAATATCAGTTTGTGAGGGATTATCCTTTAGCTATATCCATGCTAGAGTGGTATAAGTGCTACTGACCTTAGACCTTGAATTGAAAAGATGTTCATCTACGTTGTTAAACATTGACATAAACAAATGTGTAAACCAAATAGGTGTTAAGTGTATCATGCATGATTTGGTGTAGTTGGTTGGTATATGTTTAACATGGTGTGTTACTATGCTTATCTCTATCCTTTGCCCATTTACGTAAATGCGGATATACTAGTATATGCAGGATATATAGGGTATATACAGCCTATGTATACTTTGGTATATATAGGAAGGCATACCTTGTATATCAATAAGTTAAATTCCATAATAGGCATGTCGTTGTGACAAGGTTTTGAGCCCAGTCTTCTATTTTTATTTTTATTTTTAAAATAAAGTCCACTAGGCTTGTGAGCCTAGGGCTAATTTTATTAATTTTCTCAAAGCAAACAAATTAAAGAGTCTTTACAAAGGTAGCCAAAATGGCTAATAAAAAATGCAAGAATTAAACTAATGACCAACTTAAGTCTTATATGATGGCTTAAGTTGACACTACAAATTGCTAAAATAAGAATGTGGTAAAAAACTAAAACTTGAAGAAATGAGCTGCTAATCCCATCTAGTATGCATATATGTATGTTGTTCATTTTCTTGTCAACCAAATTGTGTCCCAAGTTTGATCCCTTGGTGCACAAATTGTCCAACCATCGATGTATATCAGCAGTATACTTGTGTATATCAGTCCTTACGGTCCTTACAGTTTTCTATTTGTTTTACTTGTTGGACCTTCTTTTTTTTTTTTTTTTTTTTGGGCTACCAGAGATAGGCTTGCCCCTGCCTTGGCTTTAATTTTGGGGCCTGTGGCTTTGAACCTCGAGTGTTCGTTTGGGCCATTATTCCATTAGGTTATTTTGGTATAGTACCTATATTCTATGTACATATATGTATGCACAATTTATAAATGATTGTATTTCCTACTTGAGTTCTTATTAATTTATTTGTTAAGTATGTTATACCCCATTTTAACCGGAGTCAAAATGGTTTAAAACTTTCCAGTAATTTCGGGGTTAATTAAAGTAAAGGAGTCGCCACCTAATTATTTATGGTAAATTAGGACACCTAAAGTTTATTAAAGTAATTGTCTAAAGTTAACTCCATTTTAATGTCTACGAAACCAAAAAGATTCTAGGTAAGGGTTCAATTAATCTAAAGGGAAGGTATTAAGCATCCTTTAAGATCCATTAAAAATGGTTAACCGACTGGACTTAATGTTACTTAGAAGACCTTGTAGAATATAAGTAATAATGTATAAAATAATTGCTTAATTATAAAGGAAGAGGGGATTAGTATTTAAAAGTGACAGGCAGTGACTAACTTTGTATTGGAAGCCAATTGACGTTATTAAAAAATGTGTTGTGGAGTTAGAACACTCTCACGTTGAACTCGAGAATCAAGGTGGATAACAAGATGATTTAAAATCTAGTTTTGTGTAGAAAATCAGTTTCCTCGTCAAATTCTTTAATTAAAAGAAGAAAAATCATTAAAGTTATTCAGCTGCCAAGTTAAGCCAACGTAAGACTTTCTACCATTTGCAATCAATTTTCTCCTGACTCAAAGACTCCAAATTTTACTTGAACCAAACTTTAAAAATATGCCGAACTCAAAATGATAATCTAAACAGGGAAAACGAGTTTAGTCTTTAAGATTAAAACCTCTTTAATGATACACACTTAGAAGTGCTATGTGATAGAATTAGTACTTTAGTTACTAACTGTAGGTAAAACTTAGTGTGACCAAATAAATCCAGTTGTTAGTCATTATGTAACAATTCTAGCTCTTCCAACAGAAAACACATAATTAAAAATAAAAGTCATTCCAACGCAAGTAAAGTGAAAACAAGCAGAAATGAATGAGATGACCCATAGCCATGTCCGGCTTCAACAGAAGGACAAAATCTCTTATGTAATTTGTTGTTCAAGCAGTGCAAAGGCGAGGAAGAGTGAGGATGTGCAGACTCCTTGCAATGGCGGTGTCGTTGAGTCTCAAAGTGAAACTCTTCGGCTCCGGTATATCATGCAAAATAATAAAAGCCTTGTGGTTAGAAAAAGAAATGTGATTTTTTCCCATGAAAAAGAGTAATAGAGAGTAACTATCATCACTAATACATTAGTTAGCAACAAGATTTTTTATAAGTAGCAAAATAGTCCTTTATTGCTCACAGATATTCTTGAAAGCATGTGTGGTGTTAACTATTTGAATAAACTTTAACGTTACGGACATAACGAGATAGATTAATGTTACACCTCGGTAATTTCGTGACGTTGTGTCGTGAATGGACTAACGTCGGTCAAGGCGGACACGAGACCTTCACGACTACAAGAGGGTGATTGGCAACCTTAATGAATATACGATAAGATTCTTAGGTTATCGGACTTGGCGAAACTAGGCTCGTCATGAAAGTGAAGTATAAGTTACGCTTGGGAAGGATTTCATGGCCGTCGAGCTAAGGAATGTTTAGCAAGGATGTAAGGATGAGTTATAATGTCCATCGGATCGTTAAGGAGGTGTTGCACAAGTACCAAGAAGGTTCCATAAGGATTCGAGATCGAACGAATCGACGAGGACGAAATCGAAAAAACTGGGGATTATACGGTCCAATATACGGACCGTATATTTTATACGGCTCGTATATCTGGCCGTAGAACCCTTCCAATGAAGGGTGAGATTTCTGGAGATTCTGGAAGGAACATACGGTCCAATATACGGATCGTATAAATTGTACGGACCATATATTCCGGGTCGGGTCCAAATTCTATTTTTATAAAGGCACGGTTTTCCCTTCTTTTTCTCATTTCCCACGTCTCAAACACTCTCCAAACCTCTAGAATTTTCTCCATATCACACTAATACACATCAAAGTAGGGAAATTAAAGGATCAAACACCAAGAGTTAGTAGAATCAAGGGTGTAAATGCCTCCGAAAGATTGGTAGAAGTGGAAAATTTCCTTGGTAGTCAAGTGGAGTTCTTCTCAAGTGGAGTATTTTTATCCAAAGATAATCTTTACGTAATCAAGGTGAGTATTACAATTATTTTATGATAGTGAGGGTGTTGAGTAGTTGGAGAACTCGAATTACAAATAAGTATGAGATTGTATTCTAGTAATGATTATGGAGGATTCCGGAAATGAGTTTAGAGATTGAATAATGTTTAACTTGAGGGGAATTTGCGTATTATGATATTATGGATGTTGTTGCGTTGTTTGGGAGCTGTTTGGTTATATGAGGAAAAGTTGTCGAAACAAACGAAATGCTGCCCAATTTTCGTTAGCTTTATCCGCTTTAGTTTAAACGTAAGTATGCCCTCAATAATCTAACCTTCGTACAAACCCTCTTATATGTAGAATTGTAAATCGGAAGGAGAGCTTTTAGTCGACGCCGTTAAGGAGATACAAAGGTATGTGAGGCTATCCCCTTCTTCTTTCAAAGGCATGATCCCTACATGTTGATTCTATATATGTCATTCTCTATATTTTTACTCCCAGAAATGCCAAAAGCTTATAGTTCCTAAAGAATCTTACAATGGCTCCAATTTGAAAGACTATCAAGATTAGCATTCTAAATGGTTTCCTGACGTGACTGAGTGGGCTATAAAGCATATGGCCACTGTTCGTGTCTAAGTGAGCTATATTACATATGGCCCCAGGCTATAAAGCATATGGCTTCGGCTTATGTCCGCGCTATATTACATATGGCCGTAGGTTACGTCATGGATCCCCAGACACGATCCAATGAGGACGATGTCATAATGTACTCGGAGGTTTACGACCTTATACCACTCCGAGAGAGTGCATTTTTATTTGGGTTCTCATACGTACTACGTATATTATATATATGATATAGACGCATAGCCTCCCCGAAGATGATATTATCCCGACGCGGGCTATATGGATAATGGATCGGGCCGTAAGTTCCACGGCAAAATATGGATCGGGTGCACGTTTCGCGGCAGAATACATGATATGATATGTTACGCGTATGCATGCATGGCTCCGCCTTAAAGCAACCACAAATCTTTGTTTTGTCTTCTTGTACTTCTGTTACTTTACGATATGTGCCTTACATACTCAGTACATTGTTCGTACTGACATCCTTTCCTTTTGGATGTTGTGCTCATGCCCACAGGTAGACAGGGAGACGACCCAGCCTCATAGGAGTCGGACCAGCTTGCACTAGAGCACTTCCATAGACCGGAGGTGCCGTTTTTGATACATATTCTTTTGGGTACATATTTGGATATGATGGGGGTCCCGTCCCATCGTCACCCTCGAGTTTCGGCTTAGAGGCTCGTAGATACTTGTATGTGGGTAGCAGTTATCATGTGCCCTCGACGTATATTTCGTACATTATTCTTTTGCTGCCATGAATGTGGGCATATGTGGATACGTGTACATGTTTATGAAGCTTATATGAATACAAGTTAAGACGATAATGGTACGATGTATGGTGCCTCGTATCTAGCTCCGGGTACCCGTCGCGGCCCTCTAGGCCGGTCGTGACAAAAGTGGTATCAGAGCAGTTCGTCCTAGGATGTGTCTATGAGCCGTGTCCGAGAGTCTTGTTTATGGGTGTGAAGAGCACCACACTTATAAACAAGAGGCTGCGGGGCATTTAGGAATAATGACCGTCTTTCTTTCCATAGATCGTGCGATAGAGCCAGAATGTAAGGTTTTCCCTATTCTAACTGTGCGTTATGATTTCAGCGATGCCGACGAGAAGGAAGAAAATCCGGACGATATTAGATGCCGCCGAGAAGGCACCGGCGGGAGCCTCCGGCGGAGTCGGGACATAGGCTCGAGTGCTACTCCCCTCGCCCTCTTTCCCACTCCTATTCCTCTAGCGACGGAGAGGGACGTGAGAGGGCTCCGATTTCCCTATTGCTCCGCAGATCGGGACTTACGGGATGCGTTCGGTTTCGACTTAATTAGTTGCCGCGCAAGCTTGCGGGTTCAAGTGATAGGGCGACCAGTTCCCGTGCCCGTGATTTTATAAGTTTAAATCCTCCCGAATTCTTTGGGTCGAAACCAGATGAAGACCCGCAGGGCTTTATTGATGAGATATTGAGGACGTTGAGGATTATCCATGCTTCTGACACTGAGTCCGTGGAGTTAGCTTCGTATAGACTTCGGGACGTAGCTGTTTTATGGTATAATAAATGGATTTCTTCAAGAGGGGAAAATGCACCTCCCCCAAAGTGGCAAGAGTTCGAGGATGCGTTTATTCGACATTATTTGCCCCCTGAGGTTCATCAGGCTCGCGCAGATAGATTCCTGAATCTTAAGGCAAGGAAGATGATTGCCAAGGGCTATATTTACCATTTAGTTTGGGTCCATGATACGGAAGCAAAGCCGCCGACTCTTCAATCCGTTCCAGTAGTGAACGAGTTTCCAGATGAGCTTCCAGGTCTTCCACCAGAATGGGAGATTGAATTCACTATCGATGTATTGCCGGACACTGAGCCCATATCTATTCCTCCCTGCAATGGCTCTGCGGAATTGAAAGAACTAAAAGCACGGTGAAGAAGATTTACTCGAGAAGGATTTATTAGGCATCCTTTATATTGATCCTTGCGGATGTGTATCGATTACGAGCGGTTGAATAGATGACAATAAAGAATAAATATCCACTTCCGAGGATCGATGATCTATTCGATCAACTACAAGGGCCAAGTGGTTTTTCAAGATATGAGGTCGTACCATCAAGTGAGAGTCAAAGAAGAAGATATTCCGAAGACGCTTTTAGGACCGGATATGGTCATTATGAATTTCGGTGATGTCATTTGGTTTGACTAACGCTCCGGCGTGTTCATGAACACGATGAATGAGGTGTTTAGGCCATTCCCGGATTTGTTTATAATTGTGTTCATCGATGATATTACATATTCTAAATCAAGGAGAACATGGAACATTTGCGTCTTCGTTCTTAGAATTCTCCGAGCTCGCCAACCGTATGCTAAATTTTCAAAATGTGAATTCGGTTGAACTCGTGACTTTTCACCACATCATCTTATGGTATTCGGGTTGACACCCAAAAAGATTGAAGCTCGAAGACTTGGCCAAGGCCTACAACACCTACGGAAGTCCGTAATTTTCCGGACTGATAACAGAAGATTTGTGGAAGGATTCTCCTCTATTTTGGCACCATTGATGAAGCTAACACGTAAAAGCTGCAAATTTCAATGGACGAATGACGCTCTAGTGGAGCTTTCAAGAGCTGAAAGATAGGTTGACCTCAGCCCCAGTCCTGACACTTCCAGAGGGATCGAAAGGTTATGTGGTGTATTGTGATGTCTCGGGTGTCGGGTTAGGTTGTTTATTAATGAAGAGACAAGGTCATTGCCTATGCTTCCGGCAAAAATGAAGAATTATCCGACCCATGACCTTGAGTTGGCTGCGGTCATTCACGCTCTAAAAATATGGAGGCACTATTTGTATGACGTTCATGTGGACATCTACACAGATCACAAAAGTCTCCAGTATATTTTTAAGCAAAAGGAATTGAATCTGCGTCAAAGGCGATGGTTAGAGCTGCTGAAGGATTATGACGTAAATATTCTATACCATCCAAGTAAAGCAAATGTGGTGGCCGATGCCCTTAGCCGTAAATCCATGGGTAGTCAAAGTGATGTTCGGCCAGAAAGGAAGGAATTAGCTCGTGAACTTCACCCGGCTAGTTTGGGAGTTCGTTTAATGGAATCGACGTTAATGTGCTTAACCCAACGTTGTTTCATCCTTGGACACGAAATAAAGAGCGTCAATACGAGGATCCCAAATTGAAGCATTATAAGGGTGTGCAATTCCCAAAGGAAGGGTCACCATTTGAAGTCTCTCCGAGGGGTTCTCGAGGTATCGAACAATATGGACTTCGTCGTCGGATGCAAAGAAGCCCATTATTCCCGTTATTCCATCTATCCTGGAGCGACGAAAATGTACCACGACCTCAAACTGGTGAATTGGTGGGAAGGAATGAAGAGAGATATAGTCGAGTTTGTGGCTCAATGCCCGAACTGCCAACAGGTGAAAATTGAGCACCAGAAACCAGCAGGGTTTCTGCAAGAAATGGAAATTCCAACCTGGAAATGGGAGGCGATCAACATGGATTTTGTTGTTGGGTTACCTCGTTCTCGACATAAATACGACTCTATTTGGGTGATTGTTGACAGGCTCACAAAGTCAGCACATTTTCTCCCGGTCAGATCTACATATTCAGCAGAAGACTATGTTAGGTTATATCTCAAGGAGATAGTGTGGCTTCACGGCATTCCTATATCTATCATTACTGACAGAGGAGCACAATTTATGGCTAATTTTGGGAGATCCTTTCAAGAAGGATTGGGCACTCAAATGAAATTTAGCACGGCATTTCATCCGCAGATCGACGGGCAAGCTGAACGCACTATTCAGACCTTAGAAGACATGTTACGAGCTTGTGCGTTGGACTTTGGCGGAAATTGGGAGGATCATTTTCCACTTATTGAGTTTGCACACACAACACACACACACACACATCACGCCACATTCACACACGATGGCTCCTTATGAGTCTTTATATGGGAGGAAGTGTAGATCGCCTATTGGATGGTTCGAAGTGGGAGAGACACAACTAATAGGCCCAGAATTGATCCAACAAGCGGTTGAGAAAATTAAGCTTATCCGAGATCGATTGGCGACAGCTCAGAGCCGCCAAAAGTCTTATGCCGACAATCGCCATAGAAATTTGGAATTTCAGGTTAATGACTGGGTATTTTTAAAGGTATCGCCAATGAAGGGGGTAATGAGGTTTGGTAAGAAAGGTAAGCTTAGTCCTCGATACATTGGGCCCTACAAAATTGCACGCAGAGTAGGCCAAGTAACGTATGAGTTGGACTTACCCCCAGAACTGAACTCAGTCCATCCAGTCTTCCATGTATCGATGCTCCGTAAATGTGTCGGAGATCCAACCAAGATAATACCTACAAGCGACAATCAAGTCACTGAAAGACTAACCTATGAAGAAGTTCCTGTTGCTATACTAGATAGACAAGTGCGAAAGCTTAGGAATAAAGAGGTCACTTACCAAGGTATTATGGAGGAACGATAACAGAGAGGAAATGACTTGGGTAGCAGAAGAAGCTATGAAGATCAAGTATCCGCATTTATTCCCACCCCGAACGGAGACTCAAGATGAAACACCAGTGTTCACAAGTATCAAATGCCTTACTTTATTACTTCTGAGCCGTGTGTGGCCATATCTCTTATTGTTGATGTTGTAGCCCTGTGTGGCGATGTTATTTTGGGTTGCTGTGATAGGATGGTAGTGCCAAATTACAGGGGAAACTCTGGCGAAATTTTCGCAGGATTCCCGAGAAGTTAACATTCGAGGACGAATGTTCTTAAGGGGGGGAGAATGTTACACCTCGATAATTTCGTGACGTTGTGTCGTGAATGGACTAACGTCGGTCAAGGCGGACACGAGACCTTCACGACTACAAGAGGGTGATTGGCAACCTTAATGTATATACGATAAGATTCTTAGGTTATCGGACTTGGCGAAACTAGGCTCGTCGTGAAAGCGAAGTATAAGTTACGCTTGGGAAGGATTTCATGGGCGTCGAGCTAAGGAATGTTTAGCAAGGATGTAAGGATGAGTTATAATGTCCATCGGATCATTAAGAAGGTGTTGCACAAGTACCAAGAAGGTTCCATAAGGATTCGAGATCGAACGAAGCGACGAGGACGAAATCGAAAAAACTGGGGATTATACGGTCCAATATACGGACCGTATATTTTATACGGCCCGTATATCTGGCCGTAGAACCCTTCCAGTGAAGGGTGAAATTCCTGGAGATTCTGGAAGGAACATACGGTCCAATATACGGACCGTATAAATTGTACGGACCGTATATTCCGTATATTCCGGGTCGGGTCCAAACTCTATTTTTATAAAGGCACGATTTTCCCTTCTTTTTCTCATTTCCCACGTCTCAAACACTCTCCAAACCTCTAGAATTTTCTCCATATCAAACTAATACACATCAAAGTAGGGAAATTAAAGGATCAAACACCAAGAGTTAGTAGAATCAAGGGTGTAAATGCCTCCGAAAGATTGGTAGAAGTGGAAAATCTCCTTGGTAGTCAAGTGGAGTTCTTCTCAAGTGGAGTATTTTTATCCAAAGATCATCTTTACGTAATCAAGGTGAGTATTACAATTATTTTATGATAGTGAGGGTGTTGAGTAGTTGGAGAACTCGAATTACAAATAAGTATGAGATTGTATTCTAGTAATGATTATGGAGGATTCCGAAAATGAGTTTAGAGATTGAATAATGTTTAACTTGAGGAATTTGCGTATTATGATATTATGGATGTTGTTGCGTTGTTTGGGAGCTGTTTGGTTATATAGGAAAAGTTGTCGAAACAAACGAAATGTCGCCCAATTTTCGTTAGCTTTATCCGCTTTAGTTTAAACGTAAGTATGCCCTCAATAATCTAACCTTCGTACAAACCCTCTTATATGTAGAATTGTAAATCGGAAGGAGAGCTTTTAGTCGACGCCGTTAAGGAGATACAAAGGTATGTGAGGCTATCCCCTTCTTCTTTCAGAGGCATGATCCCTACATGTTGATTCTATATATGTCATTCTCTATATTTTTACTCCCAGAAATGCCAAAATCTTATAGTCCCTAAAGAATCTTACAATGGCTCCAATTTGAAAGACTATCAAGATTAGCATTCTAAATGGTTTCCTGACGTGACTGAGTGAGCTATAAAGCATATGGCCACTGTTCGTGTCTAAGTGAGCTATATTACATATGGCCCCAGGCTATAAAGCATATGGCTTCAGCTTATGTCTGCGCTATATTACATATGGCCGTAGGTTACGTCATGGATCCCCAGACACGATCCAATGAGGATGATGTCATAATGTACTCGGAGGTTTACGACCTTATGTCACTCCGAGAGAGTGCATTTTTATTTGGGCTCTCATGCATGCTACGTATATTATATATATATATATATATATATATATATACATAGCCTCCCCGATCGACCGGCATATAATGATATTATCCCGACGCGGATGCCCGATGCGGGCTATATGGATAATGGATCGGGCCGTACGTTCCACGGCAAAATATGGATCGGCCGCACGTTCCGCAAGAATACATGATATGATATGTTACGCGTATGCATGCATGGCTCCGCCTTAAGAGGCAAGAAGTTACCGGTATCCGTTCATCTTTGTTTTGTCTTCTTGTACTTCTGTTACTTTACGATATATGCCTTACATACTCAGTACATTATTCGTACTGACATCCTTTTCTTTTGGATGTTGTGCTCATGCCCACAGGTAGACAGGGAGATGACCCAGCCTCATAGGAGTCGAACCAGCTTGCACTAGAGCACTTCCATAGACCGGAGGTGTCGTTTTTTATACATATTCTTTTGGGTACATATTTGGATATGATGGGGTCCTGTCCCATCGTCATGCCCTCAGAGTTTCAGTTAGAGGCTCGTAGATACTTGTATGTGGGTAGTAGTTGTCATGTGCCCTCGACGTATATTTCGTACATTATTCTTTTGCTGTCATGAATGTGGGTATATGTGGATATGTGTACATGTTTATGAAGCTTATATGAATACAGGTTAAGACGATAATGGTACGACGTATGGTGCCCGGTATCTAGCTCCGGGTACCCGTCGCGGCCCTCTAGGCGGGTCGTGACATTTAATAAACATCACCAACTAGGACTCAGGCCATAATGCATCAAGACAGTATGAATTACACGAGCAAGGAGGTCATGGATCATTTTTGGTGTTGATTAAAAGATTAACCATTACCACTAGTATAATAATGTCCAGTCAAGTTCATAAGGAAAGTATCATGACCTAATAACTAAAGCTTTGAACAGAGACCTAAGAACATACTTCTACCGTATGGAAATATAAATCGAGACAGTAACATATAGAAATGTGAAACAAGACAGTAACATTTTTATTAAACCTTCATACATGTGATTAAAGGGATGAATAAAAAATAACCCATCAAAATAAATCTTCTAAGCCATCCTAACATTTATGCTTATCCACGTGGTAAATGAAAGGAACAAGAAATATGATCTCAAGAAGATTTAAGTGTGGCATGTAGCAGAAGATAAACAAATTAACATAACCAAAGTAGAATCATACTCATGCTTTAAACATTCATTATCAGAACACACAAAAATAAAATCATGAACATGGATTTTTCTAAATAAGCAAAGACACTAGACACGGAGGGTGTAAATGAACAAAATAGAGTCGGATTTACCTGTTTGTGGTGTAGTGAATGAGACGATGATCCAGATCTACTCTCCTACTCACGAACAAATCCGAATTTCGGATGGAAAGTAACCAGAAAGTCTTATATATGAGGAAAGTTCAAGAGTAAAGAAAAGTAACTAATTACATAGCACGTGTTCTTAGAAGTAGCGGCGGCTCAAGCCTTGGTTTTGGCTGAGGAGTTTAGGGGTATTTATAGGAGAAGGATGTTAGGGTTAGGGATTGATTTAGAAATTCAAAATTGGACCATAGGGGGTCACGGGATTTGAGTCCAGAAGAGCCATTTGAACGTTGAACCTCTGCCACAAAGAATCAAAAATCCAAAAGTTCTTTGGCCTCTTATGTTGACTAAATCGTTGAAGATAAGAGAAAGAGGTTTTGAACATTGAGACACGCCAAAATAGACAAGGAAACAGGGAGTTCTTGCACCAAAATGGCATGGTCAAAGTCTGCCATGGCTGAGACAAGGTTGGAATATTGTGTAGAATAGGAAAGAAGGAGAAATGGGTGTGCGGCTGTTAGAGATAGAAATTAGGTTTAGGAAAGATATTGTGGGCTTCAGCATTGGTAATTAATTAGATAAGTGGGCTGCTCATTTGGGTATTAGTTGGGCCACTAGAATGGGCTTCAACTAGCCGAATTTGTTGGGTATTTCCCTCTTCTAATTAATTTCTTTTAGGCTTCTTTGTATTAACAAAATACTATATATATATATATATATATATATATATATATATATATATATATATATATATATATATGTGTGTGTGTGTGTGTGTGTGTGTGTGTGTGTGTGTGTGTGTGTGTGTGATAATAATAATAATAATAATTTAGCAATTAGCATTAATAAGGTGTGATTTAACATGATAATCTTATTATTAGTAGATAAATATAAGTAAGGTAATAATATAGTAAAAATATTATCCAGGTTACATCTTATGATTAATATGTAATTAGTAAGTAGTGATGTACGAGGTATTAATAAATAATAAATAATAATAATAATAATAATAATAATAATAATAATAATAATAATAATAATAATAATAATAATGTAGTGATTGTAAAAATAAGATATATAGTTTATTAATAAATATTAGAAGCTCAAGAAAATGAATTGAAAAATGCCGGAAAATGCTCGCACAATCATCACCACCCATAGATTCTGAGCTTGCAAAGACAATAATGGAGCTTGAAGAACAAGATGATACAGTTCAGTTGCTCAATTTTTTGATTAGGAAACATGGAGAATCCAAAATCGGAGGTATTATGACTTGGCGAGGTGAAGAAATCGATGGACAAAATGAGATGTATCTAAAGAAGAATCAACGAACAGAAGAAACGTACCTTCGACAGCGGAAGACGGAGAACAAATTTCATTTTGATCTTGGCCAACATTTGCCCATAAGTGAAGATGAAGATCGTGAGAGAGAGGAGTACACTTTCCCAAATTCAATGTTTCTAGACTATTTCCTTTTCTGTATTTGCATTTTGTTTACTTTATGCAATGGACACGTTTTTGACTTATTAATAAAAATATAGTCAGTGGGATAAAACCAAGTGACCTTGAAATTAAAAAAAAAAATTAAAAAAAAAAAGAATTGGAATAAAGGAGGGACAAAATTGGGTGTCAACAAAGTATAGATGCCCTCTAACTGCAATTTTCCTTTTCCCTCTCTTCCCTTTTGCATGGAATCATCGATGTGGGCCATTTGGGCCGATCTCCCATTGAAAACCTGTTGGTCCAGAGGCCCAACTTCTTTCTTTGATCGAGTCCGGATAACAAAAGTAGTTGAAGGCCAACCTTGAGTGAAAAAGGGTCAACTGGTGGGCTTCGGTAGGCCCACTAGCCTAACTCCCTTTATTTTGATTTCATGTTATATATGCGTGTGTATTTGTAATACTTGTATAAATATTGAAACCCAAATGCGTTAGAATTTAGGAAACTCGTGTAGTGGTTAAATATTTTAAACGATTTTCTCAAAAATTGAACGCGGTAAGATAACCATTGCCAGGAATTGATAAAAAATTGAATTTTTACAAAGTCTTTAAAGTTTTCAAACTGGTAAGTTAGTAGTATATGCACGAAAAACGATTTTTGGGTAATCAAATTGCACTAGTTTTGAGGCCTTTAAAGCCTTCGGATTCTGGAAATAAAAATGGATTGAAGTTATTTTTGGGGCTTCATTAGTATACTTGGGCCAATTTTGACAAGACAAAAATCGATTTCTAAAAAATCAAATGCAAGTATGAAATGGATTTCAAAACTCACTGGACTTAAGGTTTATTTTAAAAACTTTTGGGCTCAAAGTCCAAAACTTAAGGCATGAATACAAAATAAAACACACTTAGATCTTTGTTTTGAAGTGAGATGACTTTGGGAATAGGATATGGTTGACCTTAAATGGGCTAAAATAAAAAAAACGAGTAAAAATCATTTTCTTCACTTATACTTATATGAAACCTATTCTATTTTTGCAAAGGGAGATATACTCCATTTTTCCTAAATATATGTATAAACTTATAAGGACAAAATCATGACATAAGGACCAAATTAGTAGGAACTCTCCTTCAGAGTAAATCTTAAGTGTGTTTTGGTCCGGAAATGAAGTGTTTTTTTTTTTTTTAAATAAATTTTAGTCCCATGGGGCTATTTTGTATTTATTAAATCAAAAGGTCCAAACAGAAGTAAAGAAATGCAAAGAACGAAAATACATGGACTAAAAATTGAAAGCTATTAAAACATGTAAAAGCCCTAAAACATTTGTACTTTCCTAAACTATGTTGTCTCCTCCATCTCAAGTGTACTCCAACAGTGAAGCTCCTCCGATCCTGCAACCATCGTTGTCGTTCCACCTCAGGTAAGATAACCTTCCACTTATTGTTTGTGTGCTGTTGTTCTGGTTGAAATCTCAATATCTCACTTTTCTTCATGATTTTCCTCTTCTTGTTGGTACTGTGGTTGATGCCCAAATCGGAGCTCTCCTTCAAATAATCAAGTGTTCTTTTGCTCAAATCCTCTTGTATTCGCTCCGGTACGCTCTTCTTCATCTCCTTTGCATATTTCGCAGAACCCCTTTCATGTTGGTGTTTGTTTGTTCGGTTATTTGTTGTGTAAACTTTTGCTATGTGATTTGCCCTGTGATTTCTCTGATTCTTCACAATAGATGATGAATTTTGTCTGTACCCAGATCTGAGAGTCATTTCTGTGTTCTGCTTTTTCTCAATGTGTAAATCTTCCCCGCTTCGTGTATTCATGCCCTTTGAGTGGTTTTTATGTGACTTTCCTTTGCTCTTCCTTGTGGTAAGTTGTGTTGACATTTCGTCCTTCCCCTTATGAATGTTCTCCATGGTATTTGTTAACTTACGCTCTAATCCTCGCATAAGGTATTTGGGATTTATCACCGTTAATGATCTTTCTTTGTTCCACCTCCATTTCCATAAAACTCGTGGTATCTCAAATTGCCCTTGTCCAAGGCTTCTGGTTTGCTAGGGAATCTGCAAGTTTATTCCCTTCCCTTAACATGTGCTCATATCTAATTTGTATATCTCTCGCTCATTTCAACAATTTCCTCCACCCATTCAACTATGTTCCAAGGTGGTTTCCATTCATCCGAAAGAATGTGTTAACAATTTGGAGTCGTCCGTATTATAATGCAATGTAAATGTTTGCTTTTACAATACTTGATTGCCTCCAAAATTGCTATAGTTTCAACCTCGATGTTTGAAGTGTACCCAATCTCTTCACCGAGCATACATTAGATCTCCCGAATTGTTCCTACAAAAACCATAAGAACTCCTACCAGATTTCCTCTGGATGCCCTATCCGTATTGCACATAATCCATCCCTCCGAGGGAATTTCCATAGTACCTTAGTGACCTTCAATCTAGTCGTTCCTTCCTCTAGTACTTATATCATATCTCTCCACCTGTATGGGACTGTTTCATGAAGGATTCCTAACTTGCACCAATCTTTGAATTGTTAAGTACACCGATAAATGACTTTACCCACGTACTTATGCCCTCCATGTTTGATTGAATTTCTTCTCTTCCACAGCTTCCCATACAACTATAGCAGGGTAATGCTTGAAAAATTGGTTTAAGCCTCGCGATCCAGGGCTTGCCACCATTTCAATATTATTTATTGTAGTTGTAATCCTTCCACATTGATACCGCAAAAGAGCAAAAATAGGACCAAGTCCTGTTAGCCGAAAAGGATTTGGCAAAAAGATGTTGTATTGTTTCATCTCTTGTGGAGTTGAGCAACACTAGCATCTTGAAGCCATATTATAGTGCATCTTCTTCAAAACATCATCAAGTGGCAACTTGAATTTCCAACATCTCCATAAGAAAAAGGAAATTTTAAAAGGAAGCCCCTTTATCCACATGTACTTATAGGTCTTATTTGGCTGCCCTTTCAACCTTATATACTCCCAGGCTGATTTTACAGAAAATTCCCCTTTAGTATCCAAGAGCCACCAAGGTCTATCCATGCCCTTCTCCCCGATGGTGGCATTATAGTATCGAATGTAATAGAACTATATCCTGGGGTAACAATTCATTAAGCAGAACTGTGTTCCATCTCCCATCTTGACTGACTTCATTCACATTTTGAATCCTCACATCATAATACTCCTCAGAGGTAGCATAATATAGAGCCCCCAATCCTGTCCAATTATCAAACCAGAACTGGGAATTTCCCATTTTTGTTTGCCACCAAATTTGATGCTCTATCAAATCTCTTGCCTATAGCATCTTCTTCCATGTTTGTGATCCATACTTCCATTGTGACACAACTGAATTCACCTTCTTATTATATTTATTGCTCATGAAAGCACTCCATAATGATGTTTTAGTTCTGAAATTCCACCAAAGTTTGCAATATAAGGCCATAGATACATCATGCATAGATCTGAAACCTAATCCTCCTTCTTTCACTGGTAGACAAAGATTGTGCCAAGCTGACCAATGTCTACTCTTTCCCCCAATGTTATTGCTCCAAAAAAATTGAGCGAACATTCTGTGTATTTCCTTAATGACACAATCTGGTGGATTCATTGCTGAAAGCATGTGAAGAGGTAAACTCTGCAAGACATGCTTAATCAATATAGCCCTACCTCCAAAGGAAAGCATCTTACCCTTCCAAGATTGCAATCTGTTCATTATCTTTATCAAAGTAGGATTATAAAACTCTTTCTTTCTTCTGCTATAAAAAATTGGACAACCCAAATATGTAAAGGGAAAATCCTTTTTGATTATTCCTGTTGCCACTTCTACCATAATCTTTATATCACCTGGAACATTATGGTGAATGTACACAGAACTTTTCTCCCTGTTGATCTTCTACCCTGAAGTCATCTCATAGTTTTTTAACACCTCCACAATCAACCTTAGAGAAAACAGAGCAGCTGAATTAAATATGATCATGTCATCTGCATATGCTAAATGAGTAATCTTAGGACTCCATTTAGGCATCCCATACCCTTTATACTGTGTTATATGCAATAAGGCATCCAAATTTCTTGTTAATACCTCAGCTGCCAAAATGAAAAGAGTAGGGGACAATGGATCACCTTGCTTGACCCCTCTTGATGATTGGAAAAAGCCTTGTTGCTGACCATTTAAAAGAATAGAATACCAATTGTTACTGATTATTCTAAATACCATATCAATTATCCTTTCTGAAAAGCCCATCTTCCTCAACGCCTTAGTTAAGAATAACCAAGACACTCTGTCATAGGCCTTAGCCATATCCAGTTTAGAACTACATTAGCGGCTTGGTTCTAAGTCTAATATCCGCAATGATTTCTTGAGTCAACAACACATTTTCCATGATACTTCTTCCTTTAACAAAACCAAATTGATTTAAAGAGATAATATCCGCAAACCATCAACCATCTTTTCATGCAACAATCTTGAGGATATTTTGTTCACAAAATTACTTACACTTATTGGTCTCATATCAGAAAAGGTATTTACCACATCCTTTTTTGGTAATAAGACCAAATTAGTATGAGTTATAAACTTTGGAAGGTCTTCCCCACAGAAAAAAGCTTTCACCATGTTAGTAATATCTTCCCCAACAATTTCCCAGCATGTTTGAAAAAAGAGACCAATAAAACCATCAGGTCCTTTTGCACTTTCCCTATTTAAGCTGAAAACTACCTTTCTAACCTCCTCATGAGTTGGCATTGCATGAATGTATTCATTTTTTTCTTCAGAAATCATTGTAGGCACATGGTCCAAAGATTTCAAACTTCTCAAGATCATTCTCTTTTGTAAATTGTGCCTTGAAAAATCTAATAGCTTCTTCAGCCATACCTTCTTCATTCTCTATCCAGTATCCACTCTGATCCTGTATCCTTCTAAGTTGCAATCTCTTCCTCCTCCCTTGTACATATGTATGAAAAAACTTGGTATTCCTATCCCCATCCTGAAACCACTACATCCCTGCCTTTTGTTTCCAGAATTCTTCTTCTAAATGTAAATACCTATTCAGATCAGCCTGGACTCTATGTAGTCTCTCTCTATTATTGGGAGTAGGTTGCAATTCAAACTGAATCTCATGCACTTTGACTACATCTTCTAAAGTTTCTATCTCTTGAAAAATATTTCCAAAGGTTTGTCGACTCCATTGGGAAAAAGCTTCCTTCACCTTTTTCAACTTATGATGGAAAAGAATGAAAGGATTGGCCATGAAATCAGCTTTCCAATGATTTTTTACAGTATCTATGAAGGTTTCATTCTTAGCCCAGAAATTTAAGAACTTAAAAGGCTTTTTAATATTTGCAGAGTTAGCGAATATGATACTAAAAGAGGGCACGATCGACCCGCTCTAATCAAATGAGTAACTTCAATACCAGATATCTATTCCGAACTCGCATTTCCAAGACATCTATCCAAATTTTTAAAAATACAATCATCACCACTCTTCCCATTCCACCATGTGTGTCTACATCGCCTCTTAAAACCCGCATCATTCACATTACAATTTTGTATGCCTGGATGAAGTCCCCGCACCTCATTAATTCCAACAGGTAAACCCCCATACTTCTCTTCCCTTGATTTTATAACATTGAAATCACCTCCTATCATCCATGGTATAGTCATATTCATAGCAGCATCTTCTAATGATTCCCATAGTTCCAATCTTTCATTTTGAGTGCATTTAGCATATACCAAAGTGGCAATTAGATCCTCCTGAAGATTTCAATTTTTCAATTTAATGGTAAGGTGTTGTGCATGATCCACCATCACCATTACTTCAAATAAATCATCAATAAAAGCCCAAATCTTTCCGACACATTCACTAGAGCGTAAGATTCGGACCCAAAATCTCCCTTCTATACTCCTCAATATCAAGGCTGTCGAAGATCTTGAAAGGGTTCCATCAACCCTATAACCACAAAATGATACTTCAAATGCATTTTCAGTAACCTTTGAAAAGCTTCTTGTGTGTTAACAGATCTAATATTCCATATGATAGCATTCATGATGAAACAGTAGATTTGTTATGAGTTCTTCTGGTTGTTATTCCACTGCCTGGTGGAACACTAGTCTCCCTTTTATTTTTCTTCTTGGCTCTACCTACTCCTTTCTCAAAAAGTTTTGGTGAAATATCTCCTGTCCTTGCAACAGCTTGAATATTTTTATCAATGGAATGCACATCCGCATCTCCTTTTCCGCAAAACTTGTCACTTTTCCTTCATCGCCTATTTCAGTCGCAACCAATTGTCCCGTATCTTGATTTTTGAGAAGTAACTGCATATTATTTTGCTGCCTGTTTGTTGAAATGTTATCATTTTTATCTGCATCCTTTGTACCATTCTCTTGTTCTGCACCTTTTTTATTCACCTGCTGAATATGTGCACCCTCCTTTGTCTTGTTTTCCTCGGATTCCCCACCTTGTTGTAATGGTGTAATAGTGGTATTCCTTTCCTGTTGTGGTACTTTGTCATGCAATTGTGTGTTGTATTCTTTATCATGCTCTTCTGCCAAGGTCTCTTCTCCTTGTTGTGAACTTTGAACTTCTGAGGCATTGTCACCTATTTCTTGTCCTAATGAGTTACTATTAGAACTAACTTCCACTTCTTTCACTGGACTGCTTTGGCTTGCACTCTTCTCTTGTTGCTTTTCTACTACTTTTTCTTTTCCTGTTGTCTGGTTACCCTCCTCTATTATAAATCTTTCAGTGATCCACTCTTTTGTGCTGGGCTGATTCTCCTTTACATATCCATCTTGACTCTTTTCTGTTGTGTTTGCAGGTTTTTGTGCTGAACCAGAAGTGCTACATTCCACCTTATCCTCTTCATTACAGTTATTCTCCAAAATTGCAAAGGTGTTTTGTGTTGCTACTTTGTCTGCATCTGCATCCATATTCTTGGTATTATCTCCCACTTTTCCTATTATGATGCCACTTTTATCCCTTATATATTTACTTCTTCTAGTCATCCATTCTTGTTTGCCATGTTTAAAGCTAGGCATATCATTGTTGATTTTCTTATCACGATCTGCAGCAGTCCCAACTTTATGATTTTCCTTTCTCAATTCCTCCCTGTATTGTTTCTCCAATTCTGGATGTAGAGCCCTACAATCAGCTTCCCCATGGCCGTGAAGTTTGCAATGCTTGCAATATTTAGGAAGGTAATCATAATTAATTTTAATCCACTTTGATTTCAGTTCACCCGTGATATCGTTCTCCTCAGATATGTGAATTCTTTGAGGATGTTCTGCTAGTAAATTAATTTCCACTTTCACCTTTGCACAACTAGGTCTTGTTCTGTTTGTTGTTGCCAGATCTACAACTAGTGGTTTCCCAACAGCTGAAGCCATTGAGAAAACTGCTTCTCTTGCAAAGAAATTCGGAGGCAACTCTGGAAAACTAATCCATGCTACAGCCACTGAGGTTTCCTCCTTTGGATTAAACCAAGGGTCCCAGATTAATGGTCGCATCTGACAATATCTATCATGTATCTTTAAATAATAAGCAGGGGTAGACATTATCCTTACATAGTCTTCTAGCAAATTGAGATGAATTAAGATGTGTCTCTCTTCTATCAATCCAATTGTACAAGGACCTTTAATCCCACATTGTCTTTGGTACTGCTAGTCCTTAATTCCTTTATGTCAATGTTATCATACGAAAACTTACCAAGAATTGCATATTGTAAGTTTTCTTGAATTATCAATTGTTTGACCTCCGATGACTTCCAACATAAATGTTGTTCTCCCTGAACGTAAGTCACCGGTTTAGGAGGTACTACAATACGGCAGCAACATTTGTAATTGGCTTCAAAATATTAGCATAGGGTTGAGTGGTAGGCAAAATCGTAGGTATGTTTGTGGTTTTTTGGATGGCTTGTGGTAGAGTATCAAGGATAGTAGGTACGTTTATGGTTTTTTGGGTAGTTTGTGGTTGAGGGACTGCAGGTTGAATGGTCTCCGGAGGAGGCTGTCCTCCGGTGGGGTTGGCCATAGTGGCCGTCAATTGTGATTGCTTTCAGGCGGCTAGGGCTCGGTTCTTTCGGTACTTAGTTGTTGCAAGCGATTGATATAAACAGGCCCTCGGAAATGAAGTGATTTTAACCCTTGTAACATTTTTCACAAGAAACCAACTCTTTTCTCCTTAGAGACATTTTTGCCAAAAAAGATGTAGTTATGATATTAATTATGACGGTTTTTGCAAGAAAGAAAACATTTTAGCAAATAATCACAGTTAATCACACATTGAAGCTCGTAAGTCAACTGTATTCAAAGTCAACTATATTCTACGGATTCTTAATACTAGGGTCCTTAAAACCTTCCCTAGGGGGATCACCAGAACTCTTACCTCGAACTCTGGTTTAAAAAGGACTTTTCTCTTGTTTGAATAAACTCTTTTAACTTGGTTTTTCTAATTTCCCTTATAAATTAGATGACAATTCTAAAATCCAAAAATCCGAATAGAGTCTACAATTTCTTAGTAGCTTTTCTGCACTCGCGTAAAAGTGAACCGAAACAACAACATTATAAGCCAAACAAAATAACAGAAAGATAAAGAACAAATCGGGGCAGGCGGCCGAGGGGGGGGGGGGGGGGAGAGGGAGGAAGCCAAAGGATCTATCGAAGAGAAAGAATTGCTTGATGATCAGAAAGAGGGTGGTAAACATTTGAGTAACTGCGAAAAAATGAATCAATATTAAGTATATGAATTGTCAAATAAGTAGTCATTGTGTAACCTCTACGTTACACCTCATCTTGTAAATCAATAGTAATTAAAAGTGAAATTAATTAGGAAGAAATTAAATGAGACCAATTTATGATAGAGTTAATGGGAAAGGATATTATTTTTCAGGAAATCTTTTAGAAGAAACAAAATAGATAAATGAAGGGGAAAAGCTCAAAAAAGGGAGAAAAAAGATAAATAGTTTTCTAGGTGTGCCACATCACCTTATCTAAGTCATATATATATATATATATATATATATATATATATATATATATATATATATATATATAGATTTGATCCAACTCATAGTCAGCTCAATAGAATTATTCAACTGTGTTCAACTTATACAATAGTTTAAACTTAGTTGCTTGATAATTAATAAAAAGGTGTTAATTGTTAAACGTTGTTTGTTAACCTGGTAAATCAACCAATCCAAATCAGTTTATAAGTTTCAACTACTCCGAAGGATTTGATACTTATCTACTTGAAGGGACCTACTGAATTTTGAAAGTTCTTAGTCCATTTTGTTATTTTTTTATTTTGTAACTTTTGGTTTTCCCATTAATAACCTTCATATAAATATTAAAATAGGCTATAGGTGAACTACCTCTTAATTTAATTTTTTTTCCTCCATTTATAGTCTTGCAAGTTGCATGCAACTGCTATACTCCTAGTTCGGATGTTCAACAAGTACTTTATAAGTTATATAAAATTATGATGTTCTAGAAATGATGATCCAAAAAGAAAAGAAAAATCTTCTACAGATGAAAGTTTGTAGCGGCCTACATATAGAGAGAACGCTGATGATTAGATTAGAATTACTTATGCTTTTGCTAGTTTAAGAATTTAATCTTAGTCCATAACTTTTATCAAAGATCTTACTATTAAATGCTTTAACTGATTTTCCAACTTTAATATAATATAACACCATGAAGCAAAAGGAGATGGCCTTGTTCTTTACTACATTTTACTGTATATATATTTTTGGATAGTAAAAGGGGAAAGGAGGAGATAAGCATGTTCTATATAGCGTACTTCCATTAAGTGTAAGTCTTTAGTATTCCCATTTGCTTGTTGTTTGTTACAACTAGACGAAGAAGTAAGAAACGTTTACCTATTTTTTCATCCCATTTTGAGAGATTTGAAGAAGGATGATTGATGTGTATATACACCTTTACTTTTACCTCCTTTCTTTTACTGCCTTACCATATTAATGGAATACCTTTTAGATGTCCTCTTTGGACTTGTTTTATTTCTTTCATCCACCCATCAAGCTTTCAACTCTTTAATTTAAGAGTTTATGTTATTATATACACCATTAACGTAAAGAATTTTTACCAGGTTATCCATAGGATATTTATAGGTAAGCCTTCTTAAATTGTAGAATTTGAAATCTTAAAAGTAATATATTACCTGCTACAACAGTTAAAGATGACCTACTGGTGTAAAAATTACTGTATTTATATTGATAGTGTATATTACTTGCACTCATTTGCATATAGTCTAATTTGTTCTTACTGAAAGTAGGCAAATTAGTATATTACTTAACTCATTTTCATATAGTCTAATTTATTTTTTCTGTTCATATACGTTAGTAAGAAAGTAGGAAAATTAGTAGTTATGGTATATATTACTAGTACTTAATTAACTCATTCTCTAGTCTAATTTGTTTTTTTGCTGTTAATATACGTTAGAAAGAAAGGAGGGAAGTTAGTTACTTATGGTGTATATTACTTGAAGTCATTCTCATATAGTCTAATTCTTTTTTCGCTGTTAAGATACGTCAGTAAGAAAATAGGCAATAATTAGTTGGCTTGGATTCTTCAAACATAGATTCTGCTACCTTTCTGCCTACCTAAATTTATGGGAATATGGGTGGCTGGCTGGCTGCTTTCAGATAGATCTGGGTGGGCGTTCGGGCCGTCGGATTAGTTATGAAAATTTCAGTTTGGATTTTTCAATTTTCGGATTGAAGAAATTACAATCCAAACCCAATCCAAATAAGCTCGGATTGGATTGGATATTTTAAGTTCGGTTTCGCATTAATCGGTTTGGATATTTCGGATTTGACTTTTGAGCCTTTTAGGCATATCTATAACGAAATTCATGTACTCCAGTTACCAAGTTACACGTCTTAGCATAATGTGAAATCAAATTAGAACTAAAAATCAAAGTAGTTAAGATACCTTCAACGTAAATTCAAAAGTACATCTTCCTCTACTTCAAAACAAGTATATTTTTCAATTGTGAGTTCCACAGCTTAATTGCTCTATAATAGTAAGAACAAGAGAAAGAAAAGAATTTCTTGGATTTGAGCTAGTTCGATCACCTAGCAAAGTGGCACCTGCCATGCAAAAAACATTCTAGGCAATGCAAGATAAAATAATTATAAGATTGTATCCAAATGCAAACAACCCCTATATTTATTTGATTTAGTAGAAAATTCTTCATTTGGAATTATTACTATAATGGGTAGGGTTGTAACTCGTAGAGTATTAATCTATTAGACCTTTCGACATTGGATTTATTAGTATCATTGGCCTATTGGGCACATATGATATGGGTAGGGTATAATGTATGGTATAAAAATTTCGGATTTTCGGAATATCCAAATATCCATAGTACTAAATCCATATCCAATCCGAAATTCATAAATTTTAAAAATAAAATCCGCAATCCAATCCATAATCCAAAAATCCAAAAAGTTTGAATTTTGGTTTGGATTTCGGATTGGCCCGAACTATGCCCACATGTTTGTCATGTAGTCTTTAAGCATGTCACGTTTTTGGAAATATGTAAATTAGTTTCTCATTATAGAATTTGAATCCACCTCTTCCCTGTAAACAACACAAGCTAGAAATGGAAATAGAGCTGAGTATTTGACTGTGTAGATTAAAATTAAAGAGATTGAATAAGCAACAGGGCTTGGGTTTGTTTGAAGAACTCCATTGTCGAATTTGTTGAGCTTGATTATTGAAGAAGACAAAGCGTGTGTATTGATTTTGAAGGTTTGAGTTGAACCCAACTACAGTATTTGAAATTGTTGGAATATGCGTTAGAAGGTCAGTATCAAACATGGATTCATTTCAAGTTGATTTGGACTAATTTGGATCAATTTTAAAGCAAAAATGTGTTAGTGACATTTCTTCTAGTCTTAGTGATCCACCAAAAAATTGTGAACAATTTATTTTTAACGTTACAGCATAATTTATACTAGTCTTGGTAATCCGCTAGGACTTAGGAAAAGACAAGTTAATTTTTGATCATCCATTCGGACTCCTGGTCAGGGCGGAGCAGTGTAGTTACGAATTCGGTATAACCCAGTAATTTCTGCTGAACCTTGTATTTGTATTAAAATATTAATATGTGCAAATAATTCATTCAAAAGACAGTAAATAAAAAATCCTGGTTATGCGCCAGGACTTGTGACCAAATTCTGACCCGCAAGCTATGTCATTAGACTTATTTAAACATGGTCAAAACTTAAACGCTAGCACAAAATGTATGTTTTTTGGGCAAATCATCCCACTTTTTAAAGAGTAAACATCTATGGCAGTCCATATCAAATTCAAGAAGTTCGTTGGCTAGCTTTAGTCTCAACGTCACTGCCTAATCATATCTTACTGTGTAATTCTTCAACTTGTCAAATTTCTTCCTTATTTTTTCTCAAATTATATGAACATAATTTTTTAATAAAAAAAAATTGACATAATAAGATCACACTACTCGTTCTCAACCACTAACTTTTTTTTAAAGGTTACAAGGTGCCACTCTTTCGTGTTTCATGATGAATAGGAATTTAGTACGTATGAAATATGAAGACGTACTTTGAAATTTCTCTATTACGTAGTCCATGATATTTACTCTTGCATGGTTAATATAAATTAAAGTACTTCAGCATATATGTAGAAAGAAGAGGAATTGGAAAGTTTGAACTAGTGTTGTTCTTTAATTTGTTGTTGGAGTTAAGTCAGAGAGATGACACCTGGGGTAAAAGCTGATGAATTGGTGGCACATCCAGTGAAGGACCAATTACCAGGAGTCGATTACTGTGTCAACAGCAACCCTTCTTGGCGTACGTTATTTGCACTACATATTACATTCTTTATCACATATAGTTGATCTCAAGTTGTTTAGAATTGAGAAGTAGTTGATTAATTGATTGCATACTTGATCGCATGCATACATGTTACTCTTCTTGCTTTCTAGTAGTTCTAAAGAAATGATCTTGGACCTAACTCAATAGGTGAGGATTGCCCAAGCCATATAAAAGAGACCACCCGTCCCTTTGACCTTCGATGTGAGGAACTTTTGGATCCTTAAGTGTGTAGACGTTCATTGAGTTCGGGTTCCCCATTCGAATTTCGGTAAAGTGACAAAAAGCTTTAAAGACCAAAAAAGTTAATATTCAAATGAAACAGATTTGAATTGAACAGAATGGATAATTGGATATGGGGAATTCGTATAGCCTGTGGCAGATCCAACCACGATTTGTGGGTTTGTGGGTTCGGCAGGACCAGTGATTCGAGATCAACCCCTATATATATCTGCGAAAAACAAGTATAAATAGAGTTACTGATTAAAAAATTAGTGACAAGCTGTTAAATGAGAATCCATGACTCCTAGGATTGTTATGCATTTTGATCATCAAAGGGATCAAATGTTCTGATTTGATCACTTGCATACTCATGTTACCTCATTAAACCACAAGTTTTTCTTTGTTTATATCCCCAAAGGACCTTTAAAACATAAGTCGAAAGACAATACAAAAAATTTATGTCGTCCTCTTCCTTTAACCTGAAGACAGAATACAAGCTGCTGACTGTCCACTTCTCTAAATAATGCAGCCGAGGCCATTATTCTGGGTTTTCAGCACTACTTAGTTATGCTGGGAACTACTGTCATTATCCCTACCGTCATTGTACCTCAAATGGGTGGTGGAAATGTAAGTCTTTACTTTATCAATAATTTTGAAGAGCAATTTGGGTTTACAAATACTTACAATAGTGGTTTCAAAATTATGTCTTCCAGGAGGAGAAAGCTCAAGTAATTCAAACTTTGCTCTTTGTTGCTGGGCTGAACACTCTTTTGCAGTCTTGGTTTGGAACCCGTCTTCCTGTGGTGATAGGTGGATCATTCACATTCATAATTCCAGCTGTTTTTGTTGCATTATCAAGTAGATACAATACATATCTTGATCCTCGTGAGGTTGGCATATTCCATCTTGTTGCATCCATATTCTGTATTTATGTTTAAGTTTGATTCCGACCTCCAAATAACATCTACTATAACATTTTTGTTTGGATCATTTGCTTCAGAGGTTTAAACAGTCGATGAGAGGAATGCAGGGAGCTCTGATGATCGCATCCATACTTCCCATACTAATCGGCTTTCTGGGACTCTGGAGAATTGTTGTAAGGTGGTCATTTTACAGGATTCATCCTCCATTTCTATCCTAGTAGTGGTCATTTGGTAAGGTGTATTAGTATTTGTCTTGTAAAGAAATATGTCTTATTCCAGTTGTTTGACAATGTAGGGTCCTTTCCCCTCTCTCTGCAGCTCCACTAGTGTTGCTTGTTGGCCTTGGCCTATATGTGCAAGGTTTTCCGCTTGTAAGGTTTTCCACGTGTATAATAGTTTTATTTTCATCGACAGTACACCATGTGCAAGTTTGCTATATTGCTTTGATTTCACTAGCACAAAAAATTCCCTATATAGCTTTTAAATGATTTGAGAAACTATCATCCTAACTCCATTAACCCAGACAAAAATTTCTTTGGAGAAATTAAAAAAATCAACGCATTGGAAAGTTCATTGAATTGCTTTTCTTAACTATCTACATGCAGAAGGACTGAAGTCAGTTTGTAACATATCCTTATTTCCATGAAGCAGTATCTATCTGCTTTCACTTTATCATCATTGGATTTACCAACTTCTTTTTCATTTCTGTTGATTGTTGCTGGCAGCTTGCAGAATGTGTTGAAATTGGTCTTCCAGGATTAATCATACTAATATTGTTGTCACAAGTAAGCCATGTCCTTAATAATTATCATATTCAGTTCTTGAGATTATATTGCACCTATTTTTTGCCTAAAGTGATGCATGATATAGATGATTTCTATCCTTTGAATGGTAAAAAGGATGACGTTGACACCTTCTTCTAATGTATCATTTTTGTCCTTTGACGGGAAAGCAGAATAAACTAAACAATTCACGGAAAGTCAAATGATGAATGAATAATGGGAAGTTAATGAAAGGGCTTTCAGGATTACTTGTGGTTCTTTACTTGGATCCACTACTTACGGTTTAAGGGAGAAGATCATTTTTAGTGACATTGTTTTTTACGCCTTAGAGAGTTTCTTTTCAAGCTAAGGTCAATATTGTACTCATCTTAATCATTGATCAATAGAAAATTTTAAACAGCATTGAGTTTCCATTAAAAATTTCTTCGAATTTATTCTAATAGTTACGCCAGTGGTCTAATATATGGGAAATGTCTGTGCAGTACATCCCTCACATGTGGAAATTAAAGCGTCCCATATTTGAGCGATTTGCTGTCCTATTGTCAATTGCTATAGTGTGGGCATATGCAGCTCTTCTCACTGTGACAGGTGCATACAACAATAGATCTCCACAGACTCAGTTCAGTTGTCGTGTTGATCGCTCTGGGATCATTAGTGGAGCTTCATGGTATGCTGCATTAAACTCGGGTTTTCAGTTAATTCATATCCTTGTCATTTGAAGGTATTGATTATGAACAAATAATAACCTGAAGCTGTAGATTTGTTTAGCAGTAAACTCTCCAAATTGGTTTAGTATTAGTATGTTTGAAACTTGAATGATGCATTGTTGTGACCACTTTCCGCTTTAAATGATCAAAAAGCTTATCTACAAAGTTGATCCTGTCATAGTGTTGTTGATGCTGGAAAAGTAGCTTCTACTAAATAGTTTTATTTTTATTTAACCACGGGCTATTATATTTGATAACCTTTATGCTTAGAAATAGTAGTGATCTTGACATAGAACATGAACACTCTTTCCAAATTAGGTACTATAGATTCACTTTTATGTTGCAAGTATTACAATAGGCATTAGCTACCAGCCTGGGGAACCAGGTAGTCGCCCTGTGAAAACTAAATATTTGTAAAGTTAAATTTAATATCAGGTCATATTGTTTTACCCGTAGATATGTGAAGTACGAGATAATAGGTAATGATAGAAGCTTTGTTTCGAGGATTTTAAGTCCACTACAATTTTTATGTTTTGTATTAAACTTCTTCTCTCATCGAACTCTTGTATAAGGAAGGAAGTCGTAGGTCTGAAGTCTAATTCCAGATTCACTTTGATTTGCTTCTGCTTTCACACTGATTTCTGGATATGCAGGATAAAATTTCCTTATCCGTGGCAATGGGGTGCTCCCAAAGTTGATGCTGGGGATGCATTTGTTATGATGGCTGCAGCTTTGGTTTCTCTTGTCGAGGTCTATATGTAGTTTTATCTTTGTTCAGGTTTCTCTCTTGCTAGTAGAAACTATCATGAAAAATATTTTTTTCTTAGAAAAACATAAGCAGAAGCAGTTTTTTCCGTGTATAAGATACAATGAAGCTAATTGAATTTGCTGAGTTTTGAAAAGATGTCAATCATCCCCAACCTGTTTGAAACTAAGACATAGTTGTTGATACTAGAAAGATGTCAATCATCCTTGTTAGTTACTAAACTCTGAAGTCTTCGATGCTGAACTTGATTATTATGTTGAGACATCTTTCTAAAGAACATGCTTCCATAGAATTTTCTATTAAGTTTTCCTTCTTTTTTATTTTTCTATTATTTTGACAGTCTACAGGAGCATTTATAGCAGCTGCGAGATTTGGCAGTGTAACACATACACCGGGTTCAGTAATTAGCCGTGGTGCTGGTTGGCTGGTTGGTAGATGTAGCAGGATGATATTTGCACTTCTCGTCGACTCTTTCTTCAATTGTAAACTTTGCCTGCTGAATTCAATTTGCTTTTTGTGACATCCAGGGATTAGGCATTTTGCTGAATGGTCTATTTGGAACTGCAAGTGGATCTACTGTATCAGTGTAATACATCTAATTTCAAACATCATTTTTTCCTACGAAATGCTTAAACTAGAACATTTTCTTTGTTCTAAATCTCATACTACTGTCCTAATCAAAATTATTCCAGTCATTTTTTACTCTCTACATACCTTCATGCTTACCGTCTCTATAAATCAAAGAAAGAAGTATCTATGACATATATATCATCGCTGAGATTTTCATGCGAATAATTTATCCCCCATTAGATAGTTGACTACATGATCTAATGTTTTTCTCTTGTGATCTATGCAGTGAAAATGTAGGTCTTTTGGCGTTGACACGAGTTGGAAGCAGAAGAGTGATTCAAATATCTGCATTATTCATGTTTTTCTTTTCCGTGTTAGGTAAGATATTCCAGTATTATAAAGTCCAATTTGGTAGTTTTTCAAAATTTTGATTTCTTGTTTTTAAATGTGTAATCTCATTTCTCCTCCTAGTGATTGCTGTATCTCATTTTAGCAGTTTTAGAATTATCTTTGAGACTAATGGTTGAACATTTTTGTCCAAAAACAGGAAAATTTGGAGCTGTTCTTGCTTCCATACCTCTGCCAATTATTGGAGCTTTGTACTGTGTCTTCTTTGCCCTCATGTGTATGTGATTCCTCTAGTTCGTCAAGCAATTTCTTCACGAATGAGAGCTTTTTTGGTTGTGATAATCTAATTCTTGATCCCGGTCTCGATCAGCATTGGGATGTTAAGTATGGAAAATCAACATCAAAAACTAAAATCTACAAGAGTATCTGGTGCAATAAAAATGAATATATACTTTATTCGTTCAAACAGAATATGGCTCCTGCCTATATACGTACTACTCCTATATGATCACTTATTCTGATGTTTGATTGGTTAATGCAGCTTCTGCTGGTCTTGGATTACTTCAGTTCTGCAATCTCAACAGCTTCAGAACTAAATTTATATTAGGTTTGTCTATCTATTTGGGTCTTTCTGTGCCACAATACTTCAATGGTTATGTGATAACCACTGGTGATGGTCCAGTTCACTCTGGCTCGGCCTGGGTAAGCACATATGTCGACTCCCGTCTATTAACATTTTCCATTCAATACAACAAGTTTAGACGTTACTGAATTGAATGATAATCATTTGTTGACCTTAAAACTACTTGCAGTTTAACAAAATAATGCAAGTAATCTTCACGTCCCCGCCCACAGTGGCAGGAATTGTGGCATTGTTCTTGGACTTAACTCTTGCTCGCAAACATGCGACAACAAAGAAAGACAGTGGCAGGCACTGGTGGGCAAAGTTCAAGTATTTTGACAAAGATCCTAGGAGCGAAGAGTTCTATTCTCTCCCTTATGGCCTTTCCAAGTACTTCCCCTCAGTATAATACAATACAACATAACCCCAAGTGGAGGGAAAAGACTAGCATTTTGTACAGACAGATGGGGAAAAGGAAATAAGAAAGAAATAATACATGTAAGTTGGTTAGGATCAACTTGGTGGTCAAGTACAGGACATGAAGTTATATTATTTTACATTGATCTCAAGTATGTCCTGCTGTTATTAGATAGCCCTTAATTGCTTAAAACAAAGGCCGTTATAGTCATATTTATGTATAATAATACAGATTCGCACGTCCACCGACCGAGTGTCAATTTCGTGCCTTCAATTAGTTTTAACCACACCATGATCTCAACACCGGACATGGTTCATTTTCTTATTTCTGGTTCCAGTTTTAATTGAATGTGCCTATCATATCTGGAAATATCAGCATTGTCAAATGACTAGATCTAGCTGTGTGCTAGAATTGAATGAAAGAAAATTGGGCTAGATTGAGAGGTCATTATTGAAATGTGGACCTTGCCTTGGAAGAAGAAAAATACATTTTGATTAATGTGATACATGAATTTAGTTAGTTCATGTATTTGACTATTAGTGTAAGGATACATGTATGGCTGAATAAAAAAGGAGGATGAATAGAATTAAACATGTACTAGATTAGGGACATGTTAGGATAGTCCTATAAATACCTAGGCACTATAGTCATATAATATGAAAGAAGGAAAAATGTAAGCCCAAATGTAAGTTAAGTTTATGGAAGAATATATTCCCCACCTATCTTCAAAAAGAACGATTGATTATGTAAGTCAAGTTGAGTGGAACAAACAAGAATCGTTGCCTCACTACTCTTTAAGAGAGAATTTGAGTGACTGAGAGTTCTTCTCCTCCCCCGATTTTCCAACATTTGGTATCAGAGCCACTTGTCTTGAGGGACCTGTGGAGAATTCGAATGTTTCAAAAGATTCGAGAGGATGAATATGAATGAGATTAGCTACTATAGCTATGAGACTATCGTGCTAGAAAAGCACAAGCTTAAAGAAATGATTCTGGTAGGTGGAACTACCACGATTTCAAAAGTTAATAACTTTTGAAGGATGTTTTTTAGGGCAAGGAGCCCAATAAGTTTTTCAACCTTAATGAAGAAGTAGCGTATGAGGTAGCTGCACAATGAAGAATCTCAAGTAAAGAGGTAGCAAATGATTTTGCTTCCATGAGAAAGATGAATAAGAAAATCTGCACTCTCATCTATCAAGGGATTGATGAAGAGATGTCGAAGAAGGTTTCTTTTTGAGAAACCCGAGAAGATGAAGATGATTATGATTATCATCATGAGAAAGCATGTTGTTGAATCTAACAACGCTAGCTTTGATGAAGATTTAAAGAAGTGAATCCTAAAGAGATGGACAATTCTAAAACATTATTTATTGTTGTAGAATCTAAAAGATTTTTACAATAAAAATGATAATTGAGACAATTATGAAGAAAAGAATTTCTCATGCTATTGAGGAAATCTCCACAAGGGGAGAGCAGTATTGAAGAGGAAAGTTCAGATGAAACAGATTATGTGCCTTGTAAAGCATAAAATGACAACTTCAATCTCAAGAAGGAAACATCTTCTGAGAAGATGAGAGAAACTCAGAAAATGAAGATCTTTTGAAGAATGATGAGATCACATAACGAATATAGTCTTGAGCTAGCTTTGCAAGTTAAGGCTGTGATCGACTCAAACTCCTCGAAGAAGAAGATGACAACCTCAATCTCAAGAAGGAAACATCTTCCGAGAAGATGAGAGAAACTCAGAAAATGAAGATCTTTTGAAGAATGATGAGATCACATAACGAATATAGTCTTGAGCTAGCTTTGCAAGTTAAGGCTGTGATCGACTCAAACTCCTCGAAGAAGAAAAAGAAGAAGAAGAAGAAGGATGAGGAGGAAGATGAAGAAGAAGAGGAAATAGAAGAAGAGAAGAGGCTGAAATCCAGATTAGTCGAAGAATATTTTGTGAATTCTAACCACAAGGTTCAAAGGGGAGTGTGGAAATGCAAACTTTACCTTGGAAGAAGAAAAAGGCTTTTTGATTTATGTGATACATGAATTTAGTTAGTTTCATGTATTTGGATATTAGTGTAAGGATACATGTATGGTTGAATACATGTATTTGAGAAAAAAGGAGGATGAATAGAACTAAATGATTATATATGTACTAGATTAGGTACATGCTAGGATAGTCCTATAAGTACCTAGGTACTATAGTCATATAATATGAAAGAAAGAAAAATGTAAGCCTAAATGTAAGTTAAGATGGTAGAAGAATGATTGATTATATAAGTCAAGTTGAGTAGAACAGAGAAAAAATCATTACCTCACTTGTCTTTAAGAGATAATTTGAGTGACTGAGAGTTTTTCTACTCCCTCGATTTTCCACCAGACATGACGGGAGAATTGCATGACACGAATACTTTTGTGCCGGTTTTTAAATATTGTATCTGCTTTTGACATTTGTGTGGAACTAACTGAAAGATTCTAGACTAAAATATCCTTAAGCTTAGTGGCAGAGATGGTAAAGAGATGCCGGCAAGTGGAACCATAAATGATGAACTGTGACATGCAAGTCATGACAGATCAATATGATTTCATGCTATATTTGAGGTTTGGCTAAAAGTGTATTTGATTGTATGCTAATTACCTCTCATTTTACCATTTTGTCATGAATTATAGTACCCATTTTAACATTAGGAACTTTATTATGTTTACATGTGTAGGAAATATTTGGATGTGAAATCGAGAAAAAATGTGCAAAAAGGAACCAAAGCATGAAGAAAAGTGGAAAAAAGCTATGAAGCCCATCGCCAGGCCACCGCACCACGATGCCTATTGGCGGGGAGAAGCAAAAATACCCACCGTATCTTGGTCAGTCCACAGTGGCTGACGCGATAATCCAAAATATGCTTCTAGTTCCAATGCATTTGGAGATGCAGTGCGGGTTGCGGCACCCTGACGCCTAGTTGGCGAATTTCAATCTTTTTAGGACGAGCGTATTTTTGTCCAATATTTTTCTACTGTATAAAAGGTCATCAACCTAATTTTGAGGGGGGGTTCGATTTTTGATAGCAAGGAAGCACGACTAAGGAACCTAAGGAGCAAGATTCGTCGAGTTTTTCTTCCTTTTATACTTTCTTTGTAATTTTATGATTTTTTCTACCATATTATTGTTGTCATGACAATGCATGGCTAGTTTTTTTTAGTTCTGGTGTTATGAAAGTTTCATGAATATTGTAGTTTGAAGCTTGAATTGACAGGTTTTGATTATCATATTTTAATTATTTCATTGTCTAGCTAACATTGAAACGCTATCCATGATGATCTATAACTGAACTGGAGAAAGAGAATTATTGATTGTAGTAGGATTAAACAAAGCAAGTTCTTGAACTCCTGCCTCGGAGAATAGCTTTGTGGTTAGGAAATGAATATATCTACCCATCTTTCTTAGCCATCATATCATCATACTATATCATATTATACTAAAAGTAGGAAGGTTCTAAGTCTAAAATTAGATTATGAAAATGCCCATTAAATATTATTGGACCACTTTACGCTTAAAACTGCCTTTTACTAATGAGTTCATTGAAAACCCGGTAAGTGGTAACAATTTTTTCATGTTCCATTTATTATTGTAGGTGGTTATTGTGCAAAATATTTTAAAATTATTTTTTAAACATCATCCTTTTCAAATTTGTAGCTTCCATTTATTTGGTCTTTGAGCTTCCACCGTTAAAACACTATGTTCATGTATATTCTCTTCATATTCTTTTTAATACTTCATAAAAGTACACATTAATAAAGTCAAATAATTTTATCATTGTATCCTTTTTCTTTCTGCTAAAGAATTTCTGTTTTCACAAAGACCTACAATTGATCTTCCAACTTGGCATGTTTTGCTCAGCACAGGTATATTTCGTCCTGTTATACAAATTGAATTTCTGCTTTCTGTCAGCTATTATAGGTGCTCCGTGCTTGTATTACACAATAAATATGCGTACAATTTGTGTCATTTACTCAAGGTTATATTAATAAGCTGTTTTCCTTTAATCCAAACATTGATTTGCTTCTTGTACTGGCAATCTTCTATGCCTTTTTTTTATGCGTCATTCTCTAAATCAATAATTTCGTAAGCAAGTGGTAAAATTTGTCCTGTATGAATAGGTGTAGTATTGTTACTATGAGAGATAAAAATCAATTAATGAAATAATATTAGTGAGGAATGGACCAGTACCACATGATACCCTGCAAGTATATTTGTATACCATGTGGGTATCATAGAGGTCTGAGGTGCTTTTCTTTGATGCATTAAAGTAGGCAAGGCATGAGTATATTGCCTTCTGCATTTTGTGTGGCATCTGTAAGCATGGTCCCTCTGTATGTTGCCTTTAGGAAAGTCCCATCAACTACTACTGTAGGCTGACAATACTTCCAACCTCGAATTGATACATTTAATGCTATGAAGGCGTACAAGAAAGATTATCTTGTTCAGTCTCTAGTGTCACGACCCAACCCCATAGGCCGTGACTAGTGCCCAATCTGGGCACCCAAACACACCTATCAAACGCTATCTCAAATGATATCAAACGCACCCAAAATATCCAACAAAAGCCGACAAGGCTATATTTCAAATTTAGATAATTTCCAGAAAAAAATTTCGGCAGAGTTTCCTTTGTTTTACGGACTATCCAAAATAACCCTGCGCACAGAAAATACCAACAAGGCCACACAGGGCCAACAAAATATCATATACATATGCGGACCGGCCGCCGCGGCGAGTGGGATCGCCCAAACACAACGTATACACACACAACTGAACAGAGGTAGGCACAACCCACAAAACATGTCCACAGATCTCTAAACAGACAGACAGAATCATATGGCGGAACAGGGCCCCGCCGTACCCATGAACAATATATACAAATGCAACAACGAATATATATACCAAAAGTATAAGCTCCGAATGAGAGGAGCACTCCAAGTAGCGAAGGGTGTCCTAAACAAAGGTGGATCACCAAAGTGCTGAACGTCCGTACCGCGGCATGAAACGCAATTTCGGAGAAGCGGGGGTCGACGAAATATGTACCGAGTAGGCAAAGGTAAGGTACGAAAATAAATCTGAACAATAATCGAATCAGAAGTAAGGAGAATAATACATATCCAAAAATATCAAAATGTTTATTTTCAAAGTATAAATTATGCATAGGGCACAGGAAAATATGGTCGCCCGCCTGTCGATGGCGCCATAACACAAAGATAACACCGTAAAGTTTCAAATCTCCGAATCCCCGTCACACATCACAACACAAAGATAACGCCAATCACAAGATAACGCCAAACATAAGGAACCCGGCCCTCGAGCGAGGATCACGGTGAACCATAAACACAAGATAACACCGAATGTATCACAAGGCGCACGACAACAGAACCCATAACGATATCATAGTAGGCACGAACGAGTAGTGAGGAATCATATGCATAAAATCATTATTATAAACCCGAAGGATAAGTAAAACAATTATATATTCGAAATCGGAATAATAATTATCACTTTTTGTTTCAAAGTTGTCGAGTTTACATAAAAGGGCGTCGCGGGACCCACGGACGAGTATAGACCCGAACCGAGCCCGCCTATGAAAAACATACCCATTAAACATCCAAGAAACTTCTATAAAAATTATTGAAGCGATCCGAGCCTCTATGAGAAAGATATGGCATTCGAGATTACGAAATTCCTTAAAGTGAACCTTTTCTATGCAAGGTTCGGAAAGCGATTACTTCAAATACATAATGGTTCATATTTCATCAAAACATACATAAGAGTGCCAAAGAATATATATAAGGATCATAACATGCTCGGATTTCGAATTTGGAATTCCCTTAAGGCTCTAATCTAGCCTATGTGAAACTAAGGCATGCCGAAAGAAGGAAGGTTGCTTTACATACCTCAAACGCTCTCCAAAATGATCCAAACTCAAGCTAATCCAAACTATGATTCGGGCTGCCCACGATCTAAAAATAAGCCATAAAATGCCAAACATTAGCTAATGACTTTTAGGCTTTAAATTCCAAATTCGCCTAATTCTACCGAAATTTGGCCATTTCCCCTGTAAATAGGCCATCCCGAGAATTCAACTCGGCCAAAACAATCAACAACAACAACAATAACCAACCTAGCAACATCAACAACCAATTCGGAAAGCAAAATAACAATAGTAGTTTTCTTTTCCACTTTTCGACAACTTACATTCAAGTCACAATCGACGCTTATACATTCACATACTAACCCAAACCCCTACCAACGATATTTAAGGACATTCTAAGCAATTCATACAACATTTCCAATAATCCAAATTTTTCTCCAAGGTACCCGAAATGCGGCCTAACCGAAATCAAAATTTCCTCTAACTTTTCTCTTCATTTCCAAATCATGGTTTGTATTCACAATTCACATTCTAACAATACTATCTCATCCATATACCAATTACATTAAATATACAAAAACCCCCAAATCAGTCCGCAACATCTACAACCTCAATTTGAACCAATGAACATTCATTTCCAACATAAAATTCAAAGCGACGACGATTAAAACATTAAGCGATATTCATTCGTTCATTGTCATATAATGTGACCCATTTCGATCAACACTACACATATACATATATGGAAAATTCTCAATTGTTCTTCACCTTACAATGATCATAATCAACTAACTAGGCATTAATTCATAAATCCAATCACAACACAACAACACCCATTTACACGCTCAAGCTCCACATACACAACTCACCTCCAACATTTCATATTTCATGATTTCCAACCATAATAACATACTACAACATGAATATAACCTTCATAACACAAGAACAAGATCAAATCTTACCTTTTCTCTTCAACTTCCACAAGCCTAGTGGTTTCCAAAAGATGAGAAATAGTGGATTGATCGCTCCAACGATGGTTCCACGTTACTTAGGGACCTCAAAATAATGGGTTTACATCAATGGAAAAATTTTGGAAGAACAAGAAATGAAGGTGAAATTTGGGAGGGGCCGTCAGAGCCCTTTGAGGTTTTCACTTTGCTCCTCTTTTTTTTTTCTTTCAAAGTGTTGGGTGGAATGAGAAAATAAGACTAGTGGTCATCTCTTAAGTTGGCAAGACTTGGTCAAGGTCCCTTGGCCCACATTAATGTGTTGTCCCAATTAAAATTGAACACCATTTGTGTGGGCAACCATGGAAATTGTGGATGATTTTCATCTTCCAATTTTTATCACTTTTGGTCCCAAATTTTCCTAATTGTTCCATACCAATAAATTCATGCACAACTTATATCTCAAAATAAAATCGAAGGTCAAGAATCCCGACTTTGTATCCCGAAATAATTTTTGTCCTTAACTTATCGTAATTAATCCAGATTACTCCACTGTACAAAAATGCGGGTTCTAACATCTAGTCTTGGAATCGTCCTCGGGTTTGCACACTCCAATATGTACAGATATGTTGGTAATTGTTTGTATGAATCTTTTGGGTTTCCTTGTAACATTTCGACGGCCCTTTCCTTTACACGTCATGCTTGCAAGTAGGACAAGTTGATACCATATGCATTTTTCACATCTCACTGGATATCTAGTGGTATGTATACTGTTTTTGGATCAGTAAGTTGTTCTTGTATATACATTAGCAAACATCATGGTGGCATGTTTCTCTGGATAAGATCTGTCATTCTTTGGGCAGTTGTGGGCGTCATTGAAAAATGTCACTTGAAAGAGGTTTGATTTTCGTACACTTCCTGATTTAAGATTCCATGTGCATGCTTCTTTGACACAAACAACATAATACCTGCATATAATGGTGTCAGCATGACAACATATTTTTAGAGCAATAGTAGTATACACATGTGAATTACGGAAGCATTCCTCAATGATACCATCTCAGTATATATATATATATATATATATATATATATATATATATATATATATATATATATATATATATATATATAGTATCATTGAGGACCGCTGAAGAGTTTTCATTGATGGACTGAAGCAACCCTTGGTGATACCATCTTAGTGTATACATATACCATGATGGCCATGGAGGCCTGCTGAAGAGTCTCCCATTCATGGGCTAAAGCAGTCCTACGTTATACCATCTCAGCATATGCATAGACCATGATGATATCATGGGAGACTGCTAAAGAGTCTCACATTAATGGATATTTAATAGTCCAACATGATACCATCACGGTGTATATATATACTGAGATAATATCTTGATGGAACTAAGGAGTGTCTCATTCAAGAACTGAACCAGTCCTGAACAAGTCTTGTATGATACTATCTCAGTATATGAACATACCATGGTGGTATCATGTAGGGAACCGACGAGTGCCTCATTAAAGGACTGAACCAGTCTTTCATGATACCAGCTCAGGTTATGGTTATGTATATACCACGAAGTATCATGTAGGACTGCTGAGGAGTATTTTCATTGAACGGCTAAACCAGTTTTGCATGATACCATCTCAGTGTATGAATATACCATAATGGTATCATGATACAATTTCAATTGGGGGAAATACCAATTCAACACTAACATGCGGAATTAAGGATAAACAAGAAATTAGGGATGAGAATTGAAGAAAGGGGATGAGAAATAGATGATAAAAGCTAGACCCTAATGATAATGAATCTATGGACAAACCTAAGTATGTGAAACCTAGACTCTTCCAATCAGATTCAATCAATAGAAGCTAAGCTATTTGAAATCAAGGCAAGAGATATTCAAATGAAATCCACAAATGAACAACTCTTTATGAAATCAATGGAAATAAGGTTCAAGACCAACAATGGAATTCACCATTAACTATCCTAAAGGCCATTAAGCCAAACAAACTATCACTCCTTGGAGTATTCAATACATGATTCATCCAATCTAATCTATTGAAATGAAAGACAAGCTATATATACAAGCTAAGTAAAGAAGACTAATAGGCAATTACAACGCTACCCTTAATGAAGTAAGGGCCTTGTTTGGCTAGTCTTCTTAGTGTAGTCTTCAATTTAAGGATTGGCCTTCAATGGCCAAACATGTCCCTCCTTGTATAGATGGCCCTCTAATCAACCTTGCATGCATGGACTTCTTGCAATCATAACCCTCCTTGCGCAAAGTAGCCACTTGCACAAATAGCTCTTTGCGCAAATAACCCTTCAAGCTACCTTCGAAGTCTTGTGGGCGAGGACCTTGAGCTCTAGATCTCCCAACCAAGCAACCTCCCAAACCTTGTAGGATTCCACCTCTATGAAGCTTGTAGAGACCTGGCTCTCATCATTGATCATCATCACGTATGTAGTGTGGAAATACACACGTGAGGCCCTTTGAAACGCTCCAAATGTGGTGAATAAGTGCCAATGAAAATCATAGACTCTAAGTTGAGCTCCACTACGAATCATAGGCTTTATAAATGCACTCGATCCAATGAGAATCATATCATCCTCCCCTTCTTTAAAAGGATTCGTCCTTGAATCCGAACCTAACAAAAACCAACGGAAGACAACAACAAGCAAGATCCTCCAAGCATGAGGGTTAGTGTTAGCACAAACAAATCGACCAACATGCCACGGATGCACAAACTTGTAGTATAGCCATTCATCAATAATCAACATGAAGAAGATCTTACATAGGGGTACCAAGTCACCGACCCTCCAAAGATCATCATAGGCAAATAGGTAATAAAGAAAGGTGTCACACAAAACCACTTTTTCAAAAGGTGTCACACAAAACCACTTTTTCAACTAAAGTGACCTCAGGTATAGACTCATTATGGGGTTCAAGCACAAGTTCAAACAAGCCACTACTATTTGGAACACTCATGGAAGAAGTGACAAATCGCAAACAAGTTTCACCTTCTTTTTCAAAACATCCTTCCCCAACTATCATGTCATTTCCCTTTAAGGGAAGGTGTCACGATCCAAACTGCGGGTCGTGCGGGCACCTACCATATTACTAACCTATTAGGCAAACCCTTATCGATAAACCTAACCCTTAAAGCATATGACAACCATCTTTAAAAATTACAGAATTCAAAATAGACACTTTTTACAGACTCGCTTCAAATACAACAAAATCCGAAAGAATCCCCTGGGATCTAGTCTAGACAGGTACAAGAGCTCCTAAAATACAAGAAGACAAAATAAATGACACAGCCTCCGCCAGGAGTGAAATAGGCGAAACTGTAGGAGGGTATCCGATAGATCCACGCGATGAAATTTCAGCTAAAACCTACAACACATCTATGCCCAAAAAAGGCGTAGCAAGACTAGTATCAGTAGACCACACGTACTGGTAAGCATCATAGGTCGACTAAGATTAGTTCACGTAATACAATATATAGTCAAAAGGATAAGAAGCACCCAACGAACTTCAAAGTTCTAAATAAAAATTACTACAAAGATTTACCGTGTTGCTCATACCCTTAAACCTCACTTCTTTTGTTACCAAAATGCAAGGTATTCTACTAAATCATAACCATTCCCTACCTTCGTCCAACCTAGTAACTCTCGCTCTCCCACTCACCGTATGCTCTACTTTTACCCTTGTTATTAAAAGAGTTCACTACTCACATTACTACTATAATACAATGTATCCAAGGAAATAAATCACTATCTGACGACCAACACTACCCTTACCTTGTGTAACCCCCCTCTCCAGAAGGCTCTCAACAACATGCATGAAATGAATGAGCAATATTAACGACAGTAGTACCACATATATAACATAAAATCATGAGATGTAGTGCAATGCAAATGCGATGCAAGGCCCACACACACACTGTACATACACGCTATCTGATGTCCTTACTCAGTAGCCATGACCTGCAAGGGACTCATGGTGTCCATGTACCACTCGTTCCGGAATACTCTTCGGACCGGAGCACAAACCTTCGCCCCGGAACGAAACTTGGTGGCGGATTCCAAATCATATACATATAAGTAATTCATGTACTCAACCCCACAACCACAAGGCTGGACAACACAATGCTCGTACTCGGCTTTGCCCGTTACCTGTATCTCCACATAAACCATGCAGTGCAATGCACTAAACTGTATGACAATTCAATCATAATTCCAACCCTTGATGAGCGTAAGGTCAACCCAACTCAATATATACTTCTTTTAATACGACCTCTTAATTTCGAGGAAATACCATTATAAATGTTCAACAAAATAGGACATACAGACGGAATTCATCCCCTTCCAAAAAGCCATAAAAGTAAACATGTGGTATCTCCCTAGTGACAACGTCACTTTTTATTAGCTAAATCATTGTTATTATAGCCCTATTTATGCCATATGTTAATCACATTAACAATCCGTCCAATCCAAAACTCTGTGTCCGAAGACCTAAGCATGCATGCTCCCGTCACTCTAAATGTATATACGATTCGCTAATCAAAGTCTAACTAAAGTAAACCATAACCTACCTTCTTTTGACTCGCATATTTGATTCTCCAAGAATTTCTCGTCCGCTAGCCTTTATCCTATTCCACGTGATAATGTTCGTAGGGAAGGGTGGAAAGAAATTAGAAGGGGTTTTCTTCTTCTTGGGTTCCATGCTTTTTTCTTTCATGAGGAACCCAGAAGCACTTCTTGAGAGTCTTTTTGTTGAAAAGGAGAGAAAAATAGACTAAGTATGTAAATTGCCAATCGTTCCGCGCGGACCGCCGGCGGGGCGTCGCTAAGTCGCTAGTAGCGGTACCGCTATGGCAGTCCACTGACCACTATAGTGGTCCGCTTTATTTTCTGGCTCGAAATTTCCAAATCCTTCCGAAATTGATTTTTCCCACTCTTTAACTCTTAAAACACATCATGAAGCTTATTATTTACAATCCTTGACCTAGAAAGGGGACGGTTTCATTAAAAATTATTAAATAACGTGGATTTCGGCCATTGCAAGGTTTCCATCACAAGGGAAAGGGTTATCTTATACCAAGCTTTCCTGAGTAGCATCTCCCCATCCCTTAGGTTAGGAGATCTAGCATAGTCCTTCCAAGAAGTGTGCTCTTGTTCATGTAATTCACTCCCCTTCTTTAAAGAGCACTTTTCACTTCCGGAAGCCATTCTCAAATTCGACGTTAGTCTATCAAAGGGGCCACAAACCCTCAAGAAGGATCCTTTATCATCGGGAATGGTGTCAAGAACTTCACCCACCCCATGCTTGTCATCAAGACTAATCTCATCATCATCCCATAGTGGGTTACAAAACACATTATAGTCTCCAAAGAAAACTACATGCTCAACATTACCATACACCCCACTAGGTACATCATTTCCACAAGTCATGTCAACTTCACATAAGACATTATCTTTAAGGGAAAAAGATTTAATGAACATTGAAGAGTCAAAGAATGCAATCTTATTCTCAAAAAGACAAAGGTCATCTACCAAAGCATTTTCATTACTATGACTATTCACATGATCAATAACATCAATATCATCACTAAATTGAGGTTCATTAAGCACTCACAAAGTTTCTCAAATAGTGGATTATCATGGCAAGCAAATTGATCAAAACAAGTATCCACATTAGTTGGACACAAATTGATCTTGCTAGAAGAATCAATTTGGCCATCGCTAGGATCAACAAGTGGGTGAGCTTTTGTGTCATGTGACAATGTACTAACATGAAAATCACAAGGGTCAACACTAGGTGGACACAAATTGATCTCACAAGAAGAATCAAGATGGTCATCAATAGGATCAACTAGTGTTGGACCACCCATATTAACGATATTGTCAACAATCAATGAAGACTCACTAAGATTATCACAAGGTAAAGGTTCATTAAGCTCACATAAAGACAAGCTTTCACTCACACTCACCCCAACAACATGATCACTCACATCATACGGAGAGTTAAGATTAGCTATGTTACCTTGAAGTTCACATACTACATCTTCTTTACCTTAGATTTCAACATTGGAGCCCATTTGCTCCTTCGGAAAGCCTTCAACTACCTCATGAGTCTTCAAAGTTAGAGGCTCATCATTCGGTTTGCTTCCAAGAATACCTGCACCATTATCAAAGCAACTAGAGAAGAAAGAAAAGTTACAAGGGTTAGAATGGGGTTGTGACAACTCCCTCACATCACTCCTCACAACCTCTCCTTTTTCCACTCTGGAGTTGTCACTTTTCACTCCCTTACTCCTCTCAATCTTTTCTCTCTCAGTTTCATGGGAGTTGGTACAAGTGTCAAGTACATCTTTAGGAGGGTTAAGGGAACCCTCCACTTCACTCTTTTCTTTTGCCTCACAAGGATTGGCTTTCTTCTTCATGTGTTGCTTAAGTAAGTGTTCCTTCATTAGGTGTAGATGCTGGGTCATCACTTTGATACATTTGTCTATTTCTTCCCGTTGTGAATGAAGGGAATCACTTCTCACTTGAGGCTTTGCACATTCTCTACTTCCTTCAGCTATCACTACTTCCCTCCTACGTCCAACATCATAACCATATTGAGAACATGGCACATTTGCATTAGGATAAGAAGTATGATTAATGTTATTTCTTGGAGTAGGAAATGCATACTCTTTTCTTCTCCTATGACGGCTCCTACTTTGTCTAGCCCACATACTTATTCCATCTTGCTTAGCATAGGAAGTTTCATAAGACAATGTACGTGAATACCCACTAGAAGACTCTTCACAAACTTCATATTCGAATTCATTACCTTCCCGAGAGTATTCACCACAAAGCGCATAACCATAAGGTTCATATTCATCACAACTTCCCATTTCATGCAAGTCTCCATCAATTGGCTCATAACGTAAGTGTGAGGAAGGGATATACCTCAAGTCGCCTTCATGTCCATTGTGTATAGCATTAGGCTCTTCATAGCTCTCGTCTTCACCATAGGACTCTTCATAAGGGTCTCTTACCCCTCCATCTTCTTCGTAAGACCCATGAGATCCACTAATCTCATATTCACCTCCGGAGTAGTACTCATCATCATCACACTGGTCATGATCAACTTCACCACCATCTCCATTACCCTCATACCCATAGCTTTCATCACTTTCGTAGTCATACTCTCCATTACTAGAGGTATAACCTTCCATGTCATCACAAGAATTCGAGGTTATGGATGACATGTTACCTTATCTCTCCTATCCTTATGTCTTCCCTTCTTGTACCTGTAAAATGAGAAAATGAGATTAGTAGTAAAGCTCCTCACGTCACTCCTATTTGCACTCAAGCTTACCTCTCAACCTAAAGCTTTTTTCAAAATTGGTCAAGAACCCTTTTAATCCAAATCAATTCACAAGATTGCTAACCTTTGTGGAGGAATAGATTCTTGTTAATCGAAAGACAGACGACTCGATAAAGCAAAAGGACTTGAGCCAAGAAAATTCAACGATATTAAAACGAGAAAAGCTTGAAAAGAATTGGCACGAAAGGAATTAAGGACTCAAGAACTAGTTAACAATATGTAAGAATGATTACTAGTTGTTAATTAGCTTTAGAGAATCAAAGAAATGAAACGGAATGGAAGTTTGAGTCAAAAACCTTAAAAGTTCGCCACGTGACACGACTGTGATTCACGGACGAAGCGCGCGACACGACCATGATTCACTGATGAAGCGCGCGACTCGCAAATAGAGCCACCGTGAAACCCAAATTTTTTTGAACTCTCTGTCAAGGCGCGCGACTCGTTGTGCAACTCGCAGACACAACCCGCGACTCGTTGCGCGATTCACAGACGGTGTCATGAAGTGAAAACTTGGTGACATCAAATTTCCTTTGGGATCTGTTTGGATGCTTCTTTTCTGAATATTCTGAATCAGTGTTTTAAAAGGCGAGGGCGTAAGGCGGGGCGTTTTACGTCTGCCTCAGTGAGGCATAAGCCCCGAGGCACGGGCGTAAGCCCCATGGGATTTTAATTTTTAGTATTTTATAAAATGATATAATTATAATAAATACTTTTAAATAGGTGAAATAGCGAAAAAAATTGAAGAAAACTATAAATAAGTGATATATATATGTGCTCCAACCCCAACAAAAAACTAATTAGAACAATCTATTATACGCTACTTATAAGTACAAGTAGACTGTCAAATTTTTTTTCGAGATAGTAGAAAATAAGATAAATAATTGGAAAAGAATATATATAGACATTCTAGCAATGAAAAAAGGTCTTGACTTTTAAATTTAATATTTCAGTTCCTTTTTAAAACATTTGAGTAATTACATGTTGACCTTTGAGAATTTGGGCATTATATTAAGGATTTATTTAATAAATTTCGTTTTAGTTTGAAGAAGTTTTCTGGGCTTACGCCCCAACACGCTCCAACAAAAAAAACTCACCCCAAATGCCCGGGCGTACGCCTTTGGAGACTTTCGCCCCGACCCATCGCCCCGGGGCATTTTTGGTACGCCCCGCCCCAGGGCTTGCCCCTGGGCTCGCCTCGAAAACGCCTTTTAAAACACTGTTCTGAATGTCTTGGGTCCACTAAACCTAGTTTTTTCCTTTTTGGGCTAGAAAAACACATTTTGACCTTTTGACCAAAAACTTGAAGATCAAACACTCTTCTTGGGTCACTTTTGTTATATCCCGTATTTCATGCATTCGGATAATTCAAGAAAGTCGTGGCAAGCTAAGGACAAGATTATTTTTAAGAATTATTTTAATGTACGAGTTGTTAGGAATATTATTTATGAACATTGGTGGTATGGAAATATTGAGAAAGGCCAAGGGTAAAAAGAGAAATTTGCAAAATGGCCAATGGAAATAATGTGGAAGGTTAGGGGCAAAATGAGAATTTTACACAAGGTTCATGAAAATTCCAAAGAGGCCATATTGGCCATGTGACAAAAAAAAAAGGGAAAGAAAAAGAATGAAAAATAAGATGACAAAATAAGTCATCTTTGGTGGAATTTCAAGAAAATTCTAGAGAAATAAAGAAAGGGGCTATGTGCTAAAATTTTCTTAAATGGAGGGACTAAAACATAAATATAGAAAAATGGTGGAAGGTATGTATATATATGAGGAGTCATCTTTTAATTCAAGAAATTAGAGAAGGAGAAAAACAAAAGAAAGAAGAGCAACAACAAGGGGCCATTCGGCCATGACTAGGGGAATTTGACCCCTTGAAATCTTGTCCCAAAAAATTATTTCTTCTAGTATTCCTACTAATTTGAAGGCCCTCTTCAACATGGTATAGTTATTGAAGCAAGAACCTCTCTCTTGATGCAAGTTGACAACTTTAGTTAAGTGAGGAAGTTGAAGGAAAAGGTAAGATTTCATCCCCTTTTATATGTTATGACGGTTTTGTTTATGTTGTAGTATGTAGAAATGGATAGAATTCATGAGAATATGGAAATTTGCATGGTGGGTGTGTATGTGTGCATGTGGTCGTGTGTGTGTATTAGTGTGTAAGTGAGATGAGTTGAATTTTATGTTGTATTCTAGTTGTGGTTGTGGTGGAATTCATATTGGAAATGAAAGTTGAATGAATTTAGTTGAAGTTGGAAATGTAGGTGTTGGCCGTGTGGTGTATGGAGTTGGAATGGAAATGGATTAATTTTTGTTTAGTATGTTAGTTGTGTGTTGTGATCCTTGCAATGTAAATGAAGGTAAAATGATGTAAGTTTGCATTGAAATGGAATGTAGAAGCTTTATGTCGTTTTAGTATGATTTTATGACATTATGGAAATTAAGTGCTAAGGTGCAAATTATGATGATTGTGGATGAACTTGGAAGATGGAAACGTGTTATGAATAAGTATGCTAAAGATTAGAAGCTTTGGATGAATTATGGCTATGATGGGAAGTTTGTATATTTTGTATATCTTGTGAATATTTTATGGAAATGATATGAAATGATTTAGAATTGTATTGGAATGATCTTGATTAGTAAATGAATATTAGAATGTTGGTATTGAGTTGGAAATATGAAGTTAGAATGGAAGCTATTGCACTATGTTGGAAAGAAGACTAGTTATGCTATATTGTGTTTCATAATGATTGTTTGTGTTGTTGGGTTGTTGTTGTTGATATATTGAAATTTGAGCTAAGTCTCGGGGATGCTATATGTATAGGGAAATCTTTCAAATTTCGGTAGAAAAACATGAATTTAAGTTGAACTCTTGGAAGCTACAACTCACAATTGGTAAACATGACCATTTGTAGATTTTGGAGAAAACGGGATTCGAATTTGGAGAAGCTTAAGAAGCGGAAAAGGTATGTAAGGCTTACCCTTTCTTTCTCGTGGCATGTCCTAGATATACTAGGCTTGAATTTGGACCTCGGGGACATCTCTACTCTTCGGAATACACGTCCGAAATTGCCCCTTTTTCTTTCAGTGGAATTGAACTAATTATGTTGCTAAGGGTTGGAAAAGTTATCTAAATACTTAGAACTTGAACAAATGGGACCCGACTACCTTAAAACTATCATGAATGATATTATGAAGTGTAAAATACGTAAATGGTGTCCGCCACCCCATTTGACCCGAGGTGGGCCTACAATCCCCGAGACCGTAATGTCTTGTTCTATTTGCCTTATTTCTCGTAAGTTAATTAAGGAAACCTTTGACTATTGTTCGAATTTGATATAAGTATACGGTAACTCGGATATGAGCATTCGGTTCGACCATTACGATATAAATGCTTCGGTACGGACGATCTGATTTGAATATTTTGGTATAAGCATTCCGATGTAAATACTCTGCTTTAAGTATTCTGATATAAGTATTCAAAATAAATATTCTGATGTATATGTTCTGACATCGGTATTCTGATCTAAGTATTTTGGTATAAGCATTCTGATATGATAACTCCGATATGAGTGCTCCGGTGCGAGCGTCTGATATAAGTATTCTGCTATGTGTATTTGGATATGAGTCGTCTGATCCGAGTATTCTAATATGAGTATGCTCTATAAGCGTTAATGTTCTTCATGTACGATCTCGGATCGCTTAAACGTCCGAAGAGGTTTCGTACTCCAAACACTCGCCCAACTTTCCGATACTAACTCGGAAGAACCCGAAACTCGTTTCCGAGCCTTCGAATGTTGGTAAGTGTACGTATTCATCGAGTCCGGATTTATGTGCATATGGTTTCTCACGACTCTACTCGTGCGTAGCTCAATGTATCTTTCGTGCCGAGTCCGGGCCGGGCATGTTATGTTCTCGTCGTGCGTACTACGGTATGATTCGATTCAACGAGTCCGGGCCGGACATGTTCTCGTGCGCATTCCACCATTGTTCACCGAGTCCCTCGTACTTGCGGGCGGGACACGTTATAGATGTATTTATGATTTGATGGTACGGGGATGGCGGCCGGATGGCACATGATGATTATTCACGAGACCGCCGATGGGGGCGGGACACGTTATGTATATTTGATACATGATTCGACATGCATGATTCCATATTACCGGAGTCCCTTACGAAAGGGTCGGGACACGTTATTTCATATATGACATATGATTCTGTTATACATGATCCTATTCACCGAGTCCTCATCGTCGGAGGGACACGTTATATGCATATGTGACCTATGATTTTGACACGCATTGATGGTCTATCCACCGAGTCCCTCACGGAGGGCGGGACACGTTACACGCATATAAGATATGTTACTTTGGCATATGGTGATTCCGTTCGCTTCGCGTCCCTTCGTAAGGGGGGCGGCCAAGCCAGTGTAAATTCTATACGATTTTGATATTCATAATCTAATACGTGTCCGGAAAGTAAGCATTCTAGAATTCTGTACACTCGGTATTCCGTCCGCTTATATGACCTCATCGAATATTCATGATGTTCGTAGATTCTCGTCCCGGTATAAGAAGTCATCCGAGCATTCGTGCGTTCGGTATTCCGTCCGATACATAACCTTATCGAACAATACGTACGTTACGTATAGTCGACGTGGACATCTCGGTGCATTACCGTATTTTACGCACCTCTTCGGACACATGCGATCTCAGCGTAAAATAAGCATTTTAGTACTGCGGGCGACTTATTTACCTTCGTACTCCTTCCGGGTATATAGGACGGTATGTACCGTTTGTGTACGAGAAGTAGGCGTACGGCGTTTTGACTAATGTACTTATCTTTTTAGTCTGATTGTTTGATTATGGATTCTTTTACATCTTCACGTACCTTACATGCTCGGTACATTTTTCGTGTGACCCACTGTCTTCGGGGGCACGTTTCGTGCCACGCGTACTCCCAGATTTAGGGCGGAAGTTATTATAGAAGGTGTTCCGGCGGAGATGGCGGGCTCCTATCTCTCGGAGGGGCGCGAGTCGTAGTTTGTTTGTTATGATTTACGGATGTATGTTAGAGACTTTGCGAGACGGCGTCGTGGGTGTTGGTTGTCGGTACGTAAGCGGCTTCGTCGGCCGATATGTCGGTCCGTGTTATGCATTAATTTTTGTATGATTATAAATTTGTTCGATTTGAAGGCTACGAAAAGAATATTTACGGAAAATTTTGCTATGTATTTTATCCTATTTGTTTTAAAAGTCTGAAGTGATTTTGTATGCAGTAAGAGTCTGAGGGTTCCCTCGGCCCTAGGTAAGGGTCGGGTGCCCATCACACCCTAATAAGGTTAGGGTGTGACAACTTTCTTCCTTTGAAGATATGAACAATCTCAAGATTACAAGAACACAAGAACAATTCAAAAATTCAACTACCTTCAAATCAACTCGTAATTCGCTCAAATTTCAGATCTATGCTCCCTTTGATATGGGGAGCAAAGCCCACTAGGTTTTAGCCTTCAATTTCAATCGAATCACAAGACCCACTTTTTAATTTCTTGAGTTCTGCAAAGCTTCAAAGCTCAACAATGGTGATTCACTCCAAACTTAACCAAATCGTTTGCAACTTCGGATTTAGAGGTTGTTGATAGTAACAAACTCAATTCTAACCTCAAATCCAACAAGAAAACAACGAGATAATACTTTTCAAATTTTTGTTTTTTTTTTTTTTTTTTTTTGGAACAAATTTTTCAACTCTTTGACTAGGATTGAGAACCCCAAATTGTAAATGGAACGCGCACGGCCCACGTGCCACGTGTTTAATTTGCCCCATTTTTTATAGAAGCTAATTTCCCCCCAAATATTCAAATCCATACTCTTCTTCAAAAAAAAAACCAATTTTCCATACTCTAATCCTAAGGATAAGAAAAAAACTCTATCATCATCATCATCATATATACACACTTGCTCAAAATCTAATCCAAACAAACCCAAATGTGAAAGGAAGGATAAAATTTGATTAAACAATCAAGATTTTAAATTTGGGATGAGAATTCTTAGCAATGGTAATTTTCTCCCAAATCAATCAAGAGAATTATAAACAGGACAAAAGCTAGATTTTCTTTAACATTAGATTTTTCATCCTTATTTTTTTTTCATTTTTCCTTAATGATTTTTTCATTTTTTCCTTCAAGACGTTTATGGTGGAAAGTTATTCTTTTACTAGTTGTTCGGAATCATATGTGGATTTTCTTCAATTGAGACAAATGGATATTATTTCACCAAAAAATGGGGGACGGATATTATAATATGATGAAGACTGAAGATATGAAAGCCTAAAAATGGAGGGAGTTCAAATTTTATCTACTTGGCATTATATGTGGCTTTCTTGCGTTGCTCCAAAACGCAGATGTAGATTTTTTAAGGATTCAATCAATAGATTTGTCCAGCTACAGCGTTGATCATCATCACGTGTGTTGGTGGAAATACACGCACCAGACCCTTTGAAAGATTTTGGTCTTGGGGTATTTGATCCAATCAACAAAACCGTGATTTTCAAATTTTATTCAAATTTTTTTTTTTTTTTTTTGGAGATTTTCAACTTTTGACTAAATACCACAACTCTTCATGAAATGTTTCATTTGAATGGAAAATGAGGTCAACACTAACACGTAGAAGTAAGGATAAACAGAAATTGGGGAATGGAATTGTACCAAAAGCTAGACCATAATGATAATGAATCTACGGACAAACCTAAGTATATGAAACTTAGAATTTGTTGCTTCGATGTATGTCAATCAGTTATGAAAAATTGAAGCTAAGCTATTTGAAATCAAGGCAAGAGATATTTTGTGAATGAAATCCACAAATGAACAACTCTTCATGAAATCAATGAAAATCCTTAGGTTCAAGACCAATAATGGTAATCCATCATTAACTATCCTAAACGATTAAGCCAAACAAACTGATATTCATCGATTCATCCAATCTAATTATCATCCAAATGAAATACAAGCTATATATACAAGATAAGTTTTAGCCTTCAATTTCAATCGATTCACAAGACCCACTTTTTAATTTCTTGAGTTCTTCAAAGCTTCAAAGCTCAACAATGGTGATTCACTCCAAACTTAACCAAATCGTTTGCAACTTCGGATTTAGAGGTTGTTGATAGTAACAAACTCAATTATAACCTTAAATCCAACAAGAAAACAACAAAACCATGATTTTCAATTTTTTTTTTTTTTTTTTTTTTTTGGAGATTTTCAACTTTTGACTAGGATTGAGAATTGTTGGAACAACACTCAAGCCTATGCTCTGATACCAAATGATACGATTTGAATTGGGGGAAAACTCTAATTCAACACTAACACGCGGAAGTAAGGATAAACAAGAAATTGGGGATGAGAATTGAAGAAAGGGGATGAGAAATAGAAGACAAAAGCTAGACCCTAATGATAATGAATCTATGGACAAACTTAAGCATATGAAACTTAGACCTTTCCAATCGGATTCAATCAATAGAAGCTAAGATATTTGAAATTAAGGCAAGAGATATTCAAATGAAATCCACAAATGAACAGCTCTTCATGAAATCAATGGAAATGAGGTTCAAGACCAACAATGAAATCCATCATTAACTATCCTAAAGGCTATTAAGCCAAACAAACTATCACTCTTTGGAGTATTCAATACATGATTCATCCAATCTAATCTATTGAAATGAAAGACAAGTTATATATACAAGCTAAGTAAAGAAGACTAATAGGCAATTACAATGCTACCCTTAATGAAGTAAGGGCATTGTTTGGCTAGTCTTATTAGTGTAGTCTTCAATTCAAAGATTGGCCTTCAATGGCCAAACACGTCCCTCCTTGCATAGATGTCCCTCTAATCAACCTTGCATGCATGGCTTTCTTGCAGTCATAACCCTCTTTGCGCAAAGTAGTCTCTTGCACAAATAGCCCTTTGCACAAATAACCCTTCAAGCTACCTTCCAAGTCTTGTGGGAGAGGACCTTGAGCTCTAGATCTCCTAACCAAGCAACCTCCCAAACCTTATAGGATTCCACCTCTATGAAGCTTGTAAAGACTTGGCTCTCATCATTGATCATCATCACGTGTGTTGTGTGGAAATACACACATGAGGCCCTTTGAAATGCTCCAAATGTGGTGAATAATCGCCAATAAAAATTATAGACTCTAAGTTGAGCTCCACCACGAATCATAGGCTCTATAAATTCACTCGAGCCAATGAGAATCATATCATATCATGTACGGAACTGAGGAGTGTCTCATTGAAGGACTGAACCAGTTTTTCATGATACCACCTCAGGTTATGTATATACCACGATAGTATCATGTAGGACTGTTGAGGAATGTTTCATTGAAGGACTGAACTAGCCCTGCATGTACTATCTCAGTAGATGGTATATACCATGATGGTATCATGTAGGAACTGATAATCACTTTTGGACCGATAGTGTTATGTGCTCTATGATACTTTCACAGTATTTGATATATTGTACGGGTATAATAGATGGTGAAAGTATTTTTTTTATTTTAATTATACAATTTGACAAAAATAGGCACAAACCTTCTGTTACACATTTTTTAGTTTGATTTTAGAATTTCTCTTGTACAGAGTATTGTCATACATCATGATTAGTGTGCTTTTATCAATGTAAGTCTGGACAACTTCAATTATTTATTTGCACGGGTCAGTAATGTTGTTGCGGTCGATGTCAAGCATGTCAATGTCATTATCGTCGTTTAGTTATGAAAAATTGATCGGTTCTTTATTTTTTGATGAACTTTCAGGTAAATCAATTTGTGAAATTATTGCAGTCATGATAGTGTTTGTGAATGAGATTGAAAGCGAACAATCAGTTAAGACAAGAGGATCTTCTTCTTCAAGTCAAAGTATACTTTGACTCCCATATCGTTGAATATCCTTATCGGTGGAAATCCCTCTGCAAGTGTGTATTTGATTTCGATCTTCGTTGTTGCAGTATCGAGCTGTAATTGAGTTGATTTGTGCAACGAGATCATTGAAATTGCAGCTATTGTTTTTGAGAATTGCATCAACATCGAAATTGATGTATTTTTATCTGTATCCCAGCTGCTCTTGTGCTGAACCAAAATTGTGATATCATCCATCACAGAAAACTTGAATTGCAGATTCGAAAATCGAGTTGAAAGATATAGAATTTTTTACGTTGAAAATTCCGTGAATAGAGTAAAATCATACTTGGAATTGGAAATTCGAAGTGTATTTTGCTTTGATTTTCAATTTATAGATCTCATATTTGCTTTGTTATACCCCATTTTAACCGGAGTCAAAATGGTTTACAACATTCCGGTAATTCCGGAGTTAATTAAAGTAAAGGAGTCGCCACCTAATTATTATGGTGAATTAGGACACCTAAAGTCAATTAAAGTAATTGTCCAAAGTTAACTCCATTTAAAGTCTACGAAACCAAAAGATTCTAGGTAAGGGTTCAATTAATCTAAAGGGAAGGTATTAAGCATCCTTTAAGATCCATTAAAAATGGTTAACCGATCGGAGTTAATGTTAATTAGAAGGCCTTGTAGAATATAAGTAATAATGTATAAAATAATTGATTAATTATAAAAGGAAGAGGGGATTAGTATTTAAAAGTGAAAGGCAGTGATTAACTTTGTATTTAAAGCCAATTGACGTTATTAAAGAATGTGTTGTGGAGTTAGAACACTCTCACGTGGACTCGAGAATCAAGGTGGATAACAAGATGATTTAAAATCTAGTTTTGTATAGAAAATCAGTTTACTCATCAAATTATTTAATTAAAAGAAGAAAAATCATTAAAGTTATCCAGCTGCCAAGTTAGGCCAAAGTACGACTTGATACCATTTGTAATCAATTTTCTAAATGACTCAAAGACTTCAAATTACTTGAACCAAACTTAAAAAATATGTCGAACTCAAATTGATAACCTGAACAGGGAAAACAAGTTTAGTCTTTAAGATTAAAACCTCTTTAATGATACACACTTAGAAGTGCTATGTGGTAGAATAAGTACTTTAGTTACTAACTATAGGTAAAATTTAGTGTTACCAAATAAATCCAGTTGTTAGTCATTATATAACAATTCTACCTCTTCCAACAGAAAACACATGATTAAAAATAAAAGTCATTCCAACGCAAGTAAAGTGAAAGCAAGCAGAAATGAATGAGATGACCCATAGCCATGTCCGGCTTCAACAGAAGGACAAAATCTCTTATATAATTCGTTGTTCAAGCAGTGCAAAGGCGAGGAAGAGTGAGGATGTGCGGACTCCTTGCAATGGCGGTGTCGTTGAGTCTCAAAGTGAAACTCTTCGGCTCCGGTATACATGCCTAATAAAGAAAAGTAACAGTGAGAATGGAGGAATTTGGACAGATGTGAGAGAGATGGGCAAAGCAGCTGACCAGATTTAAGTGAGGGGTAGTTTGGTATTTTTATTGTTTGGGAAAGACCTAGAATACACATACATGGGCTGTTATGTCTTGGGCTAATTTGGACAGAATTTTAAGCTAAAATGGGCTGCTCACTTGGCCAAAATTTGGGCTTGCTGTGGACGGAATTTCAAGCTAAAATGAGGGCTATTAATGGGTCTTTCTTCCTCAAGCTTTCTCTTTGGGCTTCTAAGTAATTAACTTGTACCATATAATATTATGTGATTAATATGTAGAAAATAAAGTACTTAATAAAGTATTGACTTATTATTGACTTATAATTAATTTAACGAGTACAAATCTTAAAATGAAATAAGGACAATCCATTAAAATTTGTGATAAAGTAATGCTAGTAATGTTGATAGTAAATTAGTGAAGATGAAAATAACAAAAAGGATAATAATAATATTAATAGTAGTAGCAATAAAGATAGTAGTGAAAATAAAGTATTTAGTTTGTTAATAACATAAAAGCTCAAGGGAATGAATTGGAAGAAATGAGGGTCAAAATTGGGTGTCAACATGCTTTTCCATGGTTGATATCATGTTTTCTAGGGTTTTCGGTTTGAATTTGGTGAAGGATGCTCTATTTTTTAGTGAAGGTTTTGTTTTAGTGCTTAAACTCTGCTTTTTGGTTCACGTTTTAAGGCTGAGGAATTTTTTATACGTCAGGGGGTATAGTGGGTGAATATTTTGTGGGGCAGCAAAGTAATGGGGGCATGGGCGGGTAAATAGTTTGGTTTCAATGGGCACGTGTGATCTTTCCCCAAGAATTAATTAATGCCCAGTTAGACATAAATTCGATTTTGAAGAGTAAAAATTAAAGACCGGCCCATTTGAAGGGAAAACCGTGCAATATCTTCGTAAAAGCGTAGTCCCAAAATGGAGCCCATATATTAGCTGGATTGGACATAGCCCATTAACAACTTTTTAATGAATGTGGCCCTCTGCACTGCCCCTTCACATGCTGCTTGCAACTGTTTCTTATACTACTGGTGGAAATCAAACAAAGATAGTTGGAACTATTTTTAAGGAAACGTTTGTTTCTTTTCTTTGAGAATATTTAAGAATACTATCATCTTACTCACATGGTTATGCATAAATACATGTTAAAAGGTGCTTAGATCCAATTGTGCAAAACCTTATGGCTAGATAATTCTCGTTCTTAAGGACTTTCTTGCTAATAGATTGAACTTTTTAGCACATATGCCTTGTTGTCTTCCTCCCCTTCTTGATCTATAAATAAGGCCAGAGGTGGTTCTTTTCTTCCTTTATTTTAACTTCGGCTATCCAGAAATAAATATAGTAGCAAAAAAGGAAAACTTATTTAGTAATTATTTATTTTAATTGTTAACCATGCTTACTAGTCCCTCCGTTCTTTTTTATTTGTCCACTTTTGACTTTGCATGCCCCTTAATAATTAATAAATGAAGTATATAGTTTCTCATAATATTTATATTAATTGGTGTATAATCTCAATAGACTTGGAAAAATAATTTGGAAATGAATAATTTATGTTTAGGGTAAAACAAGAAAAAAAGTTTGTCATTCTTTTGATATGCTAAAATTAAAGTGGACAAGTAAAAATGAAAATTTATTTTTAGTATAATGGACAAGTAAAAGTGAATGGAGGAAATATATTTTAGGGTTGTGGTGACATGTTTATAACTCGAATGAATACACAACTATTTCCTAAAATGAACTCTTCCAAATTCCAATACTATATCAAAAGGGCACAACGCATTAATAAAACCAAACCTAAACCAATTTTCCCAAAACCAAGTCTAGAAAAATAAATTAAAAGAAAAGGACACCAAAGCCTCAAGCTAGCACAACACCACACATGACACAACAGAAATCAAAATAATTGATCTTTTTTTTTTCTTGATATTGGCAGAGAACATTGTAATGCAGTCAACATTAGTACTATATAAAACAAGCATTTCATGTGACCATTCTTTATTGTTCTAATTACTGTCTATGCTTTGCTCTATTCCCTAAATCTTTCATGTATCGTCTTATTTTTCCTTTTCCCATTATGATTTATTTAGTGGAAGTTGTATTCTTGATCCATGAGCAACCTCCAGCCACATATTGCTCATATTTTTGCTTAAAATAAATGATCAAGAATCAGATACCTGCTTGAATACTTGATGGTTTAACTTGCGGATTAAGTTTAATGTTTTTCTTCTCTTATTTTCGATTAATATTACTGAGGGTAATTAAGTATGAGAAAATACTTACATGAGTCTAGCTTTTATGTCAAACCGAACAATACTTTAACCTTTGGAGTCACAAATTAAAGCGAGTTTATGTGACTTTACTTTAGTTAATCCCAAAAAGAATGACATCACTCTATATTTAGTAGATATTTTAACTGTGGAGGAAGTAATATATAGGAGTAAGATTTAGTTATACTTACGTGACAAATACCCAGGCAAGTTAATTAAACAGTATATTTAAACAAGAAAAGCAATTTGGACAGGACGCAACAAATTTTAAGGTTGAAGTGTGTGCACACGTGCATACATGTGTGTAAATCTGTTGGAAACTCCTCCCACGTAGCCATATGCACACGTGCATACATGTGTATGTGAATGTGTGAAAATAAAAATGAAGGGTATGTTAATTCTTTTATTTACAGAGTCAAAATGACTGTGCCCTCTCAACATTCACTTCAGATTTAAAAAGAGGTTTCTTGGAGACAAGATCGACATTTTTCTTTATTTCAACAGTGATGTCCGTTATTAAGTAATTTAAGAAAAAAAAGTAGCTCGATGCACAAAGTATCCCATGTTAGTAGAGTTCGGAGCAGGTTCGATATTAGATATTAGGTAATTTTATAATTTAGGTGAACTTAAATCGTGATATCTAACAATTTTCATCTTATTTTATGAACGGTCACTCCTTTAGGTGCTTATACGAAAACAATTTCGGTCACTCCTTTAGGTGCTTAGACCAAAACAATTTTAGGATCATAATCCTGCTGTCTTAAGCATTCTACATCAGCATTCAGAAGCAGATGTACGATATAGAGTTAGTAACTTTGTATTAGGTTTGATTTACTAGAAATGGATTATTTAAATTTTTACATTTTCTGTATAAGCCGAACTAAAAGCCATGAGTGAGATAACACTAAAGGTTTGACCAATTTTTCAAATGATTTTTGTTTACTCGCGGATATTCGTTTTTTTTTTTTCCCAATTCAGATGCATGTTTAAATAGAATTTTGATTTTCAAATAGCATTTTTTAAATTACTATGTACAAGGTCATTGGGACTAAAACAGTTCATAAACGGCAATTAGGTAGTATTAGAACTGTGTACAGTCCAGTTTGACTGCCTCACTGACTAAACTGACAGCCGTGTTCTTGATCCTGTCTTTTTTGCTAATGAAAATAGGGAAAAGTCCCGCAAATGACATTTCACCTTGTTTGTCTCCTCCGCACTCTCGAACTCACCTCCTCTTCATCCCAATCCAGGTCCCCCCCCCCCCACCCCCACTCCTAAACCCCACCCCCACCACCAACCCACCGCACTACCACCACCTACCCAACCCCACCCACTCATTAAAGTATTTGATATATATTTTTTACTCGTCACACACTTATTTTGTAGCCGAACATATGGCAAAAGTGGTGTGTTAGACACTTTGAAAAAAATTGAGGGTGCAAAAGGTTTTGTATTAGAGAAGTGTGACACGGATTTGGTCTGAAGGTCGGGAATAAAGTATGTATTCTCTCAAATATTTTAATATAGATTTATGTTATATGTTACGTATAGTCATAATTTTTTGTGGGTTACTAAACATATTATAAAATAAATAAATAAAATAAAGCTTGGTATAATCAGACCGGTTTGCGCTATGACCATTATTTGGCTCATTCTAACTAAAATCTATTCAACCCAAATAAGGACGGATCAATTTTTCTACTATATTAGAAGAGTGGATTGGATCGTCATCCACCCACTCATCTAATATAGCTAAAGGACGATTCAACCCACTCTTCTAATATAGTTAAAAACCAACCCATCCTTCTAATATAGTTAAAAAAAAAAAAAATTAAGGTCGGGCCCACTCTTCTACAGTAGTAGAAATAAAACAATTTAAGGTGGGGTCCACGTAAACAAGTAGGAGACAATTACAAAAAAAAAAGGTGGGGTCCACTCTTCTATAATAGTAGAAATTAAAAAAATTAAAGGTGGGGTCTACGTGAACAATTAGGAGACAATTGCAAAAAAAAAAAAAAATGATATTTAAATAATGATAATAAGTTCAGAAAATGGTAAAGGTACGCTTAGAGAAAATTTAAAGAAGAGAAATTCATGAAAAAAAAATAACGATTTAAATTGAACACAAAAACCGCTAAAGAAGTCATAAAACCAAAAGATTAAAAACTTATACCTTTGGGTATAAGTTTAGACACATACGTTTCACACGAATAATGAGGAATAACATCAAGAAGATGAAATATAAACGGTCAAAAATCGTATACACATATTTTTTTAAAATGATGAAGTTAGTCTATACTTAAAAATTTAAGACTACAACAGATGCTAACGCATGAAAGCACTTTTTAGTGTTGTTGAGTAGAAAGAGATGATGGCATGAAACTCTGTAGGAGAAGGTGTATTTCAAATCTTTCAATTGGAGAACCAAACCAGGAAAGTCATACATGAGAGAAGTTTAAGTAAAATAATTTATTGATATTTTCAATTAATTGAATTATAATACTTTCTATAATAAAAATTTCATAATTATATTACTAAAAGGTACTCTCTCTGTCCTAATTTATGTGACATAGTTTGACTAGACACGGAGTTTAAAAAAACAAAGGAAAGATCTTTGAAACTTGTGGTCTAAAACAAGTCATAGATATTTGTGTGGATTTAAATCATTTCATTAAAGGTAAAAGGGGAAATTTCAAGTTAAATGATTTCTAAACATAAAAATATATCATTCTTTTTATAACAGACTAAAAAAAAAAGTATGATACTATTTTTTGTGTTGGACCCGTGCTAGCACGGGCTTTCATCATCTAGTTAAATCCTATTTATTAGTAACTTAGTCCATATGGAGTCGCCCATTTGACACCCAGACAGTACCAATATTTCTCAATAAATTTACGAATAACTCTACAACCTCGCAACCTTAAGCAAACATGGAAAGTAGAAATTAACATGACATGTATTGTACAAGTGAACATAGTCTCTCTGATATATATACATATATATATATATATTTTGGAGTTTTCTACCCAGTGTCCGGTATCCGCATTGGAATCCGATTAAATTTGAATTCGCGCCTTGTAGTGCTCATTTGGGGAAAGCTCTTCCTACCAAGAATTTTTTTATATCTAAGACTTAAACACGAGACCTCTAATTAAGAGAGGAGCAACCTCATCCGCTGTCCCACGTCTTTTGTAGTTATATAGTGCAAAGTGGGATAGTGGAATTAATGGAATAGGCGTCAAAAATACTGAGAAAGCAGGAGATATATGGACGCGTACCCTATTTTGTCAAGAACGTACATGCTTCACTGTCCACCATGTGATGGCCTTGTGCCTCCGTTCCTATCCTTTCAATTTATTTCTTCATTTTCTCTTATAAGTGACTGTATATATGCAAGATTTTTAACAAGCAGTTTGCCTATCATTATATTGAATTAGTACACATATTTAGATTTGAGGTTAGAAATATTTATATGGACTATCTTGTCATTATTGAGTTTGTACAAATATTTAGCTCCCGTTTAGCCATAATTTTTTTCACTTTTATTCAAAAATATTTTGAAAACATTTTTTGGTTATAAGTTATAACAAGTAATTAGTTTTTGGGCATTTTTTAAAGATAAAATTTTCAAATTTCAAAAAGTTGTTTAGACTAGTTTTTAAGTTTTTTACTCACAAAACTTCCAACTTCTTTTTAAGTAAAATGCATGTCCAAACACGAGTTTTTGACATTTTGCACCCTTAACGTATGTCCTCTTTTGCGATTTACACCCTATCTTATTTTATTTAATGACTTGCACCCTAATCTCTGTATTTCTTTGCAAAATGATAAAACCGTTCTTTTTTCATTTTTTCTTGAGGGTAAAATAGGAAAGATAGTAATTAATATCTCCCTAACTTTATTTTTCGTTTAAATTCTTAAGATTCAAAAAAATAAAAAATAAATAAAAAAGACGTATAGAATATTGCGGTGCCGATTAAAAACTGGTCAACTAAAATTAATCAAAAACGTGATCTTTACTTGAAGTCCAATGTTTTTTCATCTACGAAAATGACATTATCTTGTAATTAGAAAAAAAAAAATTAGGGAAGAAGAAGAAAAGTGGGTTCAAAGATATCAAAAGCTTTTATGTCATCTTTTTTGTGCAACATTATATTTTTTTACCAAACAATATTTTATGTGGTTCAAGATTTTCATTTGCAGAAAAGCTATGAGAAGATGATTTCGGCGGTTATCATCATCTTAAATGAAACACTACCACAGTACCACTTCTTGTTGGACATTGAAAGTACTCGTTTTTCCAAAAGAGTAGAGAGGATGGATTTCTTTTGTTAGAATTAATGGATTATATTCGTGGAGAGAAAAGAGAATCGGGAAAAGGGTAGGGAGGGATGGCTCACTATAGAGAGGAGCCAACTCCATTTTTTTCCGATCAAATATGAACCTTGGCCAAAATATTCAACTCTCAAAGATTTTGGGATATATTAATTATTTTTCCTATTTTACCCTTAAGGAAAAATTGAAGAAAGGAGTGATTTTATCGTTTTGCAAAGAAATAAAGAGATTAGGGTGTAAGTTATTAAAAAAAATGATAGAGTGCAAATCGCGAAGAGGACATATGTTAAGGGTGCAAAATGCCAAGAACTCTCCAAACACTATTTCAACTAATTCCAAAAATCTTTTCATCTCATCTTACAAAACCACTTTTTTTTTTTTTTTAAAGTTTCAAACAAATTTATGTTCAAACGCTATCTTAGATTTGAGGTTGAGAAATTTTAATAAGGATACTCTTGTCATTATTGAGTTAGTACACATATTTAATTAAATTAGATTTGAGGTTGAGAAAATTTAATAAGGACTCACTTGTCGTTATTAAATTTGTATGCATATTTAGGTTTGAGGTTGAGAAATTTTAATAAAGATTCACTATCATCAAAACTAATATTTTACTTTGCATCATTCATCAACCGGATTTCATGCATATGATTTTTTAGAAAAATATTACACACATCTTATAAAGATTTTTGGCGGAACGGTATGCACATGTGTGTCTCTGCCACTGCTTACAAAATAGACATATCTATGTAACTCCTCACACACCCTCTTCCCTTTTTTTTTTTTTCATCATTACAGAGCCAGATAAACAATTTGCAAGTTAGTGGTTTAGTCATTGTATAGGGCAAAATCCGTAGACACTAAGTGGATGTATCAAAAGATGACACGTGGCGATGGTGACATGTCAGATTCGATTCAGCAAGTGAGGGGTTCCGGGACGGCATAACGACGCTCCGGAGAAGTAATTTGGTAACCGCTACCGGAGACAGAAACTATTAAAAGCCCCAAGAAATATGTCAACTCACTGTTCAAACGTCATTCAATGCACAACCGTTAAAAAAGACCCCCAAGATTCTTCTAGCCTTTATGACATCTTAATTATCTTTTAGTGCAGCATTAATATTGGTAATTAAGGGGGCATGATTTGTGGATCATGCACCGCATAACTCTAGTATAAATAGATGTTCTCATTCTATTGTAAGGCATTTGAAAATATATACAGTCAAATCTCTCTATAATTGTCATTCATTATAACAGCATTTCACTATAACAACATGATTTTCTTCGGAACCAATTTTTCATGTTATATTTTACTTCTCTATAGCAGCATTCTACCTATAACAGCAGTGACATTCATCATAGTGGTACACTCCTTGTAAAATTACCTCTCTATAATAGCCATTACTAAAAAATTGTGTAATAATATTTTGCAAGAAATATATTATGTATACAAAATATTAAAATATTCAAGGGAAAGCTATTGAATTCCCTATTGCTAAAAGTTTGGACAAAAATCTTCGTCAATTCGAGTGTTATATTATCACTAAGGGACTTAAAATTATGAAACAACCTATAATTGTATAATTCTTAAGTCAAACTTGAAATATTAAAACTTTTAATTAATTTTAAATGCATATGTTTCTTAGATTTTAATTTTTTATTGGTACGGTACAACTAGTTATGGATTTATAAGTAATCTAATAGTCTTTTCAATTTTTAATTAATGAAATACGAAAATCAATTGAGATTTTAAAATTAACAAGTATTTGTTTTCGTTTATAACATAAAAAGTACAGAAAAATAGTTTTTTGCGTACTTTTGTTTGTGACAGCTAAATGAGATCTAAACATGAAATGTCAGTATACATACATAACAACACCTCACTATAGCAGTCATGAAATTTTCGGACAAACGCTGCCGTTATAGAGAGGTTTGACTGTACAAGAAATACATTGCTCTTATTTTGCTTTTGTTCAATTAAGCAAAGTCTGATTGTTCACTTGCCCGGAGACTCTAGCTCAAAAGCTTGTCCAAGGATCAGGCTATTCTAACTCCTTATTTTCAATTACATTTCATTCATATTAAGTTCTATTGCTATTTATCTCATTATTTCGGTCATATTGATCTACGTGTCCTTGACCACGTATACAAATTCAACTGTACCGATTTTACGGGTAAACAATAATTTCATTGTAGTAATACTTACAGTAATTCTAAACCCCGTTACATATATACAATGTAATTTTTCAGTATTCGGAACCCGCAAACACCACTTGTGGACCACACTGGGTATGTTATTGTTGTTGCTGCAGCTGCTGTTGTTGTTTCCAGTGAAAGAAATATGGGTGAACCCCCTTCCACCCCGTGCATTACCATGTATCTTGTTTTTGTTATTTTATGAAAACGAGTTTCAACCCGAAAGTATGAATATGTATTTTCAAAATCTTTGAATTATGCATAAAATTGAAGTTGAAAACAGTGAATGCACATATCCGTACAGGCTGCATTAAAACATACATCTGCTCCTGTCAAGCCCAAGAGCCAACTGGCAGTGGCACGTCCCTGATTTAATCCATATACACATAGCAAATGGACAAAACAACGTCTTCCAAATTTAAGCCTTCATTCTCCTTTGGTCTTTTCCTACCTCTACCTTTCTTTAGTCCACTTGGTGAAATACTACTTAATAAAGAGACGACTCATACACACATAATACTATAACAAATTACACTTTCTTTTCTTGCACCATTTAGCAACAAGATAGTCATCACTTTGCTCTAGCACAGAAAAAAAAAAGATATGGATTATGGAATTCTTGCAGATTCAGAATGTAGTAGTGGATGTGAGTCTGGTTGGACTCTATACTTGGAAAATTCTGTCCTTCCTCCTTTAACTTCTTGCAAAGCCAATAAATTTTCACATGAAAAGTTTGTAGAGACAGAACAAGACGAAGAAGAAGAAGATTTGTCTATGGTTTCTGATGCATCTTCTGGACCTCCTCATTTTGGTGAAGAAGAATACTATGGACAAAACAATAATGGAGGCTTCTTTTTTCATGCTCCCAATATTAATGTTACATTGCCTAAAAGCAATCCCAAAAAGCAGAAAGCAAAGGAAAAACAACAACCTTCTGCACTGGATGATACAGCTAGCTCTCCTATCTTCAATTTCTCCAATGTAAGTTTTATGCATATTGATTATAATTAGCATTGATGTAAGAATGTGACTTTATTTAATTGCATTATTACTTAATTAGTGAAGTACTAGTAAAAAAGTTACTTAACTTGTTGAGATTTCTACCTTACTGCAGAACAACTTTAATGACACAACTTCAGTGGATAATGTATTGGACTTTTCACAAGGTCACTCTACAACTCACTTTCAGGTATTTAACTACCAGCGCACTTATAGATTTAATTTTTGCTCCATATGCTAAAACTTTTGTGCTTATCAGTAGATTTTATTTTATGCAGAGGAGATCTACATACCAGGAGCAATATGGTTTCTTCCAGTCATCTCTGCTACCTGGAAACCAATTGCAAGAAAACCAGTTAAGTCCTTGTTTTCTTTTATTTGAAAACTCAAGTTTTTCAGTGCCTAAATAATCATTACTGTACTACTCCTCTATTTCAATTTATGTGAACATATTTTCTTATAATTAGTTTGTGTAAAAAAGAATGATCCTTTTCTATATTTGAAAATAATTTACCTTTATGCAATGATTTATAGTACACAAAATATTTCTGACTCATTTAACGCCACAAGTTTAAAAAGTATTCTCTTCTTTCTTAAACTCCGCGCTCAGTCAAATAGGTTCATATAATTTGAAACGGAGGGAGTATTTTTTTATTTTACTAACAGTTGTTTGCTTTTGCTATTGATTTGATTGTAATCAGGTGGTTTGAAGGGAAAAGCAGCTATCAGTTTTAGCATGTTAATGCTGTCTGCAGCCAAGTGTTCAGAAAGAGGGAGTAAAAATTGTATAAGCAAAAGGAATTGGATCTCAAAGGAGATCTTTTCTTCTTCTTTTTTCATTCTTTTTTTATCTTTATTTTCTTTTTGCTGTCAATGCAGTGGAAACAACTTGAAGGAAGAAGTTGGAATTCCTTTTCCTCTTTCTCAGAAATAAGTTTGTTGCCAATCAATTGTGAAATATTAGCTGTTGTACTCTTGTTGGGAATAGTGACTACATATTTAGCTTTTAAACTTTTGCTGAGCAAACTCATGTGCAGTGCAACTATGCAAAATTGGCAGATTTAAACACGGGTTCGTGGAATTGGCAGATCTAACCATGGGTTCGTGGAATTAGCAGGACTCAGTGTTTTCGGGTAGAACTTTATATATTAGATATACATTACACAACTCACTTTCTTAGTTCAGAACCCATTGTGTCTAAATTCTGAATATGTCCTAGTATGCAAAGCATTTTCCCTCCTGGAGGTCCATACTTCCCTTACTGCAATATATAGTACTCTCTTTGTTTAAAAAAGATTGACACTTTTCACTTCTTGAGAGTCAAATTTTTTAATTTTGACTGTGTGATTTAACATAGAATCTTTTATTTTTTTTGAAATAAAATTTACATATTTGAAAATTACGTAAAAAGTATTATAAGTCACCATAATTAATAATTTAAAATATTTAAAAGACGTATGAAAAAATTACGGTAAAAAAAAAAAAAAAAAACTCATTTGACTCTCGAAAAGTGAAAAGTATCAATCTTTTTTAAACGGAGGGAGTACTACTTATTTGCAACACAAATAAAGCTTGAAGAAAGAGCTATAAGAAAAAAGGAAAAGGAAAAAAGAGAGTGATGAAAGAAATTACTACTACTAATCAAGGCAAATCCTGTTACTTTGTTGGCAGTCTTTTGATAATCTATAATTGGTCGAACATGTCATGATTTATCAGTCCTATCAAGACCTTTAGAGAGGGAGAGGGGACAAATTGAACTAGCTAGTAGTCAAGCCAACCAAATCTAGTACTAATGATCTACAACAACAATTATTTTCCCTAGTTGTTTTCCATTACTTTGCAAAAAAAAAAAAAAAAAAAAAAAGGGTCCCGGTGCACAAACGTTGCTAATTTTTCGAAAAATGAAATAAAGGACAAGGTGCAAAATGCATGATCTTAAGAACTTGTTAAACTACAAAGCTGTCTAGGTAAGATTGGTTGAAATTCATTTTGAATATAAAAAGCTAGCTCCCTAGATAACAAGGAGCTCGTGAAGAACTAGAATTTGCCCGAAGTATCACAGTGGAGCCTGTCTTCTATCCTGTTCTTGGGTCCGATCAAGCCAAAAAAAAAAAAAAATGGGCATAATGTGGACAAGGCTTCAGTGTCTCATAGTGTCTTGACAAGACTGCATCCTTATAATTATAATTCTCGTAATGAATCGAAAATTTTAGGTTAAAAGGAAAGAAATAAAAGTTATAACAGGATACTAATGAAAATGTTACTAGGGTGATGGGCAGTCAGAAAAGTACAGAAATGAGTAGGAAATGCCAAAGTTAATGTCGGAATATTTCATATGCAACTCCAAGACCTTTTTTTAAGTGCAGAGATCCTGCCTGAGATCTTCCTGACCCAATGTTACATGCCAATTTTATCATAAAAAAAAAGGCCTCTTTATCTAATTTGGAAGGATATATTCAATTATCCAAATGGTCATTATAAATTATTTATGCAACAGTACGTTTGCCCCCTCAATTTCTGTCTCCTTTGAAGGTGCCATTGCACTTGAAGTCATGCACAATTATATACTCTTTCCTTCATTTATTATACGTAATTAATATCTTAATTTTACCTTTCATTATATAGGGGTTATTCGGGTTGTCACTTGTCAGTAAATTATCTCTTATTTTCTCTTAACGAATCTTCAGTATGAATTGAATGGATTCCATTTATCAAAATATTTCAAAATATTCCATGTGTCAATTCCCAATTTTAATTATGATTTAAAATTAGCCTCCATTACACTTTGGTTGGAACAATGTCAGGTCAAGAACAAATACATGACAATTGCCAACCGCAAGGGTATATGGCTCGAAAATATAATGGTAGGTAAAATTAAGATATTTCTACAAGTTAAGGGTTACCTCTTTCCCTTTTCTCATAAAACAAAGATAATATTCCCTCCGTCCCATATTAGTTGTCCCTTATTTCTCTCGAATAAATTGCACTCCAGTCAATACTGATTATTTTCAAGAACACTTAGTATAAAAGGGTAAAATGGGATAAACATAATTAATTTCATCTTGATTTTATAAAATGATACTCCCTCTGTCCTAGTTTATGTGATACACTTGTCTTATTAGTCATCCAAAAAGAATGATAAATTTATATATGTAGAAATAATTTAACTTAAAATTTTCCTTTTTACCCTTAATGAAATGATTTACAGCCACACAAATATGTATGACTTGTTTTAGACCACAAGTTTCAAAAAAAATTCTTTCTTTCTTAAACTTCGTGTCTAGTCAAATTATATCACATAAATTAGGACGAAGGGAGTACGTATTTTGGGATAAGTATTTTTAGTAATCGTGACAACTAATATGGGTCAGAGGAATTTGTTACTCCCTCCGTCCCATAATAAGTGTCACCTTAGCCAATTTTTTTGCCCCATAATAAGTGTCACCTTAGGAAACCAAGACATAAATTGGCTAGTTTTTTTCAATTCTACCCTTGGACAATAAAGTAACATCTAAATGATGATTGGAAAAGTCACATAGTAATTTGGTATTGTTGGATTCCTAATGTAAAAAGGTTTACTTCTTGTGCATGCCTAATCAAGAGGTAAAGTAATTTGTTTCTATTATATAGGAGTAATTTGGTAAACTTCACATTGCATTATTGGCTTCTTAATATGCGTGTTTTTTGCTAAAGTGACACTTATTATGGGACGGAGGGCGTATTGAGACTCAATTATGGTGCAGAGGAATCAAGAGGGTATGGGGCAAAAACATTTTTGTCCTACCAACTACCATCATAAAATTAAATCCCCTTTGATTGCCCTGGGGTCTTATTGAATTTTCACCAATAAGGCTGTTTCCAGTTCTCATGACAACTGTGTTCTCCTCCCAAGAAAACTGTGCAAATTAAGCTTCCAGTGCTTATAGCTTTCTGCCTTATTCACATTTTTTTCAGGCCCACTGGCATGTGTTATATACCAGTGCATGCAGAGTGAACACGCACAAAAATGTACTTAAAATTCATTTTTAAGCCTTAGATTCAACAACAGTAAAATTGCAGTAACAGGGCATGGATCTATCTCCTGCTAAGTTTTGCTGTTTTTTCTCAAGTTGCCCATGATTTTCCAGAATGCTGTGAAAGAAGAGGATAATGCACTTGATCCCAAAAGTAAGTAATTTGTTTTTGTTTGTTTTTTTACGCTTTTTACTATACAATATATAGATAAGAACTTCGACGTGTAAGTTTGCTCAGCTTGTCGGTCCTAAGCTTGTAAAGGAGAAAAATTGTTGTAGGTCGATGGTCATTGTAAAACTAGTCAATTTAGGTGAATTCTTTTAATACAGAATATAATATTAAATTTCAATGAGCCTAAATCTAGCATGTAAGTATTTATTTTTTAGCCAGACGTCAACATAATTACTTGGTATACTACATTGTAGTCGGTCCTAAGCTTGCAAAGGAGGAGGATTGTTGTAGGTTGATGATCATTATAAAACTAATCAATTTAGGTGAATTCTTATAATAGAAAATATACTATTAAATTACAATGAGCCTAAATTGAGTATGTAAGCATTTATGTAGCGGACCTCAACATAGTTGCTTGGTAGTACATTATAGATGAGATGGGTTTCAAGATTTTGGTTGTATTATTGAGGTAGATGGACATGACAGAGCTGGAAGTTTGTACAACTATAAAGGAGAGATCTTTATCTTAGGAATATAATTTCAGTTTTGAGGTGGGATTCAGTATCCAATTTGAGACAGGTCACACAGCCTGGCATTAGCATCATAAAGTCGAAGGCAGTTAAGAGGTGCATGGACACAATTCCATAGGACCACACAAACAGATTCAAATCTGATTCCAGGTTTTTGGAAAAAAGGTGATGATCCCAATGCATCTGTTTTCCCGACATGCTTTGGGGTCACGTAGGGCCGAGCTAGAGTGTTGGTTATGGATTCGACCGAACTCAATAACTTTAGTTCAAACCCTATATTTATTTTAAAAATTCATTGAATTTGTATAAATTATTACAGTAATTAACCTAGCAACTTAAAAAAATTAAAATTTCAGAACACATAAACTTCAAATCCTGACTTCGTATTTAGGGTGACCAAGAGTTTCTCTACAATTCATTGGTTATTGATGAACTCCTTAATTTCCATACCAATTATTGACCTTTGATTAGCGTTGACGGTCAACTTAATAGTTGTCATGCTAACAAATGTGTACTTTTTTCCATAATAGTAGTGGCTTCTCTTCATTAATACATACAGTATCACGTAACCGTAATTAAAAAAAAATTACCTAGTATTATTTTCTTGTTTCTATTGAAAGTTAAACCTTCTACCTCTCAAAATATTTGTCTTGCTTCATAAACAAGCCGCACTTAGATGCATCAAAGGAATGTGAAAAACATAGTTTTGGTATATTTTCAATTTTGGTTTCATCTTTGATGATTCACCGACAAAAAGAAATCCAAGAATTATGAAGAATGTGATCAACTTATATAGCAACCTCCTAACCACCAAATGGGAGAAGAAAAGAATGAGAAAATATTATCTCATCAACTGTGGTACTTCTAACATTTCAAGGTTGTAGCAAGCAGCATATCACCAAGTCGAAATTAAGATGTACGTAAGGGTATTTATATACATAGGTCACATGTAGTCAGAGGCGAATTTAGAATTTTTAGCATATGGGTTCACCGCTAATAAAAAGAAGGAAAAAAGTGTGCTTAGTGGGAATTGATCCCCAGTCCTCTAGGTAAATAACTCAACCATCAACCAAGTGCACCATTTAACCTTCTTGTAGTATGTGTTCCAGCAGGTTGTCCTGAGTTCATCCTGGAGGAACTTGGTGTCTTGTCCCACACGGGAATTGTCCTGAGTTCAGATTCAGACGCTTCTTGTGTTGAAGGAACAGGTTTCTCCTTCACTTCTTCTGAAAGCCTTACATCCCCCAATTCACTCATGGTTTTTTGCAAAATCTGCCATAAGAATGGCATCACTATCCAACTCACTAGATCGACTCTGACCAATCCCATAAATGGCCCCATCCACTTTAATGGGTGATTCCTCTACTGACTCTTCTATCAACTCCTCTACTTCTTTATGACACCCAGAGGAAAGAGAGTTACCTTCTTGCACATTACTGGCTTTCTCAGTTTCCTTGTTGATTTCTGCAGTTTGCTCCTCTTTGTCACACACAACCTCTTCCTCATGCATGTCTTGAGAGACCAGGTTTTCGTTATCTTGACTCGACTTCTCTGTTTTCTCAATGGATTGACTAGTAACTTCTACTCCATTGTCTTGTCCCATCTCATTAGTATTCTGGAAATATTTTGAAACAGATGCGGTATGTTCGCTATTGACGGAGTCAGGTTTTTCAACTTGGTCTGACACTCTTGATGGAGGTACTGATTTTTTAGGGGTGCGACTAGTGACAGGAGATTCTGAGGAAGTGATGAGGGGATTTTGATCAGAGAGAGTTTGGGTTTTTGGGGAAGACATAGCCTGGTTCGATTCAGGCGAAATTTTGACTTTGGATGGTGAAGAAGTGGGGTTGGTCTCAAAAGGGGCTTGAGTGGTGAATTCTTCTAGAAATTATGAGATTTTGATTCTGGAAAGGATGAAGAAGATTCTGAGAGAGAGAGCAGGTTTGAGTGTTGAAGAAGAGAAGTAAGGAAATGAGTTGAAATTTTGATTTCAAGTGAGGAAGGGAAAGTGAAATCATGGGTATTTGAATGGGTAAAATGACAATTGGGTCGGGTTGCGAGTCATTTGATTGGGTCGATTTAGAGAAGGCGTAACGTTTGGAGGAAGATTTCAAAATTTAAGAGGGAGAAGTTTTGGTGACTTGGCACTTAAATAACAATTTCAATTTCATACAAGTGCTAAAGAGTCTACTAACTTGAGTTGCAGAGACCAGGTCTCTTGACTGTTTTGGTTTGAAAAACATCCCGGCAAACACTCTGAAATATGTAGTATCACTTATGCTTGCATTGTTCTGAAACATCCATGCGTGTATACCTGTAACAGTACATATGTGAGTTAAATGTCACCGAAAAACACTTTTTACCATAATGTACCTCTCCTCTTATCATAGCCATTGTAGAAAGGAAGGAGCTTCTTCTAATCATGTTGCCTGCTTAGTGTAAAGACCAGAACAACCTGGTCTTTCGTGTTTGCATAGAATGTTTTGCCTTGTTGAGTAAGTTCATGCACTCAGTAACCATAATTAGAAAAATCACACTTTCTTGAAAGGTAGAAAGGACCAGGTCTCTTCATGTTTGCTCCAACACGGCATCTTTGATTATATATCTTCACTATGTGCCTTCTGCACCTTTGGTGCATCTTCTTCAGTAGTAGCCATTTTCATATCATGGGAGAGTGTCTTGCTCATATTTTCTATTTTCAGAAACACACCCTCTCCCTGGAAGCTCTTGAGTGAGAAGAAAAGAAAAAAAGTTATTATTTTCTGGACAACCCTTTTCTCACCCAAGCCTTCTGACTGGATTACTGATTCCGTTTGGGAACCCACACCGAATTGGGTCCCTTGGAGTAGTGAATTAGGCTTCCTCTTCTCCATTCAGGCATGTCTTCTTCTTTCTGGTGAGCACCAGGTTCCTCCTCTCTTGTGTTTAGCAGTGTCTTCTTTTCTCTTAGGTGTATTGGTCTTGACAAGATGATTCCCTTCCAGAGGACTGGGTTATTCGTGATGAGTGCACCTTAATCTTTCTGCTTTAAGAGTGCCTTTGCTATGGGGATAGTTGGAGATGATGGTCTTTTGAGATCCACATTCTTGTCTGTCAATTGTATTCCTCGTATCGATGGATGTGGTTGAGGACCAGGTCTCTTACAAAGATTTCTCCAGCTTGATGTTCACTTTGCACAGGTTCTCTTGAGGTTCCTTATACTTTTTCATCTCAGCTTCAGGACTTACTTTGGCTTGCTCAAGCTTGCTCTCATGCTCATCCTGAGCTTTGCATGCTATTTCCTTCCCTTCAAACAGTGTATTCATCAGCTCTTTGATATGGCTGTTTAGAAGAAGGTTTTCTTTAGTAACTTCCTCAACTTGTTCTCGTAGATCTACGATGCATACGACCATATAATCCCTCTCTTGTTCGGTATTGTCAAGTTTCTCAGCTATCTCCTTCTTTTCTTTAATAAGTCCACGAAGCTCATTTATCAACCTTTTTACCAGGGAGATTAATCTTTTGTGAGAGTGACCTTCCAGTTTTGCTTGATCATCAAGAAGATCTACTTCTTTTTCTTTGGTTTCATCATTAGTGCCAAATTTTTTTAAGAGAATAAGATTCAAATCACTCGTTGAGGATTCATTGTTGACTGCAAACTTGGGTGTATCACTTGAGTCGGTTTCATCTTTAGCCTCATCGAGTCTCTCCATGCAGTTAAGGCCTGCCTCATTAAGTTTTCAGCTACCTCATTTCTTCTGAGCTTTTTTATCAAACGCTAGATTTCTTGTAGCTGTCCTGTTGGAGTTGTCCTTGAGATTTTCACTGTGATTTCTTTTCTTCAGGGATTCAGTACCTTTCCGAACGACTCCCTAAAATCTGTGAGTGAGATACTCGATTTCTAATTCGTCATCATCACTTGACTCACTTCTGCCCTTAGCATTCAGATTATTCCTTTTCTCTTCTTTGTTTGGTAAAGCAACCATAAGAACGATCCTTTCTAAGTGTTAATCTTTTAGAAAAAACATGCTCTGATACTAATTTTTAAAAGCTATGCTTCCACCAAACAATGTATGAAGGGACCTGGTTATCTACCAGTTCCCTTATGCAGTGCCGAAAGTAAATGACACAGAATATTTACGTGAAAAACTCCTTGCTCAAGGGATTAAAAACCATGACATACCACATAGGATTTCAAACTCCACTACACTGAGCAACTTTCATATTACAACCTATTGTAACCTCTTAATCCATCACCCTTACAATACCTATATTGTAAGCTACAACTCTTGACAACCCCTAGCCAAGCACTTAACATAGTTTGACTACCTCTAGCCAAACAGACTAATACACCTTGAATACCTCTAGACAAGTGTACCACTCAAGAGCTTGAGTAAGTAAACAACCTACAAACAACTTTTGAGAATTCTAGCTACCTACACACGGCTTCCTTTTGAGAAGAGTAGGTTTACAAGTTATAGAACAAAGGAACAAAAGACTTAACACTCCTAGGACTTAACACATCATCAGTTGTAGGGAACAAGTCCTTGGATTAGTTGAAGCTTTGTTCTTGAACACACCTTGATAGGTGGAGACTAGCAGTCAAGATCTGAACAATGTTGGGATGTTGCAAGAATAATCTTTCCCTTAGGATATGTTGTGTATATAAGAGGAGAGGCAAGGTGAGAGTGAGAAGTCATAAACCTTGGACCATTGGTTAAGCTTCAGCAACTCTGCTGTTGTACTGCTGCACTGCTACAGTGTCAGCAGCTTTACAGTTGTCGAGTTGACTGTACGACGCCCAGGGGACCTGATCGAGTACCTGGTCCCTCTAACGACATAATTGGTTCTTCGAGTGAGTTTGTCAAATCATCAAAACCCGAAGTAGCATAGCTTATTAAGTAAGGTGTCGTGAAATATAGCAAAACCCTTCATAAACTTATGATCATCAACATCACCCGCTTAGTCAGAATCACAGAAGCCATGTAAGGAGTGTGTGCCTTGAGATGGGAAGGAAAATCAATGAGTAGGAGTGGCATTTAAGTATTGCAAGATGCACTTCAGCAATTTTTGCTCTCTATGTTTATCATCAACTTAATGAAGATGAAAACCTAAATTTTATTGAGATAATTACACCTTATGTTAATTAGGGTAACAATGCTACCAAAATTGACCCATATTATTTTAAATCTTACAAAAAATGACCCAAACTTTTTCTCCTACCGCCTGAGCGTCGTACCCCTCCCTGCTGCGTTTCCCAACCTTCGCCACTGTCATTCATCGTCTTACCCCTAGCTGTGCCGGTGCAGCAAGTCAACTTCTTTCACCACCGACCGCCTGAGCTAGATCTGGCAAAAAATTACCTAGATCTAGATCTATCTTTGCTAGATCTTGTAGACATCGAAATTTTAATTGAATTAATCCATACAAAATTTGGATTAAATTCTAAGTTATTGACATGTTGACCAAGTCAAATTTTGGCTAATAAAGTCGGATTAATTATTTAAGTCAAAATTACATGATTTAAATGAAATCCAAATTACATCTAGGTTAATCCATTAAGTTGGGCCTCTACAAGAGACGAGCTCAATTAACATCTTTCTAGCCCAAGGTCCCCTAGAATTTGTTGGAGACCAAAATACCCCCAAGCCCTAGCTCACACCTATATAAAGGGGTCACATATCCCCTTTTGAAGACATCTTAAAAGTGATATAGCATCTTGAAATCTGGAAAGTGGCTCACCATCTTGACTAGAAGCAAAAGGAGAGCAACGACATCTACATAAGTCTTCTCCAAAGGTCTTCAACAAGAAGGAGAGTTTGAGAGACGTCTTCCCTCTAGAACAATCCAAAGTGCTGCTCAAAGTTCTTCCAAGATTCAACACATCAACAGAAGTTCATCCTTCATTCGAGAAAAACGCTACATTGGCCCTCGAATCAAGGCAAACAACACGGAGATTAGAATCAAGGGATACATCCAGAGTTGTACTCACAAAATAATCAATAAAATGATTTTTTCTTATATTTGTTTTATGATTGCAGTTATTTATTTTCTGCTAGCAAAATTTATCGCGAACAGATTTTTGGCACGCCCAGTGGGACCAGCTCTGCCCTTCATCTCTTCATCTCTAAAATCAAATCTGCAAATTTCCAGATCTACTACTGTGATGACCTATGAGAAAAGCTTTGATGTTTCATCCACAAGTGTTATTGTTGTTGCTTGCCCAATGACTCGTAGCATGTTCAAAGCTGGCGAAGTGTTTCATCTCCTTGGAGACGTTAAACAAAGCCAAACCGACGATGGCAACTGCAAGATTTGGGGGGAAAACCTTACTTTCGTTGTCTGGAGAAGTTTCTCAAGCATGCTTTAACTTCTACGAGTCCGAGGACTTGGTGGATTCTTCAACTTCTAACGTGGTAAGTGCCATGATGACCAATGCAACCAACGCAGAGGAACAACTCGTCACGATGATGCAAACTATTGAGGCGTTGAAAAAATCCGTGCAGGACAAAGATCTTCAAATAGCCTAATTGATGAACAAGTTGGAACTCTACATCACTGGCGAGTCAACTCACATCCCAACACCACAAGAAAAAAAGGTTGAATTTGCCACCAAGATGCCCAACTATCAAAGTGCAAATCAAGTTAATTTAGTTGTGACGTTGTCTGTCAAACAACTGCAAGACATGATGACAAACACCATCAGGGCTCGATACGATGGACCATCACAAAGCTCATTGTACTACTCTAAACCTTACACCAAGCGAATCGACTGTCTACCTATGCTGATTGGATATCAACCACCGAAGCTGCAACAATTCGACGGCAAAGGAAACCCAAGACAACACGTCGCACATTTTGTGGAGACTTATAGCAATGCTGGTACATATGGCGATCTTCTTCTCAAACAGTTTGTTCGCTCGTTGAAGGGAAACGCCTTTGATTGGTACACCGATCTCGAAATAAAAAAATCAATTGATAATTGGGAGATAACTTGAAAAGGAGTTCCTCAATTGCTTCTATAGCACACATCAAACGGTAAGCATGATAGAGTTGACAGAGCCACCAGGCAAGGAAAGGATGAACCAGTAATGGACTACATTAACCGCTGGCGAGCATTGAGTTTGGACTGCAAAGATCGTCTATCAGAAATGTCTGCTGTTGAAATGTGCATCCAAGAAATGCAATGGGGCCTTGCATACATTCTGCAAGGACTTAAGCCATGAACTTTTGAGGAATTGGCAACGCGAGCACACGATATGGAGTTAAGCATTGCGACTCATGGAAAGGCTTCCCCAGTTTTCGTTCCAAGGAATGAAGAAAAAGAATTCAAGCGACTATCAAAGCACCAAACTGAAGATACTATGATGGTAGGAGCAACATCCGTAAAGTTGTTGCTAAACAAAAAATAAAGGAAAAAGATACAAGACAAAGATCCTCTAAAAGAAAAGCGACATCCAACGTTGAAGGAAATAGAAGCAAAGTTTATCCTTTTCCAGACTTTGATGCCCCTTTGATTCTTGACAAGTTGCTAACCATGAAGGTTATTGAACTTCCTCCATCAAAGCGACCTAACGAGGCCAAGAAGTTAATGATCCCAAGTATTGCAAGTTTCATCGCATCATCAGTCATCCAACTGAAAAATGTTTCATCCTGAAAGAGAAGAATATGACGTTGGTTAGGGACGTAAAAAATAATCATTGATGATGAAGATATAGTCGAGGCAAATCATGCCAGTGCTTATCTTCATAACAAGAAGAGTCCGAAACTCGAAGATGTAGGCATTTTGTTGCTTCTCCGAAGATTGGACAAAGAAAAGTCGTGCTATAATTTGGGAGCTCTGAACCAATTGAAGTTTCGGCTTTGAAGAAATCTTTAAACACGTCCAAGGTGGATATCCACTCCCACAAAAAGGATGGTGAAACTTGGACTTTGGCTGCTCACAAAAGACATAAGCATCAAAAAGCATTAAAGCAACAAACCTCAAAGGCAAAAGCAACTAGGAATCAGCTGCAAACATGCAAAAGCATAAAGTCCGACATCAAGAGTTGGTGCAACAATGCTTTATCATGAAAGGTTCGAAATCCAGTTACACTATTGGAGTTCTTTCCCAAAATGCTCCTCGATGCGCGAGCTTAAACTGCACATCACGATGCTCCTCAACGCACGAGACTAAACTGCAAGTTGCAACGCTCCTTTTCGCACGAGCTTAAACTGCACGTTTCAACACTCCATGATGCACGAGTATAAACTGCATACAAAAACAAAACTCAAATAAAATACTCTTTCTGAACTACGTAATGACTTGATCCTCTTCACCGAGGTACGTAGGCAATTTAGAATTTTCTTCTAAGTATAGTCACATGAGTAAAAAAGAAAAAAAACTCATCCCTTCAATGCGAAGCCAAAGAAAAGTTGCTTGCATGAAGTTTCCATTGCTGCTTTTCGCACGCTTGGAGAATCTAAAGACAAACTTCTACAACTTTAGAGGATGGAGCGATTCTCCATGACGATCTTCTTACATCAACTTCTTCGTAGTAGATAGATCTTGGTGCATCATGAGTTTACTTACTCTGTCTGGGGGCATATCTACTTAGTTCAGGTACTTGCTCGTCATAGATGAAAAAATGAGGTACTTTAAGTGTCTCTCTCACCAACCTGAAGAAGGAGATGCACCATCAACATTCTCGCCAAGGTTGGAAAAAACTACTCCAAGTGTCAATCTCACTAAGCTGCAAGGATGAGGGTCACCATGTTATTGTCCTACGAACATCGCAAGAAAATTCGAGTCTCCAAGTTGTTTCTGCAAAAATGCTCGAAGGATGGTCACACCAAGTTTCTTCACCGATCATATGGACGTCTTCTTGGTCTGATATCTAGACCATTTGTGATCCTTCACAAGCTTGCAAAATAAAAAAAACCACTACGACAATGCCATAGTGCTTCAGTGCGGGTTGGCGAACATTGTGACATACACTTCTCTATCAAATCTTGAAGGATGAAACGCTTTACAAATTCTTCTGTCAAGTCTTTGGAAGGATGAAATGCTCTTTGTACGTCTTCCTCAAAATGACATCCACTTCTCTTGCCAAGTCGCATAGATGAGATGCACCGTCTAGATAAAATCTTGCTCACCAAGGTTGAAAGGCTACTGTAGTCTCCTCCATCAACGTCGCAAGAAAGGTGGATACTCTAAGTGATCTCTCCGATTCCTCAGGAAAAGTGGACGCACCAAGTCTTGTTCCCAAGAGGAATGAAGCCCGTCCAAATACGTGACAACAAAGATGCCAAGTGATGTCTTGCCAAAGTTGCAGGGCCACAAGGAAGGATGAAACATTAAGTGGTTCTTCGCCAAAGTAGAAAACCCACAAAGGAAGGATGCACCAAGAAGTTTCTCAGCAGAGCTAGAAAGAGGGATGCAACAAGTTTCATCAAAATCGGACAGATAAACACTCCAAGTAGTTCCGCGCCAATCAACAATGGATGAACTTTGAAGGCAGTTGCTCTATTTATGGCTTCAAGAGAGGGTGGTGACATCACGTGCATCTTCTTGGTCTGATATCGAGACTATTTACACCTCGTGCAAACCTACAAAGAAGAAAGAAAACAAAAACAAACAAAAAAAAAATAGCGTCCATGAATGTTGTTTGAAGACGAAGTACCAGATTGTGTCACCAACTTTGAAAATTTATTCTAGTCGATTCAGAAGGAGTTTTGTTTTGATTTTGGATATGTTGTAGCCTTGGATATCTTCTTTCTACAAAATCAAACCGCTCATCATTTGGACACTCCAATATCAAAATATGAAGTTTTCTGTGAGATTGCGCGAAGCTGTGAGATCATGGGCCAGAAGTGCATATCTTCTCCAAAGTTCAATACAAGCTCTGAAAAAAAGGATTTGCTGAAAGAGTAATAGAAGGTTTCATCTAATGGGATAGCAAGAACTTAAAGCAGATGTGAGAATTCTTAATGCAAAGCATCTTCTTAAATAGAATTTCTTAGTTGGTTGAGTGAGGGCTTACCAAGATTAAGTTGGATGAGAATCTATTTTCTCCAAATTTGGCTTGGAGTGATTAATGTCTTCAAGAAAACAAAAGAAAAAAATAGATGCTTGATTGGTGTTCAACACGGAAATGAAATCAAATCAGATTACTCAAAAAGAGTGAAAGGAAGAGCAATATTTTCTTCAATTCATGTGCATTAAATTAGTTCCTTACCAAGTTTGCAATAGAATGACTATGGCTCTACATGGAAACATATGTGGAAGGATCTCTTTGCCATATGGAGTTATAATACAACTTTGGTATTTGAATATTGATCAAAAAAATTGAGGCAATAAATTTTTCCCCAAAATTGACGGAAGAGAGTTGTCTCTTTTTGGTTGTTCAAATTCAAGTAACGTTAACTTTTGAGCCACATCTCAAGAAAAGTCACCGAAAACAAGTATCAAGGAAGTTTGGTCGAAGACAAAAAAAAAAAAAAATGGTCTTCACGGGTACTTCAAGTCTCGTCTACAATTTCGGCAAGCCTACACCTCGACAAGTCTTGAAGTAGGGGGCATCTGTAGACATCGAAATTTTAATTGAATTAATCCATACAAAATTTGGATTAAATTCTAAGTTATTGACATGTCGACCAAGTCAAATTTTGGTTAATAAAGTCGAAGTAATTATTTAAGTCAAAATTGCATGATTTGAATGAAATCCAAATTACATCTGGGTTAATCCATTAAGTTAGGCCTCTACAAGACGAGCCCAACACACATCTTTCTAGCCCAAGGTCCCCTAGAATTTGTTGGAGACCAAAATACCCCCAAGCTCTAGCTCACACTTATATAAAGGGGTCACATATCCCCTTTTGAAGACATCTTAAAAGTGATATAGCATCTTGAAATCTGGAAAGTGGCACACCATCTTGACTCGAAGAAAAATGAGAGCAACGGCATCTACATAAGTCTTCTCCAAAGGTCTTCAACAAGAAGGAGAGTTCGAGAGACGTCTTCCCTCAAGAACAATCCAAAGTGCTGCTCAAAGTTCTTCCAAGATTCAACACATCAACAGAAGTTCATCCTTCATTCGAGAAAGACGCTACATTGGCCCTCGAATCAAGGCTAACAACACGAATATTAGAATCAAGGGATACATCCAGAGTTGTACTCACAAAATAATCAATAAAATGATTTTTTTCTCATATTTGTTTTATGATTGCAGTTATTTATTTTCTGCTAGCGAAATTTATCGCGAACAGATCTAAATCTATCGTAAAAGCTCATCGAGGTGATGGTGGAGTAGCCGTTGGTGGAGCGTTGGTGGAGGAGATGAAATTACCGGCGGTGGGGGTCGCCGGAGCTGGTTGAGGTCGGCGATGGAGAAACCGGTAGGTGCGGGTTAGTGGGTGTATAATAGTGTATAATATTATATATGGGTGTATACATAGCTCTTATACACTATTATACATCTTTATACACCTACATAATGTATCTGTCCTGTATACTTATGTATATAGGTGTATAAATATGTATAAGTCTTATTCAAAACCAGTCCATATTTATGTTTATACCTACTTATACAATATTGTATAATTGTGTATAAATATGTATAAGTGTGTATTTTCTTGTATAATGCTGTACAATTAAATTTTTTAGTGTATATACCTACACATTATACACCTTCAAACACCTATATACATAATGTACTTGTCTTTTGTATATAAGTGTATAACGTTGTATAAAAGTGTTTTTGGGCCAAAACTTTGCAATATAAGTTTTGGGCTTTTTTTTTTGCAATGTAAGTGAGCAAATTCTATATTTCTGAAATTTCCCCAATTTTATTTAGGTTTGACTAACATTTCACATAATGCGTAGTGATACTTTTGGTATGGCCTGAAAATTACCAAGATTAAGATGTGGTTATTTTTTTAAATGACATGTATTTAACTCAAAATTAAATTCTAGAAATACTTTCGAAAAGACACTAACAAATGCGCGTCAAGTAAACATTGTTTAATATTTTATGTAAGTTTTAGAAAAAATTATACTCATTAATTTGGAATACACAAAGAAAGCGTGTACCCAAAAATTAGTATATTCAATATGAGTGCCATAGGTCTGACTCTTAACCAAAAGAATAAATTCAACAAGTACTTCCTTTCTCCAACTTCTCATACTACAAACACATATAAATAGCGGCGATCTCGAATCATATATACTTTTAATATGAGATTTTCCACATCAAGATTACAAGATACACAGGCTTAATGTCTGGTGATGCTATAAATGTCAAAGAAGCAACTTATATCGAGAGAAACAAATGAGTACATTAATGTCTTGCAAGGGTGAAACTAAAGAGGGTAACCGGAAAACCACCTATCAACCATGGGTAGGCATTGTTCCGGCTTGTATTCAGGAGCTGTATGACCCGCACCCTAAATAAATTAATCCATGAAAACAAAAGATAAAAGAAAAGAAAGGAAGATTAATATGTAATGTTGTTGGTTTAAGAGTTCTAGGGAGTAGTCCTTACCTTAACAGTTGCATATGTCAGCTCATAATCATTTTGTGAATACTTCACCTTGTATCTACATAAACAAAGTATGAGAACAATTAAGAACTACTGGTACATGTTCAAGATCGGGGGAGTAAAAAACATATTAGAGAAAAAGGAACCAACCCTGCAACTTGACCGTCAACAAACCAAGGCTCCCAATCATCTACAATCGGCAGCTTCAAAGTGTCTATCCATTCTTCCGTGCTCAAATGAGGAATAACCATGTCATGGTCACCACTATCAAAAGTAAAAATTTATCAAACAGTCTCTTCTGGTAACTTTTTCCATGATTAATTAGGCTTAAAATATAGTTTATTTTTCTTAAGCCAGAACCCAGGCTAACAAAATGAGTAACTTCATTCAATATTCAAGTTGAGCTGAACCTCTTCTTTCTTTGTCTTATTGTTTTTTCCCCTTATCTAGTGATTAGTAAAACATGAGGGAAAATCTTTCTAAGATTAGCGACTAATATACTAAGGTTACTTAGAAGAACGACGTAACATGAAGAAAAAGAAACTATTTGGAGTAATACCTATAAATTAGAGCTCGACAGGATTTGCTGGTGAGATGCCGATGATCATCAATGACACTTTGGACATCATACACATATGACTGAGTTCTCTCCTTACCTCTATAATGCATGCTTTCGTTGCATCTCACCCACTCCAATGTTGTTCCCTAGTTTTTTTCCATGACCATATTCAATATCTTTGGGGGGGGGGGGGAGCATTGGATATTGACCGTAGGAATAAAAAACTATATTTGCATACCTCACGAACATTTAGTGCTTTCTGGACAGCTTTATCATTTGCCCAAACATATAAGTATATGTAATTTTTTTCCTGGTTTTTGGGTTTAAAAGTTAAACTCTGCAAATTCTTGTATAATATACCAACAGAATTAACACAATACATGATGCTATGGAGGCCTCGTTAGGTGGAAGAAATAGACTTACTCGACACCATGGTCCTGCAATCGGAAATATTGACTGGCCATTTGTAGGAGTTTCTTGGAGAATGCTCACTAAAAATGGCAGGTCACACCAAGGTTCTAAAATATGCGCCCGTCGTATGTTCTTGAGACACTACACACATGCAATGACAGACTATTTACGTCTAATTGAACTTCAAAGATATCTTAGAATTTTATAAGTGCAGAACTTGATCCCTTACCTTTTCTACTCTCTGAAGATCATTTTGACATAATACGTTATTTGGATCAATGGCAGTGTAATTCCCATTGCAATTTGCTTTAGTGGACTACACAATAACATAAGGAAAATTAATTGCAAATTGTAAGTAATTTCTAGTGGTTTGGGGGGGGGGGGGGTTGTTGATTTTTCATTCCTAGACCGTTATTATCTAGTAGGTTAGTTTCATGAATGTAGAGTACAAAGCATAAGATATTAGATACCTGATAGATTTTATCTGAAATAAGTCCCATATGATTAGCATATTTGACTCTACCATTCATATCGATGTGATGATCTGTTAGAGCATTGCCTTGTATATATCCCTACATTCAAACCAAAACCTCATATTCGACAACAGAACTTAAAATGAGAAGTATCACTAATGAGAATAGCAAGAAGGGTGTGCAACTGAATGCATTGGAGTTCATACTTTGATATTCACTCGAGGCTCGTCACCAACTTCAATACCTTGAGAGATAGAAAAAAGTCACAAAATGAGATAACAAAAAGACTGATCCTGAACTCAGGTACAAGATACCATACCATCATATATTTTGCGAGTAAGCAGTGCGACAAAAATGCCTGAGTAGGAATCACCACTAACATATAGTGGATTCTTGAGATACTCGGGATGATCCATAAGCCACTACAACATAACAATTTCATAGTCTCATGAATTTGCTTATGGAAGTTTCATGGTTTAGATGTTACCTTATGCATGTGATCAAATGAGTTCTGATCGACATTGAGACATGATAAGTGAGTTAAATAAATGTTGTTGGAGAAAAAGATTCAAACAGGCCAGGGTCTTGTCACTTTTTTAATCACGTCTCACATCGTAAAGCTTCTTTTTTCAAGATTTACAATACGAAGAGATAACAAATCCCACTATAAAGAATCAATATTTCCTGAAATAACCTAGCTGACCATGGAATTTTGAAATTTAGTCTTAAAACATCTATAGAAATTAATCATATGTAAACAATATTTAGGAGGAAGAAGGATAAATATTGATTCTCCACCTATCATATAAGAGCAACATCTTCCTCTTTTACTGTGCCAGGCAACAGAAAGATATTATGTTCCACACTTGGCGTGAGTAACTGTGTTCCCAAGCTGTAACAAATGAGCTAGAAAGAGTGTTTTTATTGGCCACAGTCCAGGCTAACTGAAGATCACATTTTGTGTTTTTTCCCGAAGAACTAACATAAGCCTTTATTAACATAGACACATTTGTCTTGCTAGCTACAGTTTGAAATATTGAAAAAAGGGTAGATTAGCCATATTGATTGAGATCACAAGATGCAATTTCAGCTACACATAATAATCTCAATGAATTTGCTCAGAACAGATTTCTCTCACCTTTCTAAGGAACTCATAAGTTTGAGTTACAGACAGGGTATCATTGCAGTTGTAAGCTTCTGATGTCTTTGCATATGAGTACCCTGTCCCAGCAGGTTGATCTATAAATATTATGTTGGCCACCTAGTAATTAAAACCAGACACTGCTTATATAAACGAGCAACAATGAAAATATAAGCAAATGCTAAAAGGGTAAGCTTACAAAACCTTGGTCCAAGAATGTGAGTTCAACCGCAATTTCGGAAAATTTCCACTAGAATTTGCATAATCAAAGATTAAAGGACCTGAAAGAAGCATAAAGCATCATTTCTACAACTTATTAACTTTTGAGACACAATAATCCAAACCAACAAGCGTACACTTCTTCAGAACATCCTTGTTTTTCCTCTTAGACTAATGAATGGTTTTTGTTAACAGAATACTAAAGCTTGATGAAAAGGATTCAGCATTGCAAATTCACCAAACAACTTTTTGGACTATCCAACTCTTGAGCTAACAAAACCAAAAGCATCTCATTGACCCGAAATTGATTATTGATATTCTTTTAGCCATCATTCTTATTGCTTACACATTGTAAAACATTGTGTACATCTATTGATATATGGAAAACATTATTTATGACACCTTATCCAACCTTAACTAGCTTTTGTTATTTCTTTGTCCCAATTTAGTGACAACTTTGCTTTAATGGTTTCATTTCCATCTCCGAACTTCAAAATTAAAACCATCCTGAATTATGCCTTTGCCAGTTACTGAGTGTCAACTTCACTAATTTATAAAAAGAAATTAGAAGTTTAAGACAAAATTCACCTCCAACAATAATAAGATGCAGTAGTTAGTATTCACCGGGAAGAACCTGACCTCCTCAAGAAACACTGCAGTAACTTTTTTGAAGAGCCATCAGAACTTATGGTACCACATTTTTAAAATCTACAATGTATCAGAATTTCTTTTCAGTTACTCTTCATAACTGACCTTTTCATAAACACGGAGCCATGTTAATTCATAAAAGGTTATAATGACAATGATACACCTTTTGCGAGTTAGGATCCACTGGAAGCCATGTCATTGATGACTGGATTAATCACACATGAATTGGGCTCATTCCATTTTGGCGGGATAGTTGGTTACAATTAGTTGGCATTTGAAACTCAAAGATTTTCATTTCCAATTGTTGCACTTCATTTTATTTTCCATTCGATTAGCATAAATAGTAATTGGCACCAACGTAGTCACACTAGGGGTGCTTATTGGTTGGTTAGGTTCAGTTTTTGTGACTTACTGATTCGGTTTATCGGTTTTCGATTTCTATATATGCTAAACCAAAACCAAACCGATAAGATATTCATTATCGATTTTCGATTTATCGGTTTTTGGTCCTTAACGGTTTGATTTTCGGTTTAACCAATAAGAAAATGCTCTGCTAATTTTTTTTGCTCTCTCTTGTTTTCATTTGCCTTCATGCATAAAGTCTACACAAATTACAAGACAAAACTATAAAATGCACTTTAGCAATCTTTCAAAAACAAAATAAGGCCAGTTCCAGTTCATTTGTTCATAAACAAGGCCAACTCCAACTTCTTCAGAAAGAAAACACCAGCAACAAGACAAAAACTATAAAAGGCGAAACAAAAACTATAAAATGCAAAAGAAAGCAGTAATCAACAGCACCACTAAGACAACAACTTCAAAGATCCAAAAGGTTTGTATTTAAAAATTAAAATTTAAAGCCACTAATATATAATTAGGGATAAAAAGATAATGACTCCCTCCGTATAAAAAAAAGTGTCCACTTAGTCATTTGCACATCCCTTAAGAAAATACTAACTCCAAGACAAAAATAGATAATTTGACTAAACTACCCCTAATTAAATAGGCATTGGGATTTGATCATATAACACTTAATAGGGAAAAATCTGAAAAAACAAGGTTAATTCTTTCTTAATTTGATAAGTGAACACTCTTTTTGACCCAAGAAAAAAAGGTTAAGTGGACACTTTTTTTATCCGGAGGGAGTATAATATAAGCTTATTGGATTAACGGTTTAACCATTAACTAAATCTTTAAAACCAAACCGATAACCCAATAAAAAAATTTACAAAACCATTTATAAACCGTTAACCCAATAACCCGATATCGATAAACCAATAGCGTTTTTATTGGTTCGGTTTGTCGGTTAAATCGGTTTTTGCACACCTCTAAGTTACACTTTTGGCATGATATTGAATCAAATCTCCTTTTCCTTTTCTGAATTCTCTCTCAATTCTCTCAAATCTTCTTCTACCTTTCCCTTATTTCTGCAAATCTGTCTTCAATACCAACAATTTGGTATCAATTGGTATCAGAGCTCAGTTACGAATCCCACCATGCCTCCTCGTAAAGCTATTGAAACAACCACTTGAAATCCAACTGTGAATTGGCAAGAGCAGTATGAAGACCTTGCTGCTGAACAATTGGATCTGCGCATACTGATGGATGAGAGACACCAAGAAATGCGAGCTGATATGGATCGTCGACAATCAGGCTTCTTCGCATGGTGAATGCGATCTAGGATTCATTGGAGGGCATACAATTGCATCAGAAGAATAAGGACGATTTAGCTGCTTCCAATACCAAAGAAACAAGACAGCCCACAAAAGCAGGGAGTTTTAGGTCCCAATCCTTTTTATGTTGTGAATCCTCAAAACCACAATCTAGTATTTCCTCGATTTAATGGTGAAAATTTGAATACATGGCTGTATAGAATTGAGCAGTATTTTTCTGTGGATGAAACACTTCTAAACCATAGGGTGAAACTGGTAGCTATGAACCTAGAAGATGAGGCTCTAGCTTGGCACCAGTCATACCTATGGTGCAAGATTTCACTTACACTACCTAGTTGGGAAGAGGATTTGGGTGCATTAACTAAAACTTTTGGGGATGAATTTGCTGATCCCATGCTTGAGCTGAAGCAGTTGAGGCAAACAGGAACTGTCAGGGAATTTCAATTTGCCTTCGACAGGTTGCAAGCTCAATGTAATCTTACCGATAAGCAAGCCGATCCTTTTTTTTTTTTTTTTTTGGGTGGATTGAAGGACGAGCTGGTGACATGGTTATGATGCATGAACCTCCTACTTTGACTAGGACAAATGGGTAATGGGCCAGGTTAGCTGAGGCTACTTTAATGGGTAATGCTAGATCTCAGAGATCATCTAGGCTGCATCCTACTCTTGTCAAGAGAAACACTGCTGATAACTCTAACATGAAGCCAAATGTTAATTCCTATGGTCAAGGTGCAAGGCTAGACTTAACTGTTCCTACTGCACCAGCTAATGCGAGGCCTAGAAGAACCATATCTCCAGCTGAGATGCAAGCTAGAGAGCTCAGGGCTTGTGCTCTTTCTGTGAGGAGAAGTACACTCCTGGTCACAAGTGTAGGTTTCCCAATCAGCTCCTTCATTATGGAACTAGAGGGTCCTTGAAGTGGAAGAAGTAGCTCATCTATCAAGCAAAATTTCGTCATTGATCCAAATTCCACTGCGAATGGTTGAGGGGGGAACTCCTATGATATCTGTTTGTGCCTTGACTGGAATACAAGGAGCCCAAGCTATTCATGTCAAGGGGTATATCAACAAAATACCAATCCAGATCCTGCTAGATGGTGAAAGTACTCACAATTTCATTGATGTTGAGTTAGTGAAGAAGCTGGATGCTCAGTTGTGCCTACACAGATGGGCTATGTGAGTTTGGGCAACAACTTTTTAGAAGCCACTTCTTGTTAGTGAAGAACTTTGAATGGATGTTGCAAGGTACTACTTACAGTTCTGATTTGATTGTGTTCCCAGTGGGTAAGTATGACTTGGTGTTGGGAGCATTGTAGATGAAAACATTAGGTCCAGTTACTTTGGACTTTACAGAGCTGACTATGACCTATAATCACCAAGGCAAACAACATGTACTACAAAGAGTGTTAGGATCGAGAATCCGAGTAATGCAGAATTTAGCCAAACAATGTTATAATGACAATAACAAAGACAATCGTAAGTTGATAACAACGGCAAGCAAAGAAATAAGTGAGGCACAAATTTAACGTGGTTCGGTCAGTGTGACCTACGTCCACAAGCGGAGAGGAGTAATTTCACTAGATCAACAAGAGTACAATAGAGAGTACAAAGAGTAAATACTCTAATTACCCCAAAAAGTATCCCATGAGAATAACCTTACAAGATCACTCCAAAGAAGGGTTCACACAAGTGTTTCCCAATACACAAATCTCTTACAATAATACTCTAAAAGAAGAGAAGAAGACAAAGAGAAAGAGAAGCTCTTCAAATTGTTTTTGGTGTGTTTTCAACTATGGGAAGCTCTTCTATTTATAGCAAGAAGTACTTGGTCTCCAAGTTTGTGATGCCATGGTTAATGTCATGAATAAATGTATCCACCACACATATTAAAACTTGGTGCCCAAGTTAATTGCTAATAGGCTTATGCCTATATCAAAATGAAGGCCATATTACAAATCTCCACCTTGGCCTAGTTTTGAGTGATATAGTAATTTTGCTCCACCATCTCCGCTAAAGCCCATATGGGCTAAATCTTCCTTCATAAAAGGCGATCAAGTTCAACTAGAGCTTGAAATTGCCAACTGGAAGAGGCTTTGTAAACGTGTCGGCAGGATTGTCTCTGGCGTTGACTTTACGACAGAGACCTTCCGCCAAGAATAGTTTCCGGATGAAGTGATACTTGATATCTATATGCTTTGTCCTCTCATGATCATCGATCTTTAGTCAAGTTGAATGGCATTTTGACTATCACGGAAAATAGTAATACCACTTGGTATAAGCCGAGTTCACCAAATAGACCTTCAACCATAAGGCTTCTTTGATCGCCTCGATCATCTGCCATATATTCGCTCGTAGTAGATAAAGCTACTACATTTTGTAATGTAGCTTTCCAACTAATAGCGCAACCACCAATGCAAAATAGATAGCCTGTTAGTGATCTTCTTTTATCAACCGTGGCGGACCCAGAATTTAAGGGTCGTGGGTGCAACTAAAAGATAACTACATTTAATATTGTTATTATCAAAAATGAAATGCTGACCAACAGGCCCGAACACAGGTCCCCTTCCACCCAAGCCTTTAAGTTCCACCTAGAAACCAAAGCACCCAGCTGTCTTATTGGTTTCCAGGGTGCTTTTTTAACATTTACACCCCAAGTTTCATATATTTCTTAGATAACTATACCTAATCTACGTCGGATTTAACGGGAGCTGGAGCACCACGAAAAAGTACATAGAACTGCCCCTGTTTATCAAGATCACCCGTATAATCTGAGTCTACAAAACCAACCAAACAGTTAGTATTTCTCCCAAACTCCAAACATGCGTTTAAAAAAGTATCTGAGAATCCATTTCACAGCCTGCCAATGTGATTTACCTGAGCAAGACATATACCGGCTTACCACACTTATGGCTTGTGAAATGTCTGGATGTGTCACACCATTGCATACATAATACTGCCGACTACACTAGAATATGGTACTTGTGCCATATACCTCTCTTCCTCCTCTGACTGCGGTGATTGAGCAATGATAACTTAAAATGAGCGAAGAAGAGGAGTACTCACCGGTTTAGCATCTTTCATGCCAAACCTCTCCAAGTACTTCGGGTCGGGGAATAGCACGTAGGCTCCTCGATCTCTTTTGATCTCCATGCCAAGGATTTTCTTAAGTTTGCTCCCAAATCTTTCATTTCAAATTCACTTTTCAGCTAACGTTTCAAATTGTGAATTTCTGTCAAATCCTTAGCAGCAATAAGCATGTCGTCAACATATAACAATAAGTAAATAAATGAACCATCATTTAGCTTCCGAAAGTAAACATAGCTATCATACATGCTCATCGAATAACCATGATCCAACATAAAGGAATCAAACCTCTTGTACCATTGTCTTGGAGACTGCTTTAATCCATACAAGGATTTCTTCAACAAGCAAACACGATCTTCTTTTCCTTCAATCTCAAAACCTTCAGGTTGATGCATGTATATTTGTTCCTCAAGTTTGCCATGTAAGAAAGCTGTCTTAACATCAAGATGTTCTAACTCCAAAGCACGAATGGAGCTATGTTTAACAATAGGTGAGAAAATATCATTAAAATCAACTCCTTGTACCTGATTATAGCCCTTTGCTACTAATCATGCCTTATATCGTGCATCTTCAACCCCTGGAATGCCATCCTTTTTCTTAAAGACCCATTTGCAACCAACAATTCTTTTTCTTGATGGTAGCTTTACAAGAGATCAAGTACCATTCTTGTGGAGAGATTCAACTTCTTCATTCATTGCAATCAGCCGCTTGGCTAAATCGAAAAATTTTATAATGGGTGAGGCAAAAATATGACATGGTATGTGAGGGAGTATTTTATTATAATTATATTTTGGCCCCACCACTTTATGCTCTTCCTTCTTTTCCTTTCTTCTTCCACGTTTTTTGTCATTTCTCTCTCCTCTCTCCTCTTTCCTCTTTTTTCTCATTTTCTTTTCATCAATTTTAAAATCAATTCTATTATACATAGATCAATTTTTTTAAGATATTCTTCCATTTTATTATTTATCTTTTCAATTTTTTCTTACAAAATCAGTTAAACTCCGTACAAGTTTAAAAGAAAATAATTGGTACTCAAAAAAAAAATGTAAAAACTGATAACTAAAAATGAATGTAGGATACTTTTAAAAGTAAAAAAAACCTTAGGAAATTTATTGCAATTCTTTTTTTCCTTTTTTTTTTTGGTATATATTATTCAAAGTTGCTACATTCTGTACCCGAGAAATTCAAAGTTCTAAGTGTCATCAAAGTAGACCCTGAATTTAGTAGTGTGCAAAAACCGGTTTAACCGATAAACTGAACCGGAAAAAAAAAGTTATTGGTTTAGCAATCTATTTGGTTAATTCCTGGCGCCACCTTTTGACGGGGTACGAGAAGTACCCCAAAGATCTGAATGAATGTAATCCAAAGTATCTTTTGTTCAATGAATTGCTGGAGATTTGAAGCTGACACTTTTCTGCTTCCCGAACACACAGTGTTCACAGTACTCCATATTTCCGATACTTGTCCACATAGGAGACCTCTTTTGCTGAGAATGGAAAGACCTTTCTCACTCATATGCCCCAATCGCATATGCCACAATTTGGATGTCCGAATCAAAGTTGATTTGATGTGGAAGCTGCAAAAGACTCGTATCGGGCGGATTCCAATAAAGTGTACAACGTACCATATCTGCGTGCTTATCACCAGAGCACCTAGAGAGATTTTCAGAACTCCACCTTCACCTGTGTATTTGCACCCAAGAGATTCTAGAATGCCCAATGAGATGAGATTTTTCTTTAAGTCAGGAACATATCTAACATCGCTGAGAGTTCTCACCACACCATCATGCATTCTGATTCGGATTGTACCTTTACAATAACTTTGCATGGAGCATTGTTGCCCATCAAGACAACTCCACCTCCAACAAATTCGTATGTGGTAAACAAATCCCTATTGGGACACATATGATAAAAGCAACCCCAATCTAAAATCCATTCATCATTAGATTTAAAGCTATTGTTAATAGCTAAAAATATTGTTCCCTCGGTCTCATCTCTAAGCCTACACTTGCTTCAAAGAGTTGTTAGTATTTTGGTGCTCATTTTTCTTTTCCTTATGCTTTTCTTTATTTTTCAACTTATAGCATTCGGAAATAATATGACCTTTCTTATGACAATATTTGCACACAACATTTCTGTAGACTTTGACCTTGATTTAGACCTCTCACTACTTGATTCTTTCTTATCAGATCTACCTCTTACAAACAAGCCTTCCCTAAGAGGTATACTAGCTTCCCCAGTAATATCTCTATCTATCTGTGCTTTTGATTTTAAGATAGATTTGATATCTCTATAAGAGATATTATCCTTTCCATAAAGCATAGTATCTCTTATATGTTTAAATGACTGGGGAAGGGAAATAAGCAATAATACGGCTTGATCCTCATCTTTAACTTCAGCATCAATATTGCTCAAATCCATAAGAATGGAATCAAATGCATCAAGATGTGAGATACCTTCAACCATACGAAATGTGTAAAGTTTTTGCTTCAGGTAAAGTCTATTTTCCACCGTCCTCTTCATATACAGGGTTTTTAATTTTTCCCACATGCCTTTCGATGTGGTTTCTGCAGATACTTCACATAAAACCTCATTTGAGAGATTTAAAATGATACCTGATTTTGCCTTTTTGTCTATGACGGCAAACTCAGGGTCCGTCATACCTTCTGGCCTCTTTTCTTTTCCTTCCAATGCCATAGCCAAGTCGTCCTGAATTAGGCTAGCTTCCATCTTCAATTGCCACATCCCGAAGCTTGCACTTCAGTCAAATTTCTCAACATAAGTCGTTGTTACAGTCATCTTTGGCTACTGAAATTAACTCGGTTAGATCCGCCTCTGAAACCAATTTGTTAGGATCGAGAACCCGAGTAATGCGGAATTTAGCCAAACAATGTTATAATGACAATAACAAAGATAATAGTAAGTTGATAACAACGACAAGCAAAGAAAATAAGTGAAGCACAAAATTAACATGGTTCGGTCAGTGTGACCTACGTCCACAAGCTGAGAGGAGCAATTTCACTATATCAACAAGAGTACAATAGAGAGTACAAAATTAGAGTAAATACTCTAATTAGCCCAAAAAGTATCCCAAGAGAATAACCTCACAAGATCACTCCAAAGAAGGGTTCACACAAGTATTTCTCAATACACAACTCTCTTATAATAATACTCTAAAAGAAGAGAAGAAGGCAAAGAGAAAGAGAAGCTCTTCAAATTGTTTGTGGTGTGTCTTCAACTATGGGAAGCTCTTCTATTTATAGCAAGAAGTACTTGGTCTCCAAGTTTGTGATGCCATGGGTAATGTCATGAACAAATGTATCCACCACACATATTAAAACTTGCTGCCCAAGTTCATTGCTAATAGGCTTATGCCTATATCAAAATGAAGGCCATATTACAAAGAGTGTCAAAGGAATGCAAACTGGCAAGTCCCAGGATTGTAAAACAAACTATATAGCGAAGAGGTTCAGTTGTTCATGTTGTAGCTGGTTACTCCTACTATTGAATCACCAATCATTGGCCAGCTATGTTCATTTCATTTTCCATACCTGCCTGGTGATTCTACCACTGATGCCATTGAGGATATTATGTTATTGAGGGATTTCAAGCTTCAGCTAGCCAAGTTTCATTTGGGAAGAGCACAATAAAGGATGCAATCACATGCTAATGCTCATAAGACTGATAGAGAATTCTAGTTTGGTGATTGGGTTTTTGTGAAGTTGCAACCTTATAGACAATAATCCTTGTCCGTTTTTCCATATCACAACCTGACCTCTAGATATTTTGGTCCCTATCCTATTGTTGAGAGGATTGGAATTTGGAGTTGTTGCTTATAAGCTTGCCTTACCTCCTGAAGTCCTCATCCAGTCATCCACCCGACCTTCCATACTTTTCAGCTCAAAGCTTGCTATGACATCCCCATTGAAATCATTAATCCTCCGGTGCTTGACCTTTCCGGTGCTCATTGTCCAGCTCCTAAAATGGTCCTTGATCATCGCTTGATCAAGAGAGGTAATAAAGTTGTGGCTCAATGTCTGATCAAATGGACTATCCTAGATGCTTCTTATGCTACTTGGGAGTTGGCCTCAACATTGAAGATTCGGTTTCCCTCTTTCACCCTTGAGGTTGCTCCACAAGGGGGTGTTGGTACCCATATTGCGAGTTAGGACCCACTGGAAGCCATGTCATTGATGATTGGACTGATCACACACAAATTGGGCTCATTCCATTTTGGGGGGAAAGTTGGTTACAATTAGTTGGCATTTGAAATTCAGCATTTTCATTTCCAACTGTTGCATTTCATTTTATTTTCCATTCGATTAGTATAAATAGATGTGGTGGATGTGTGGGCACACTAGGAGGGATAGGATTAGGAATGAAGATATCTGAGACAAGGTGGGAGTGGCATCAGTGGAGGACAAGATGCGAGAAGCGAGGCTGAGACGGTTTGGACATATGAAGAGGAAACACACAGATGCCCCAGTGCGGAGGTGTGAGAGGTTGGCTATGGACGGTTTCAGGAGAGGTAGAGGTAGGCCAAAGAAGTATTGGGGAGAGGTGATTAGACAGGACATGGCGCAATTTCAACTTACCGAGGTCATGATCTTAGATAGGAGGTTGTGGAGGACTCAGATTAGGATAGAAGACTAGGAGGTAGTCTCGCTTATTCTTTCGTCCTAGTAGTTGTAGTTTTGCTCATTCGTTTATTGTCATTTGATTTCTGCTTATATTTGTTGGTTTATCTATGGTAGCTACTGCTCCTTTCTTTCCAGACTGTTTTATCATGACTTTCTCACTTTTGTTATTTCTCGTTTTCATATTGTTTCGATATATTTGTCCTTATCTGACCTTTTTGTCTTGTTCTCTCTTGAGCCGAGAGTCTTTCGGAAACAGTCTCCCTACCTTTCAAGGTGGGGATAAGGTCTACGTACACTCTACCCTCCCCAGACCCCACATTGTGGGATTCTACTGGGTATGTTGTTGTTGTTGATTAGTATAAATAGAAATTGGCACTGATGTAGTCACACTTTTGGCATGATATTGAATCAAATCTCCTTTTCCCTCTTCTGAATTCTCTCAAACTTCTACTACCTCTCCCTTATTTCTGCAAATCTGTCTTCGATACCAACAATTTGGTATCAGATTAACACTGTTGAAAGATGGAATTGTTTTTTTAAAAAAAAGATTGTTTGGCAGCATAGAGAAATGGGTTATAATGGAGTAATTGATAACACCATTTGACTGTTAATAAAGGGAATCTGTTTTATGGTTAAAAAAGAAGATTCAACTGATTATCAATGCAAAGTTCATTTAACTGGTTAGCAGTAATTGCGTACCTAACGCCCTAATAGTGTAAATATTTTCTCCAGTACAAAAGTTAAATTCGAAAAAGCGGCAGGACTTCTTATCGACCAAATTGATGGCAAATTAAAGGTAATACTCCCTCTATCCCAATTTTCGTTACACTTTTCGCTTCCCGAGATTCAAATTATATTAATTTTGACCAACACTTTAAGGTGTATGTTTTCACCAAATTTATATAAGAAAGGTTGTAATGAATAGTAGTACTACTTTTCATGTAGTTATAAATATATAAATTTTAATCTTTCCAATTTAACTACAAAATTCAATCAAATTAACTATCGAAAAGCGAAAATTATCACATAAATTGGAATCAGGGAGTACGAAAGAATGAGGGGAAAATTAACATACCGATCTCATATACGAAGGAAGAGAGACCGGAGCAACCTGGACCTCCAGTGAACCAAAGCATAAGAGGATCATTTTGTGGGTCTCTTTCAGATTCTACAAATAAGTAAAATAACTGCACTTTTTCCTCTTCTCCAATTCCAATGTAACTGTTAAACATACCAATTACCAGTTTAGAGTGTGTGTAATATATAGGGGAGTAGGGGTTCTAAGAAAATAAAGATAATGGTCAATAACACACTTAGAACTATCACATTTTTCTGAATTTTATACCTCAATTATCAGTTGTTACCTGAACTATCACCATATTAAAATATAACTAATTAAGTAAATAGTGATATTTCAGGTAGGAAAAGAGATCAGTTGATAGTTGGTCTAATCAAAATTCGTTTGTTAGGTAGAAAAATGGAACAATTAATAGTTCAGGTGTGCTTTTAACCATTAAGTCAAATTAAAATATGAGAAAACTACTACTACTTACCCAGTTTGGAGTGTAAATGGAAGTTTGCCATTGAATCCAGGCAGAGTGTCAACGATGAAGTGAGATGAGACAACGTGAGAAAGAAGAAGTAGAAGCAGCACTGGAAACACCATCAGCTGTAACATTGGAGATGCCAGACAATTCGGTGGACTGGAACTCAAAAAACGAGAAAAACGGGGTGACTAGTGATGACAAGCCATTCCAGAAGAAAGAAAAATGTAGGCACTGACACAGCTTGTTTGGATGTTTGTTACCTACTCAATTTTTTTAATATGACGCTCCTTTCTATGAGATACTTTAAAAGTGACCTTAGAATTTGTGGACAAAAAGTGACCTTGGAATTTGTGGACTGTCTTCTATTCCCACAATTTTTCGTTATGGTATGTATTGTTAGTTTATATAGTAATAAACACTAGGAGAAGTGAAGCCCGTGCTCTGTCTGGACCCAACATGTGTGTGCGATTTCATATTTCTACGATTGTAAGAATCTTTCGGCATATTTTAATGTGTTTCTCAAAAGTAATATATGAAAATAATATAAGATATTATAGAATAATTGATGTATTATTGTACTTGTTATGTTCTTAATGATCGTGAAAAAGGCGCGTGATAGTTAAAATGAGATTGACGAAGTGTAAATTTCGAGTCATATTTTTCTATAATTTTTTAAATCTGTTTGCTTACTTGTTAGCTAATAGTTAAAAGCGCTAGGTTACATTACTATTACTTAGAATTGATTTGATTATCCTAAGAAGTGATTGAAATTTGTGTTGTTTTACAGTGGAGTAACATATTTTTACACTATTAGTATTTCCAACTATTTTAAAGATAGTACTTAAAATTTAAATATAATAACTTTAGCAAGAAAAAAGTTATTAATATACAGGTACTCTTCAATTTTTAAGCTGTAATGCAGACACAATGCTATTAGAAAAAGCAAAACTACTCTATATAAATTTTATAAAATATTAAAGTATTTTTGTATTATTACTAAGTTAAGACTCAAAATGGAAACAGCTGGTTCATTATTTTTCTTACTTTCAATTGTAAACATAGAACAATCAAACTAATCCGCGCTTTAAAGAAGAAACAAATATGAACAAATTTTAAATTTGTATTTTATAAATGCTACATAAGCCTGCACCAGCTTTTGTGCATAGCCTGAATTTAATTCGTCTTTAAATAAATCCATATGTAGAATAACAAATGGAGAAGTAACTTTATAATATGCTATCCTCAAGTTTAGCATATAAATTAATTAGGCTAGCTTTTACTAAACTATATACTTAATCAAATTTAAATATGCGACAAAAAGAAGAAGCCCTGAATTACTCTTCTTATTCTTTCAATATATTTTCTATTATGTCATATTGGCTATTAACATGTATACCAAAAAAGTTATTGGCTATTAACAAATACTCTCTCCGTTCTATAATAAGTATCATCTTAGCCAAAAAAAATTATCCCATAATAAGTGTCACCTTAGGAAACCAACGCATAAATTGGCTAGTTTTTTTCAACTTTACCCTTAGATAAAAACAGACAAGTAACATCTAAATGATAATTGGAAGAGCCACACAATAACTTGGAATTGTTGGATTTTCAATGGCAAAAAGATTACTACTTGTGCATATTCTAATCAAGAGGAAAAATAATTTATTTTTATTATATAGGGATAATTTAGTAAACTTTACATTGCATTATTGATTTCTTAATGTACGTATTTTAGCTAAGGTGACACTTATTATAAGACGGAGGAAGTAATATAAATAAGGAAAATTTACTTGTCATAGCTATCTCTAAGACCTATTTATGACTAATAACTACATTTTATTTTATTTATTTTTCGTAACTAAAATATTTTTTTAAATTACACATCGTAACTAGCATCCTGTATTTCACAAGTTCCTCTTTGAAATTGATTTTCTCTCACCTACCAAATCTATCTTCTCCCTCACCCCTCTCTTTCTCTCTCTCCGTTCCCTCTCCTACCCTAGATCTCGTTTCCCCTTACCCCCTCCGTCCCTCCTCCATCTCCACCACCAATGCCGCCGTTAGCACAAAAAACAGTGGGTGAAGCAGGAAAAGGGTACAAACCTTATGAACGTTCAAACATAAAATCTATCCATAAAAACAACTCCCAAAGCTTCTTTGGTATTCGTACCAATAATGCTATATATAGCAACCTGATGATCTCATTGTATTATATTGTTACTTTAATCTAGTAACAGTATATTTTTCGGCTTATTTTTTAGATCTGGTCCCTCCGGCACGGCTCAGATCTGAGCTTATTATATTCCGACATTTTCTGGCGTGCTGGCGTTTTCCGGTGTCCCTCCAGCGTGTCAGCTCAGATCTGATCGTATTCCGGCGTGCCGGCTCAGATTTGAGCTTATTATTTTTTTGTATTTCAAATCAAAGTGTATTTTATTTTCTTGTATCTGGGATGGAGGTGTATTTTATTTTTTGTATTCAGTATTTGAGTTTATTCGTTAATTTTTTTGTGCACAATTCAGTGTTTGGGCGTGTATTTTATTTCTTGTATTCAGTATTTGAATGTATTTTAATACATGCGATTTGACTCTATTCTTCATTTTCGTCATTTTTTGAGTGTAAATACATTCAACTGATGCGACGTCAGGCGGCGACTTTAGTGATCTGAACTCTAATACATTTAAATACAGCCAAAACAAAAGGATTATCAATACATAAATACAATGAAATACACAACTCCTTCGTGTATTTAAAGGACTTATTCACTCTGTTTTTATGATACATGTATTTCGCTTTATTAAAAAACACGAAAATACAGCCAAAACTCCTTCGTGTATTTAAAAGATTTACTCCACTCTATTTTTATGATACATGTATTTCGCTATATTTAAAAATACAAAAATACAATCCAAATCACATAAAAGGTAGCTATGATTTGTAAATTGCAAACTTATAACTATATATTGTTAGGAGCTTATAAAATATATCCAGTTGTTTATGTAAGGCTCCCTATAAATAACATGCGCAAAACATGGCATGTAGACATGATGTGTTGGAACTGGGCCTGCTGCCTCAAAAAAGACGAACTGGCCCAACAAAGAAAAGTTATAACTGGACATGCGTAAACTATCCCATGCAAGGGATAAAATTGTCAAAGCAACACAAATATTTAGGAAGGAAGCCGCCATTACCTTTCAGCCAATGGAATTGCTCCAATTATCCGAAATGACTAAACTGCCCTCAAAATGCCAAAGCAGGCATGTTGACCGACTGTGTGCTTATCCCATTTATAGTATACTAGTGGCATTTGGCCAGGGCTTAACTAAGATAAAAAGTTAAATTTGTATTTATTTTTATTTTTTAAATCTTTAACACGTGACAAAAATTAAGTTATAGAAATAAAAAGTTTGATAGTTTATTTGCCTAAAATGAAAATTTAACAAGGCCCAAAACTAAGATTAAAAGTTAAATTCTCCTCTAACAAGAATAGCTAAGAAAGAGCGAAATGTCAACACTCAAGTATGCGGGCATTTCAATACAAAAAAGATGCTTCAATATCATTGAAAAAGCAGTTTCCATGTGCGTCAAGCACATCTATGATTTTGGAGAAATAACTAGTAAAGGAGTTGGCCTAGTCTTCGAAAGGTTAAGAAAACATCAATTGAAGATGAACCCGAAAAAATGTTGCTCTTTGTGACATTAAGTTGTTGAAAGATTAGTTCGATATTTTCTGCAAACTCTTAAAAACTAAAGACTTTCCATATATTTAGATTGCAAAAAAATATTTAAAAATTGAACAAAAATTGAATTTTTGTCCTTACTTTAGACCTTTTTTTTTTTTTTTTTTTTTTTTTTAACCTTCAAACAACTACATGATATACATTTATCTTTTTAATTTTTTATAACAACATCCAATATGAACTATACTTACTAATGTTTTCTTTCCAAAAGAAGAAAATTAATTACTCGTATCGTTCTAGAGACATCAACTATTTATGCTATATTTATTCTTTTTTTGAGATTTTAATGAGGTTACTTATAATCAAAGATAACTTTCAAACAAATAAAAATAAAATTTTATACTTACTAATGTCCGTAGATGTCAATTTCAATTAAATTATACAAAGTATATCGAAAAGATGAAGAAAATTAATTACTTTTCTTAATATAAGTAGACTTTCGTGCTACTTTCTAACAATTTACGTGATGAGAAAATGACATTTTTCCTTTCGTTAGTTTAAATGGAATATATTTTATAAAATGTATACTTTAATTATTTTCTCAAACACAAATGAAGATTCAATGCTTCATGATTCATTTATTCATGTTTCCCTATGCTAACAAACACTGCCTAACATTTTTTTCACCCGCCCAAAAAAAAGATATACAAAGAATATAAGAAGTATATTCTCTTTTGTCACAATTTGTTTGACATTACTATTGCCTGAGAAACTAAAAAATTATTTCATTAACTACATATTTTTCAAAGACGTTCTCAACATTTAAACTACTCTATCAAGTTCAGATTATAATTTCTTTTTATGTAATTTTTAAGTGTAAATATATATTAAGAAATATATCTATGAATTCATACCAAATATTGAACTGACTGACCGAATAGTACGCCTTGCACTATTTTTTTAGATGAATGGAGTATAAACTACAACTGACATTGTTCGTTATGCATAGAAAATATTACTAAGTATGCGTATCAAATTTAAAAAATAAAATATTATAATACACCAAATAATATCTAAAAAAGAAAGTTAATTTTGTTAAACATGAACAATATGGCTAATCAACATACAAACCAACATAATATGCCAATGAAGATTCATATTTCAATATTGTTAACAAATGATTAGATAAAAATAAATATTTTAGGTAACAATATCTAATCCAAATGAAGACCAATTTTATTTGTTAAATTTTTAAAGTTTCACACTGAGCAATTAAAGAGCTGTTAATTAGAGAAATTTCGATTTTTGGGTGCAGTACATGTTTTAATCAAGGTAAACTGCAAATGTGGTGTATTCTCTCATTCAAATTACGCATAGTGACGTGTTTCTTTTAATTGACTTCATGGAATTCACAATTTCTTAAGCCTTTTAAGAGGAGTTTAAAATTTTCTAAATTTATCAAAATTAGGTGTGGCACTTAAGAAAATAAAGTAGGAGTAAAAATAAGATATATGAAGAAGTTAATACATGTCACATCACCTTAAAAAAATTAGCCTAGGGGTTTTGTATTATCAAAAAGGTTTTAAAAGTGTCTTGATATTTTTTAAACAACCTATAGTAAATGAAACAATAAAAGACAAATATAGTGATAAATATGAAAAAAAACAACCTTTAGTTGGCAACACTTAGTTGTAATCTAACCAAGGACTCTAATTAACTCTAACTAAGGACTACAAAAAAGTTACATTGGCTCTTATATATAGTAAAATCTAACACTAGTTACCGTAAGCCCTTGCTAAGCCTGGGCCCAACTCAAGCTACAAAACTAATAATTCTAATTAAAAATTATTTGCTTCACAGTCTTACTTCTTCTTATTGAAAACAATCAAATTAACTCGAATTACAACCAAGGATATATATTTTCTGGGACATGTTTTTTCTTGCGAGTTAAATTCCAAATCCTCCGACACATTTTTAAATCTTGTATTCCTCTTTTGTGAATCCCGAATTGATGTAGCATGTCTCATATTTATGTCTTTATCGTTTGGTTGGGGAACAAGTTATCCCAAAATTAATTATGTCAGGATTAGTTATCCCGAGATTCTTATCCTACCCTTCCACGGGATAAAAATAATACTACAATTTAGGGATTGGTTATTCCAAGGTTTTATTCCAACTAAAGATGAGATAAACTCATCTCAAATTTAATCCCGAAATTAATTATCTCTTATCCCTCGTACCAAACGAAGACCTACTTAAAACTCGCATCAACACAACAAACTGGGAAAAAACTTCAAGTATCTACAACATATCAAAATCAATTATACAAGCTTGGAATTAGATGGTTGGTGTGCACTATTTTTTTTCTCCTTCCACCACGTCATTTTGGTGTTTTCAAGCTTGTTATCCATTTTCGTGAAATATGTTTTCTTGTCTAAGTCTTTTGGGTTAAAAAATAATGAAATGTTCAAAGTTTTCACTAAAAGTGCATATGAATACAGACTCAAAAGAGATGGAACAAGAGAATGATAGATTTCCCATCTTTCTCCTCTTTTCACTCTGTTTGAAATAATTTCATAACAACAAACAAATGAACAATCCACAAGAAAAAAATAATGTAACAAAGGAGATAAACTTACCGAAGAAAGGAGCTGCAAGTCTCAAAACAGAGCATTAGAAACACATGAGGGACATTTTGAAGCTTCTAAAAAAGTAGACCATCACTAACCTTTTAGTACTAAAAGAACTAAAATCATACGCAACCTAATTAAGGACAAGCTGTTTTTAAAAGATAAAAAGATCAATGTTCTGTTTATTGAATGAAATTTTCTATTTTCTCCGTCTCTATTTATGTGACATCATTTAATCGGATACTAAATTTAAGAAGTAAGAAAAGAATTTGTTATATTTATCAAATTACTCTTACTTTAATGCTTAATTTTATTAATTTTTCTTCACAATAAATATACATCTTTAAAAGTAAGTGGGACACTAAAAATAAATGGAGATTCTGTCATTAAAAAATTGTCTAATAAAAAAAGATAATATTTATTTCCGAACGGATTAAAAAGAAAATGATGCCTCGTAATTTGAGACGGACGGAATATATATCTTCTTTTGACATGGGTAAAAGCTGATAACAATAAATGTAACTGGCAGAGTAAAATAAGGACATGTGGCTGTAGAAAGTCCTCAAAATCGAGCTGGTATCGTGGAGACAGGCAACAGCCAATTTGCATTTCTTTCAATTTGTGCTATTCGGGTTCTTAGTACGTTAGAATAAAAAAACAAAAAATCAACCTGATTGATATCTAAGGACACGTGGGGTTTCAAAGATGGTCCTTAAATTCTTGCAAGGTCCAAATTGCCTTCAGTGAGACAACAAAAGTTCTTGGGTCGTGGCTTATATATAGTAGTAATTTATTTTGATTTTTGCTTTAATTTTATGTATCATATAAATAAATTAGATTGAGTGTAATTGTATAGTTATTGTCTTTTTTTCTCATTTATTTATTATTTAATAATTTTATTTTTTCTTTACCTTATTTTTTTTATAACACCTATCCGGTACTTTACTTTTTTTCATAAAAGGGGAAAAAAAATTATCCCTTTATTTTAATATATAGTATTTGCATCTATCCTCCGTTATACTATGTGGCCAATATTATCCATGTCGCTATAAAAGGTCTCAAATATACCCTCAGATTAACAGATTACCCTTTCAATTACATAGTTTCACTTGACCCATTAACTTACATTTGGTAACTCGTAACTCACATAATCAACTTACGGTGGTGGGTAAATGGGTAATCAAGTGAAATTGGGAAACTGTCAAAGATACTACACTAGGCTATTCTAGCAAATTACTAAATATCTAGAATTTTTTGTAGCTCCAAAAAATCTAATTTATTATTTCACACTCCCCCTTAAAGTGATTTTTCTGAACTACCCCAAGCTTGTCACGGAAGAACTTAAGCGAAGCTTTTGGACGTGCCTTGGTGAAGATCTCAACAGTTTGTTTCTTGACACCTCTTGCTTTGCAAATGATGAAGGTTTTCCATCCTCGATTGGTCCACGTGAAACATTTCCTTGTCGAGTTTCATGTTTTTGAGTTACCGGACTCCCCATTTCTCTGAGCTCCTCGACAATGGTGTTATCTGCAAACACACCTATAATGGGCAAGCTTGAAACTTCAGGGTTCAATATTGTAGAGCCCTCTCGTTCCAAGGAAACTTCATAATTCAAGAAATTTCATTAGTATCAAACTCCTCATCTGAGCCGGTGACAACTTGACCATCAATTTCCTGCGAAGCCTCAACCCCAACATAGGATCCACCACCAGATTCCCATTCTAATTCCTCAGTAAACTATTTGTCAGCTTCAGAGATTCCAAAAAACATGTCGTTTGTCTCTCCATATGAAATTGAGCCTTCAAGGTCAACTCCTTGATCTATTTGATCTTTAGCTTCTCCATTTGCTTCTAGTATTTGTTCTGAACCATTGATTGACCTTGATATGTCAGACGATTAATCATGAACTTAAACTTCCGCTACATCTCCCTCAATACTTTCTCCGGAATAGTCACAATTGGCATATAAGTTTTATACATTGCCTGCTCAGGTTCTACTTCGCCATCCTTCACGTTCAGACTTTTGTTGCCAATTTCAGGTTTTGCTTCTTTGATTTCCTCGATAACAGTTACCACGTTACCAGTCTGAACGTCTTCAGAATCTTCTTGCTTCTTGTTGATGATAAAATTTTCTTCCTTCCCCACATGATGTAATGTATTATTTGTTGTTACAGTGACTTTATGGCCATTGTATTCACGAAAGATGGAAAATTTGGACTGATCTCCAGTAAGACGGTGCACACATCCTGAATCGACGATACAGTTTATTTCAAGATTGATGGAAGCATCTACACGTCGTGTCTCAAAGAACGAAGCACTTTTCTAGTCTTCTTCTTCTTCTTCTTCTTCTTCTTCTTCTTCTTCTTCTTCTTCTTCTTCTTCTTCTTCTTCTTCTTCTTCTTCAGTAGCTTTCGTTGTTTGAGCCATGTTGTTTTCTTTGGCTCGATAATATCTTTTTATGTGTCCTAGTTTACCACACCGGTAACATTTGAGAGTCTTCTTATAGTTATTAGTAGACTCTCCCTCCTTTTCTGGCAAGCTTGAACCATTTTGAAATCGGGAGTGCGGCTATCTCCAGTTGCTTCCCCTTTGAAGTTCCTCTTGTCGGCTGCAGGAGCATTTCCTTCCCCTTCTTTTATAGACACATTAGCCATATATTTGGATAATAACTCTTATGATGATAACAAATTCTCAAACTCCTCCAAGGATGGTTGTTGAGCCTATCCTTAAATTGATGTAACAAAAGGAATATATTCTAACTTCAAACCACGAATGATAATTCTTCTCATTCATGCTTTAGAGATAGCTTCATCCGGATTTAATAAAAAGACCTCAGAACACAAGTTCTTAATCTTCAAAAATACTCGGCAATAGAAAGATTACCTTGAGTGGTGTTAGCCAATTCATTCTCCAATATTTGTAGTCGAGCTTCATCCTCCTTATTGAACAACGAATTAAGAGTCCTCCATGTTTCATGAGCTGATTTGCACCTTATAATATGATCAAACAAATTGTGCGAGATGAACTTCTTTAAGATGAATTCCGCCTTCACATTAATCTGCTTCCATTTCTTGCATTGCATGCAATGGTATTTTCCGATCTATCGACAGAAGGACTTGTGTTACTCCCATTAACAACACGCCCACAAGGTATGACTCCATACATGTCTTCCATACATTTAATTGAAGGTTCAACAGCTCCATCTCCATTCCACTAACATGACTGCTTAAATTCGTCCATAAAAAACAGTTGAATCTACCACTAACCCGAACTTGAAATAACACCTGGAAGCCAATCTACAGGTATGGCTTTGATACCATGTAGAGAAATAGCAGAAGAAAAATTAAATTGAGAAAACCTTCTAATAGCTCAAGATTGTTAACTAAGATCGGAAGATTCAACTAAAGAAGAGGAAGCTATGAAAGGGAGTGTTTACTGGAATTGGGTTTTATTGGCTTTGAAGTGGGTTATTGGGTTGGTTACAAATGCCTAATGTCACCCTTATTTATACTTCTCTAGGGATGGTTCTAGATATTCTTCTAGATACATCCATAAGAAAAATCTAGTTATTTTTATCTTCTAGCACTACTCTAGAATATCTAGATATTTCTTCAAGATAACTATCCAAGATACTACATTAGGCTATTCTAGAAACTTACTAAATATCTAGGATTTTTTGTAGCTCCAAAAAATCTACTTTATTATTTCACAGTGTCTACCATGATCGCGGAGGCCAACCAGCGATCGGAATGAGCATTACTGGTTGGGCTTCGCTATCGTGGTAATGGGATCGCAAACGCATTGGATGAAGGGGGAATAGGGGCATCGAGCAGCTGTTCTTAGCGAAGACGGGGTTCCAGGCGCGAACGCGTTGAAGCCATGCTGGTGAGTTGCCGCGAATGCACTACCTGTCGTGATCACATAAGAGGGGTTGTTAGGGTGTGAGTTGGGCCCCAAAAAACTTCACTTTGTTTGTAGACTAGACGGGCGTGGCCCATGCTCACTAAAGTAATTAAATTGTTGTTCTAGCTCAGACCAAACAATTGCACTATAACCCCTTCATAAGTGACTTGAAATTGAAAATCATACTAAAATGATTGAAACAAATAGCTCAAAAGGCTGTTTGCAACTATTGTTGTAAATTACACTCCATAGCAGACTTCTATTAGTATAATCGCTACACACAAGTTTACACTCCGTAGTAGAATTCTATTAGTATAACTGCTACATACAAGGTACCAGTAAGTGCAAACAAAAGAGGTAATGACCATAACTCTTATTTTTTGGGTCAGGATGATCATTACTTGTGCACATGTCATCCATAACTGCAAGACACCTAGCTAAAGCCAAAAAATTGAATCCTACTTTTTAAATGAAATCTAAAACTCTCATCAACCAAGCGTTTTAAAGTTCATCTAGCACCAGCTCACCGCAACAACCTTCACACTGATGCAATGAACGTTACCAGGAAGCCATGATTTGTTGCATGTGTAAAATAAATACCATAACTAAAGACTTCTGTGCACATTATTGTGATTAATAGGTGCTTTTGCTTACAATATATATATATATATATATGAAAGAGACAACCCAAATGCATCTTCAAGAACGTCTTGATTCATCATTTCAAATGAGCTGGAGTTACAATCCCCAGCTTGGCAGCCAACTTTCGCTATTCCAGGAACCACATAAATGAGAGGCATTTTGAAGTACCTTAAAAAATCAAGTAAACACCAATCAACTGAAGAAGTTGAAGTTGAGAGGAGTGCAAAAATAGAGATTATAGAGTTATAATTTAAATATACATCTAGATATTTCACCTGGTAGAAAATTTACCAGATAGACCCTCATGTAGTTAATCACGAACTTGTAGACAACTTCAAATGGCAAAAATTATTAAGTGGTAGAAAGTGTGCCAACATCTCAATTGATTTGGTTAGTGATTCAGGTAAAGTAAAGTGTCATTATTTAATGCCTTAATGCGATTGTCGTAGCAGCCATTTCAGATATCTCTTTTCCATATTTCTCAATGAATAGGGCAGTCACAACGAGGACACCAAATAAATTAAAAATAAAACAAAATCATAAACTATAAAAGCTTCAATGTCAAAAGTGAGTGTACAACAATGTCAACAGCTAGCTAAAGGAATGAAGTGCAAAAAAAGGAGTATACATAAATCATCATGAAGTGAATGTTCTACAACGATTCTCTGTTCAAGATATGTTTTCATGTTATTTTTTACATATAAATGTTGAGTTTTTAGCCAATGTGAAGACTATTCAACTCCTATATCTTTTGTTTTATGAGTTTGCTGAAATTGCTAAGTCTCAGCAGTTTCACCAACAAAGTTACAGATCATTCTTCTACTAAATCTATTAATGAAGTTGTGTTACTACTGAAGTTGCAATTATATTGTTGTTTTAGTTAATTAGTTGTATTCACTCTTAACTTATCTTCTTGATTTTCAAATGTCTGGATAACATCCTCAGGTACATGGGTGAGAAGTACTTTTGTTGATAGCTAAAGAATAATTTCTAAGAGAAATAAGAAACTGAATGAGCTCACACATTTGTACTGCATCAGAAAATAATATATCCCAATATCAGTATCAAAAGCAATCTTATTTTAAACAGAGTTGTTGACTCTGATATGACATACACTCAATAGTAGATCTCTTACCTTTCCACCTCATATATCTCTGACCTTTCCACCTCATATATTAATCATCTAAATTCATTGAGTAACCTTTACAGTCTCATAATCCTCTACTTTTCCTAACGGTTTACCCTCTCCAAAAACATAAAAGCAGCTGGTCAATCATTTTCTGAAGAATGTCATCAAACTTATGATGCAACTGCTACAACACTCTAAGAGAAATCCGGCCAAGCAATATCTTTTTTTAGTCTTAAGAGGGGAAAAGTAAACAATAAACACGATGTACACGTGAATTACGATAGATGTTCATCGAAACATGCATTGCTTTTTTCTTTAAGCTGCAGATGACTGAAAAGAAAGTGGAATAATATGTTAGAGAAATTAAAGGAACATTGCAAAATGTAGGGAATAAAGCTCTATAGAAAATCAGTGACATATATACTACTTGTTAACCATGGAAGCAAGTCCACTCCTGTCCCTGTATTAGTTGATAACTAAAACAGTTCATGATGACAAATAAAGTTCTCCAGAAATAGCCTGCAACCATAGATATGGCCATCTAAGGTTTATAGTCTGGGAAATGTCTTCAAATAGTCTAAAGAAAAGAAACACATTGAAACAAAACTTTATAATCCCAAAACTACAATGAAATCTTCCCACACCCTCAAATGAAAAGAGAGTAAAAAGGAAATGAATGATCAGCCTAAGACTTTGTAAGAACAAAGAGAAAATAGAATGATAATCCTGCCTCAGATAGATACATCAACAAAGCATTTGTAGAAAAAGCAGATAAATCAAAGTTAAATCAAGAGTCCAGGTTATTCCTGTTAAAAATAGAGTGCACGTTTTCCCTTATCGAAGCAAAATTCCGAAATAGTGCATGTTCATTTAACTGAATAAGAAACTATGAGAGCAAACTAATTGATATTCCATAGACAAAGAAACACCTACGAAAATTACGAAGCGAAATTAACGCAAGAATAAAGTGAAAATTCATATTAATTTAAACTGCCGTAAGGCGCACAAGGTTTGAGGAATAGTTTTGAGAAAAAAAAAAAAATTCCTCAATGTTATAGCATTCAAGTTTTTAGTTTTCAAGTGACAGCATAAATTTGGGTAAGTACAACTTTCAGCAACAACAGTTAAAAAAATATATATAAGCAAAAAATGGCAAAAACACTCGCATGCAATAACTTTGAATAGCCATTTCTCTCCATTCCATTTCCGACATCTCAATACAGAAGACACATAAATACTTAAAGAGACAAAGACTGATTTTAAAAAAAAAAAAAACATGAGTGAAAATGGCAGAGGAAAACAGTTGTTCCCCACACAGATTAAAAAGTAAACATGTGTTCCCAAAATAGTAAAATTGAACGGTTAATATTTGGGTGAAAATCATTTACACCCCGCAACTTTGTTTTAAACCCCCCCCCCCCCCCCACCTTTATCCTAATTGACTTTCTTAAATACCTATATTACCCTCACATTATCAACTTTTGTAAATTATGATATTTTTCATTTTTTTGGATATATTTTTTTTTAAAAAAATCGTAGAATAAAAAAAAATCACTAATAATAATCAAAACTCTAATATCTATTTGTGCAAGTAAAAATAACAGGTAATAATAACTTCATAAATATATTTCAATGCGTACATACATATATACATACTATGCATATAATAGTGATACAAAAAAATAGAGACAAATTTTTAAAAATTATTTTTTTATATTGTAAGTACAATTTAAAATTATAATTTAAGAAATATTCCATTAATGACAACCAAAATTTATTTATTTATATAAACAACATAGAATAAGAGAGCAGTGAAACTTAAGTACACAAATACGGGCATGTACATACATATATACATACTTAATGCATATAATAGTGAAATAAAAATCATAAAAATAACATTAAAGTAATTCTATTTATAACGTTAATGAACTTAAATAAGAATCTATAAATACCTAGGTTAAAAATAAATATTATATATAATATAAAAAGTATTACATAAATAGAGGATTGAAAATAACAAGGGTGAAATAATAACAAGGGTGAAATAGATATTGCATAGAATAAAGGAGGGAGAATGTCTATTTTTCAAAGTTGAGGGGATTTTAATTTTTGAAAAAAAGTTGAAGGATGAAAATGATTTTCACCCATTAATATTTAGTTGCAAAATACAGGTGTCCATAGAAGAAACCCAAAGAAATTCAATTACCCAATAACATATGGAGTTGACAGTACACTTTTTTTTTTCCACTTCTAGTTGACTGTACATGAAATTAATGCAATTCGATTCGTCCCTGTTTAGGGTACTATTTATGTAGCTTGTGGTACAAATATTTGTAGTTGTGTTCGTCCCATCCAACTCCCACTTCTATATATTAGTAAAGTAAAGTAATACTCCGTAAATAACAAAGGTGTTAATTTATCCTACAAATTTTTAGTTTATCCTACACATTTCTTTAGTTTTTCCGCTCTTGTATAGGCTGTGGCTTAAATTATTTTAGCAATTTTTGCTCTATATGTCTTATCAATGAAGATGAGAACCTAAATTTCGTTTAGGCTTTGACTAATATTTCACATGATGAGCAGTATACTTTTGGTTTGTCTGAAAATTACCAAGATTAGGATATGGAAGATCTTTTTTTTTGGAAATTACATGTATTTAACTCGAAATTACATTCTAGAAAAGACACTAACAATTGCACGTCAAGTAAATATTGTTTAACTTTTTTTATATAAGTTTAAAAAGAAATTACACTCGTAATTTGGAATACACCGCAAAGCGCTTACTCAAAAACTAGGGAATATATTTAATACGAGCGCCATGGGTCTAATTCTTAACAAACATAATACATTACAAGTACTAACTTTCTCCAACTTCTCGTACTACAAACAAATACAAATAGTGGCGACCTCAAATCATATATACTTTAACATGTGATTTTCCAGATCAAGATTACAATATACACAAGCTTAATGTCTGGTGATGATATATATGTCAAGACGCCACTTATGTCTAGAGAAACAAATGAGTACATTAATGTCTTGCAAGGATGAAACTAAAGAGGGTAACCGGAAAACCACCTATCAACCATGGGCAGGCATTGTTCCGGCTTGTATTCAGGAGCTGTATGACCCGCACCCTAAATAAATTAAATCATGAAAGCAAGACAAGAAAAGAAAGGAAGATTAAGATGTAGTGCTTTTCGTTTTAGAGTTCTTGCAAGTAGGGAATAGTCCTTACCTTAACAGTTGCATATGTCAACTCATAATCATTTTGTGAATACTCCACCTTGTATCTACATAAACAAAGTATGAGGATTCAGAACTCTTGGTACATGTTCAAGATTGGGAGTTAAAGAAGTATTAGACACCAAGGAACCAACCCTGCAACTTGACCATCAACAAACCAAGGCTCCCAATCATCTACAATCGGCAGTTTCAAAGTTTCTATCCATTCTTCTGTGCTCAAATGAGGAACAACCATGTCATGGTCACCACTATCAAAGTAAGAAATTATCAGTCTCTTCCAGTAAATTTTTCCCAATGATTAGGCTTAAAAATATAGTACCAATACCTTAATTTATTGCTTATTTTTCTTAAGCCAGAACACCCACGGCTATAACACAATGAATAGCTTTATTCAATATTCAAGTTGAGCTATACCTCTTCTTTCTTTGTCTTTTGTTTTTTCCCTTATCTAGCGATTAGTAAAACACAAAGAAAGATATTTCTAAGATATTAGTGACTAATATATTAAGGTCACTTATAAGAACGACGTAACATGAAGAAGAAGAAAGCCATCTTGGAGTAATACCTATAAATTAGAGCTCGACAGGATTTGCTGGTGAGATGCCGATGATCATCAATGACACTTTGGACATCATACACATATGATTCGGTTCTCTTCACAGAATATCTAAAATGCATGCTTGCATTGCATCTCACCCACTCCAATGCTGTTTCCTGGTTTTTTCCATGACGATATCATTCAAAGGCTTTTCGTTTTTCTCCCATTCAATTTACTTTCTCGGCTAGGGTTAAACCTACTTCAAGACCTTGGGGTTCGGGGGGGTGGGGTAGTATTGGATATGCACAGTAGGAATAAAAACTGTATTTGCATACCTCACGGACGTTTAGTGCTTTCTGGACAGCTCTATCGTTTGCCCAAATATGCAAGTATATGTAGTTGTTTGTCTGGTTTTTGGGTTAAAAAAGTTAACTCTGCAAATTCTTGTACTCCCTCTGTTTCAATTTATGTGAACCTATTTCCTTTTTAGTCCATGCCAAAATGAATGACCTCTTTCCTAATTTGGAAACAAATTCACTTTATGAAATGATTTACAGCCACACAAATATTCAAGACTTATTTTGAACCACAAGTTTCAAAAGTCTTCACTCTTTCTTAAATGTCGTGCCCAGTCAAATGGGTTCACATAAATTGAAACAGAGGGAGTATAATATATCAAAAGAATTAACACAAGACATGATGCTAAGGAGGCCTCGTTAGGGGCAGAAACAGAGACTTACTCGACACCATGGTCCTGCATTTGTAGGAGTTTCTTGGAGAATGCTCATTAAAAATGGCAGCTCACACCAAGGTTCTAAAATATGTGACAGTCGTATGTTCTTGAGACACTACACACATGCAATGACAGACTATTTAAGTCTACTAGAACTTTGAAGATATCTTAATATTCTGTAAGTGCAGAAATTGATCCCTTACCCTTTCTACTCTCTGAAGATCATTTAGACATAATATGTTATTTGGATCAACGTCCATGTAATTCCCCTTGCAATTTTCTTTAGTGGACTATACAGTAACATTAGAAAGATTAATAGCAGAACAAATAACAAAATGTAAGTAATTTCTAGTTGAACTACTCAAGAAGTTAGTTTCTTGCATGTAGAGTACAGACCATAAGCTATTAGATACCTGATAGATTTTATCTGAAATAAGTCCCATACGATTAGCATATTTGACTCTACCATTGAAGGCGCTGTATTTATCTGTTAGAGCATTGCCTTGTATATATCCCTACATTCAATCCAAATCTTCATGTTTGACGGCAGAACTTAAAATGAGATGTATCAATAACGATAACGGCAAGAAGAGGTGTGCAACTGAATGCATTGGAGTTCATACTTTGATATTCAATCGAGGCTTGTCACCAACTTCAATACCTTGGGAGAAAGAAAAAGGTCATGAAAACGAGATAACACAAAGACTGATCCTGAACTCAGGTACAAGATACAATACCATTGTATATTTTGCGAGTAAGCAGCGTGACAATAAGGCCGGAATAGGAATCACCACTTACATACAGTGGATTCTTGAGATACTTGGGATGATCCATAAGCCACTACAGCACAAAAATTTCAAGGTCTCATGAATTTGCTTATGGAAGTTTCATGGGTTGGAGCTTACCTTATGCATAAGAACAAAGTTTCAATCGATATCGAGACATGAGATGTGAGATAAATACATGTTGTTGGAGAAAAGGATTCAAACAGGACAGGGTCTTGTAACCTTTTTCATCAGGTCTCAAATAGTAAAGTTGATTTTTTCAAGATTAAGAATACCAATGGATAACAAATCCAACTACAACGAATCAATATTTCCAGAACTGTATTTAAATTTTATTACCTAGCAGACATGGAATTTTGAAATTGTCTTAAACATCTATAGAAATTAAATATATGTAAACAGAATTTAGGAGGAAGACTCCACCTATCATATAAGAGTAACATTTTCCTCTTTTACAGTGTCAGGCAACAGAAAGATATTATGTTCCAGACTTGGCATGATTAACTGCATTCCCAGATAGTAAAAAAAAATAAAAAAATGACCCAAAAAGATTTTTTTTATTGGCCATAGTCCAGGGCTAACTGAAGATAACATTTTGTTTTTGTTTTCTAAAATAAACTTTTATTAACAAATACACATTTGTCTTTTGGTAGCTAGCTAGAGTCTGAAATATCCAAAAAGGGTATATATTGAGCCATTTCGATCGATATCACAAGAAGCAATTTCAGCCAACACATAAAAATCTCAATGAATTTGCTCAAGACAAATTTCTCTCACCTTTCTAAGGAACTCATAAGTTAGAGCTACAGAAAGGGTATCACTGCAGTTGTAAGCTTCTGAAGTCTTTGCATATGAGTACCCTGTGCCAGCAGGTTGATCTATAAATATTATGTTGGCCACCTAGTGATTAAACCAGATAGAATTTGCTTATATAAACGAGCAACAGTGAAAATATAGGCAAATGGTAAAAGGGTAAGCTTACAAAACCTTGGTCCAAGAATTTGAGTTCAACTCCAATTTCGGTAAATTTCCACTAGAATTTGCATAATCAAAGGTTAAAGGGCCTGAAAGAAGCATCAAGCGCCATTTCTACAACTTATTAACTTCTGAGACAATAGCAATACTTGAGTGACTTTCTGAGATAATTATTCGATATGAGAAATTTTTGTATTGTTTTTTTTTTCAAAGCATTAGATTCTGACTTTTGTGTTAGAACTAATAGTAATTCAAAATAGAGGGCAAATTAAATGCAATATGAAGGGAGGAGGAGAAAATTAACATACCGATCTCATATAGAAAGGAAGAGAGACCGGAGCAACCTGGACCTCCGGTAAGCCAAAGCATGAGGGGATCATTTTGTGGGTCTCTCTCAGATTCTACAAACAAGTAAAACAGCTGCACTTTTTCCTCTTCTTCAACACCAATGTAACTGCTAAACATATTAAATGTTAAATAGGTTGATATTAAAAAAGTAAAAAAACAACAATTATATAGAGGGTAAAATAGCGACCTTTTGAGTAATATAGACATATATAGTTAAATGACTTTTCTGTTACAAACTAAAGAAATATGACTTTACTAGATAATTTCAATTAGTTGAGTGATTGGATGAACATATCAATTACTACAAAATTTAGAGCGTCCCGTGTATGTGTGTGTAATATATAAGAAAATGACACTACTTGCCCAGTTTCGAGTGTGAATGGAAGTTTTCCATTGAAGCCAGGTAGAGCGTCAACGATGAAGTGCGACGACACTATATTGCAAAGAAGTAGCAGCAGCACTGGAAACACAATCAGCTGTAGCATTGTAATTCAGACAAGCTCTTTGAAAAGTTCTGAAAAGGAACAGCACTGACACTCACTTAGGTTTTGTTTATTACGTGGTGGTCGATGCCTTCACAGAATAAAAGAGAGAGAAAAGGTGTGGGTAAGCAAAAGTACCGATGGTATCCAAAATTTCACTTTTCAAGCAAAGATGGAGCCTCGTATAATTTTTGTTGGTTGAACCTTTACCATTATAAATTTTTTTATGATTTTTTTTCTTTTTAGGTTGTCATAAATATTACTCTCTTGATCTCAAAAAGATTATTCTTTTTTGATTTGACACAAATTTTAAGAAATAAAAGAAGACTTTTAAAATATGTGATACAAAATAAGCCTTAGATATTTGTGTGTTTCAGGAATCATTTCATAAAATTAAATTATTTTTAAATATAGAAAGGGGATAATCTTTTTGGGATAAACTAAAAAGGAAAGAAAGATAATTTTTTTGGGACAGAAGAAATATAAGATATGAGAATATGTCAAGGGCAAATTGAAAAAGAGAACTAAACTGATTTCTTGATTTTGTGAAAACCTCAATTATTTTAGATCAATTTTTAGAAGTTAAAACCTCAATTATTTTAGATGGGAAGGAGTACATAAAAGTGATACAGAGGGAGTAATTGCCAATATTCGAGGGCGTCCACTTACATTTATTCAAATGAAATTAATTATTGTCCCTACAATGTGCCTAAACCCTGTCTGGTTCACCTGATCTTGTCCATGGTTCAGCTCACCCATTTAATGCGACCACATTAAATTGTCGTCTCCTCTTTTTATTTATTTTTCTAAAATAAAAAAAAATAAAAAGTCGTCAAGCAGCATTCTCTACTCTCTAGACAATGAAAATTTGCAGAGGTATTATTCTCGATATAGTAGTGCTAACATTTCCCCAAACCAATCGAACTTGTAAAATACTTCCTCCTATTTAAAATAATCGAGGTTTTAGATTTGGAAACATGAATTAGGAAATTCACTCACTCCTAAGTGTACTGAATAAAATACCCTTAACTAAGAGGGGCTTTGAAACTATAACAAGCGTTTGGAACCAAAATGACCCATTAAAAATCAAAGTGAACCAAAATACCTCCAAAAAAATTTTTGGTACAAAAGTACCTTTAGCGCAGTATTTTATGCGCTAAAGCACTTAATCATGACGGAGTCGTTAAGTGCTTTAGCGCAGTAAAATATTGCGCTAAACCAAACTCTCTCTCCCCTATAGCGCAGTAAAATACTGCGCTATAGGACTCCACCATTTTCCCAAAACAGCCTCTTATTACATTTCACACTTTTTTACATAGTTTAGCCATATATTAATCATTCTTTGAGACTTCGGAACTTCAATATTTTATATAGAACCCTACTTATATTTGTACGATTAATAACGTAAGCTCAATACATCAAGGATACGCAAAAAATTGGATTGTCGTTTTAGTTGGTTGAAAAGTGCTCGAAGTCATTTTTTGTTTGAAGACTTGTAGTCATTAGCTTTACGTTACTTATGTTTTAGGGTTTTGTGTTATTTTTAAATTAATGCTTAACTTTATTTCGAATGTGTCACGTTTTTTTTAATTATCAATTTAGGATGTGAAACTATAAACAATAATAAAGACTAAGATAATATTTATAAATATAAATAGATATGCAAAAAATATATAATATTTACGATAAATTGTACAACACTAATGTATATACACTATCGTGGATGGGTCCCACATGTGGTATGCCTGAGACTATCCTTAGGCCTAAGGCTCATACCATCCCCACCGCCCTCGCCATCGTCTCCATCGCCCTTTTTCCTCTTAATAATCGGGCGCTCCAAGTCATAATCATCTCCTCTTCCCCTAGCCCTTGCGCCCTTAACTAGAACGTGCTTCTTCTTGGGATCTAGTCCCGCCGACACGCTCGAACCTCGGTAAGCCGGGTCCGAAACTCGACCTCTTCCTCGTCAGGAGTTGCCACCGCGGGCGCCAAAGGATGAACCTGAAAAATATATAATAATTAGTACCATTTCTTATTTATATTGAATACATTAACGTTTGTTGAATAATCAAACCTGTGTATCAACGGGTGCCTGAGTAGGCTCTGAGATGGGAGACGAGATGGTCAGGTGCGAAATATGAGGTAGTCTCCTGGACGAGATGCTGTTCGAAGTCCAAATAAAGGTTATAAAAATTAAATAAATATTTACCTTATATTGAATAAAATTGATTTTAAGTAAAAATCTTACCTGCGCCTCGATAGTCTCATGAGAAGACACCTCTGCCTCGGCAGGCTGATGAGAAGGCTCCTGAATGGGTTGCTCCTGTGGACCCACTGGCACTGAATCCTAAAATACGAAAAAAAAATGAAATAATAAGTAACATACATATTTAAAATAAGTACTTTAAATAATCAAACATGTATTTTAAATATTGACCTTATATTGAATAAAACTAATTTTAATAAAAAGCTTACCTGTGGCTCGACAAACCGATAACCAAACCGGAAAAAAAATCGACATTTATTTGGTTTGATTTGGTTTGGTTTTTAAAAAAAACCGATATGGGTTTGCTTTTGGTTTCAAGTCTAAAAAAACGGAAAAAACCGAATCCAAAATATATATATTATTTTAAAAATAAATTTGTATATATATATATTTATAATATATTTAAAAACAAAATATTATTTTTTATACTAACGCTTTTGAATTAAAAATTGCTCTCGAAATACTACCAATTTGTTTTGTGCTTGCTCTCTTGTTCTTGGCAATACTACCAATTTGTTTTGTGCTTGCTCTACTGTTCTTGGCAATACTACCCATTGCTAAGAATAAGTATGCTCCCGAGTTTATTTCGGGGTGAGTGTTCTTGGCAATACTATTTCACATGAGTTTAAATTTAGATAGTGATTACAATGTATTTTAAAAAATCGACAAAAATCAAAAAAACCGATAAAAACCGACAAAAACCGAATTGTAAAAACCGATATAGTTTGGTTTGGTTTGGTTTGACAATTTGAATAACCGACTCAATTGGTTTGGTTATTTTTTAAATAAAAACCGATCCAAACCGAACCGTGAGCACCCCTACCTGTGGCTCGACAAATCATGGGAAGATAACGCGCGGCGTCGACGTAGGCCCATGAGAAAACGCACGAGTGGGTGGCTCGGTGGACCCGGCGCCGAAATAATGAGTAACATATATATTTAAAATAAGTAATTTAAATGAACAAATAAGTATACTAACGGATAAAAAACTCATCGAAGTCAAGAATCCCCCCTTTAAATTCCTCACGGGATCGGCCTCATCGCGTAACGCCGGCCAATCGACGTTATCACGCTCCTCCAGGTGTCCTCCTCCACCTCGTCCTAAACGTAGGTGAGTCCCGATGGTGTCCTCCACCACCCGAAATGGCTGCTGGACTAGAACGGGAACGTCCTCGGGAATGGGATCGTCTCTCATCTACGCCTCCACCGCGTCCTCTAGCAGCACACGCGCGCGCGGTCTCTCGGGGAGACGACCTCCTCCTCAGCGACTGGTCCTCCTCCTGGCGCTGGCTGATACTCAGCCTCTGGAACAGGCTCCAGCATGCGCCTAATCTCTCTTGCCTGCCGGATACCATCCTCGGATATCCGTACCATCCTCGGATATCCGTACCATCTCCACCGCAAGCCCCGCAAGGCATATGCTCTAACCCCAACATGCGTAATCGTTGTACGGCCACCAGCTGCATTTGTGTTCAATAGTAAAAAAAAAGTTATTTTTAAAATGTAACAATTAATGCAATTAAATAAATCTAAATACGATAAACTTACCAATGCCTCGTACTGCCCCGCGAGAACTGAGTATCCTACATCCCTTGCGGGACGCAAAGCTGGGTTGCCGATCAATCAGCGTGTGATCTGATGATACCAGCGCATGTAATCCACAATGGGAGTCAAATGGCCGACCACCGCTAAAGTGCCCAACCTGTTCTCCCAACGGTGGAGCTGGATAGCCATGAAAGCTAGAAAATCATTATCAACGGTAGCCCGATTGTCCCGCTGGTAGTGTCGGAGCTCATGACGGACGTCAAGCGGTATACTCTATGTATGCCCAAACTGTCGTAAGACGCGCTCGGGGATGTGGTCCCTACGATGTCCAGGTGTATCAATGGACACCGCGACCTCCAAACCCCCTTATCTGACCTGCCCTACAAAAGGCCGGCAAACCATCTAATATAGCAGCGTACGGCGTCCATATAAATAGTTGCATAACATATAAATACAAATCAGTGATCACCAAGTAGAAAAGACGTTTAATTAAATTAATAATGTAAAGTTAAATAGTTTTACCGCATCGTCCGTCATGTGATCAAGCTGGTCCCGGAATGGAAGAATACTGTGGTGCGTATCCACATCCCGGTCAAAACCCGTTGTCCACCTCCTCGCATAAGGCATGTCAATCTCGAGGTGATGCCTAGGTACGGGCTGAAAAGGCAGCATCCTCTCCCACGCCCATAACTGTAAGCGATATTAGAAAATACGATTTTTTAGTCGTCGTTTCAAGAGGTTTGTTTACATTAAAGGAACGCACACTTAAAATATTACCTGGAGAAGAGCAAAAAATCCACACACATCGCTGACAGCACCAATAGACGCTCGGCATAGGCATCTGTAAAGATACGCCAAAACAGCACCGCCCCAGCTGTAGTCTCCCAAGCGGTCCAGATGCTCCAAGAAAACCAAATAACGTAAACTGACAAAGGCACCCGATGAGTTCGGGAACAAGATGCCCCCGAATATAATAAGCAGGTACAAACGGGCATGACGATCAACAACGTCCTGCTGGGTGTCGTCCATAACGGGATCCAGACCTTCCAAATAAGTGCAGAGTGCACTAATCTGAACCCGACTTTGTCCCGAGATCTGGGCCGCGGCATCAGGCACGAAGTGGGTGAGCCTAGTCAACTCCGTCACCCATGTCCTACCAGGAGGAGGCTCGTACCGAGTGTATAATGGCTCTCCATCTACCCGCAATCCAAAGAGGACCTCCACATCCTGAAGTGTAATCGTGGCCTCACCGGTGCGAAGATGGAAGGTATGTGTCTTCGGTCTCCACTGCTCAACCATGGCCGTAATGAGCGCCCTATCATGCGTACCCGACCAACGGACACGCAACGATAGATGCCCCCCCCCCCCCCCCCCCGAAACAATATCTCTAAGACGCGAGGGTGTGGGGGGCGCTCGCGTAAAAGAGTCCACGCTCTCTGCAGCCTACGGGGACGGAGCCTAGTCGATATCCCTATAGTACCAGCCCATAATAACTCTGACCTATGATTGCCTTGCAAAGACAATACTAATCTATCATCGGGCCCCGGGTGATCATCGGGCCCGAGGTGATCATCGGGCCCCGGGTGATCATCCGGCCCAGGGAAAACATTCGGATCCATGAAAGAGTCCGGTCTGTACAAACTAAATTAGTCATTATTCTTGAAATGAAAGAGAAATTATATTAACTAATTAATAATTTGTAGGGAATATGTGAATTATGTTGTATTATATCTTGTGAATAATTAACATGGGATAAACAATTTCACAAATAAATAAAATAACAATGGCATAATTAACATAATAGGAGATTACTATATTTTGGGGGTATGTAGTCTCTTGTACGTGCATTGCACGAATATTTCTTGTCGATTTTTATAATATTATTTATATTCTATTGATAAGCAACTTGGAAAAAAAATATCTACTTATTATCTTGAATACAATATTTATTTTGAATGTATAAATCTTTATTAGATAGTCTTTTCCAAAAATTATTTTCACTCTCCAACCAAATATTGGAAGAAAATAATTATTTTCAACATAACTTTCGTCATATTAAATGTGCACTTTAATATGTGATAGTAAGGACACGGGTTTTGAATTATGTGATGGCAAAGACTTTTAAGTTAATTAGTTTGGGAATCAAAATTTTAAGTTAATTAGTTTGGGAATCGAAATTCAAAGAATATTTGTTTAGAACTCTATTTTGAATATGTGATATATTTTTAGTTGACCAAATAGCCAACACAAATATGATAAAATTAGACTAAAAGAGTATATTCGTCGACCACATATTTTCCTACAAACTTTACATTTTTATCGTTAACGTATGTATTTATGAAAAGAATAACTTTAACTATTCTTTGTTAGATAATCTTTTTTTATTTAAAAGAAGAACTTTAACTATTCTTTTTTAGATAATCTTTTTTTATTTAACATATATATTCATGCTTTTAAAATAATATAGATTTAACAATTCATAATCATTTACAACTTGTTTGGATGGTTGTTACCTATTGTATTATATTGTGTTGTTAGTTTAAATACAATGTTTGCTTTGATTGTTACTTTAATTTTATTGTATCGTATCGTTAAATCCATCGTTATGTAACGACGAAAGGTCCTATTTTATGTAACGACTGATTTGATCCTATACGACAACACAATACGATACATTATGAAACAATACATAACAATCATCCAAACAAAGTGTTAACAAAATAATAATTCATTAACAATCAACTTCTTTCAATTCATAATCAATATTTAACAACTAATTAATTCATAATCAATATTTAACAAAATTAATCAATAATAACAAAATAATAATTCATTAACAATTAACAATTCATAAACAATTAACAAATTAACAACTCATAAACATATAACAACTTAACAATTCATAAACATTTAACAAATTAACAATTCACACACATTTAACAATTAATGAATTTGCCAAAAAAAAAAAAGAACAATGGCAAAAGCCACTGCCCAGCCGATCAAACCGGAAAAAAAAAATGAAATTTGACTCTTTTTTTTTTAGAAATTAACGACTATTAAATGTTAAACATGTGTACAATATAATGTATATAACAAATTAATAACAAAAGTTCATAGTAGAAAACCTTAATCGAAGATTTTTGTAGAGTTGTGTTAATCGAGTTGTACGCTGCTTTTTTCCACAATTCGAGCTTAGAATCTTGCTCCTTGACTTGAATATACCAAGAATCTAAACTTTCCCGATGAAAATTAATAGAAAACGACGTTTTTTTTTTATGTGGGGACCACCTTAAATCGCCTCCAATGGTGTTTTTGAAATTTTTTATCGCCACTGGAGGGACCAGTGGTGGAGCCGAAGGGGTTTTATGGTGGATTCCTATAGCGCATTATTTTAATGCGCTATAGGAGAGAGAGAGTTTGGTTTAGCGCAGTATTTTACTGTGCTAAAGCACTTAACGGCTCCGTCACGATTAAGCGCTTTAGCACAGTCAAATACTGCGCTAAAGATACTTTTGTACCATTTTTTTTTTTTTTGGGTATTTTGGTTCACTTTGATTTTTAATGTGTCATTTTGATTCCGGACTCTTCACCTGATCTTGTCCATGCTTCAGCTCACTTCTTTTCGTTCCAGCTCACCCATTTAAGGCGACCACATTAAATTGCCATCTCCTCTTTTTATTTATTTTTCTAAAAATAAAAAAAAATCATCAAGCAGCAGTCTCTACTCTCTAGACAATGAAAATTTGCAGAGGTATGATTCTCGATGTAGTAGTGCTAACATTTCCCCAAACCAATCGAACTTGTAAAATACTTCCTCCAGTTTAAAATAATTGAGGTTTTAAATTTGGAAACATGAATTAGGAAATTCACTCACTCCTAAAAATTAAGAGGTGTACTGAATAAAATACCCTTAACTAAGAGGGGCTTTGAAACTATAACAAGCATTAAATTTGTTCATTGAATTAAGAATGTGACAAGGATAATTCGGAAAAAGAATGAAATACCTTCTTGATAGACTAAAAACCTCAATTATTTCGAACCACTTTTTAAAGACTAAATCCTCAATTATTTTGGACCGGAGGGAGTAGTACTCATACTTCATTAAGAAAACTAAGCAATAAGTACTAAAAATATGCAAATCAGCTTTGTTTGAAAATAACATTGCTATTTGAGAACTGTGTGGAACCAGTGTTTTAAAAGGCAGGAGCGTAAGACAAGGCGTTTTACATATGCTTGAGCGAGGCGTATTGTATTAGGTAAAATTCGTAAAACATAGCTAGACGAATGTCGTGGTAACACGTGTCAACAGATATAACTCAAACACAAGTCAGCATACAAAGGCCCGGGGGGAGACCGAATAGATCCGAAGGCATTAAAGGACCCGAATTTCATGCGAAATAAGTTGACACCGGTTGGTAGGTAACAGTCAACCGTTACCATTTGACCTTGCACCTTCTACGGGACGTTAATGAGCTTTATTGCTCTCTTTATTGTTTATCATTATGGTGACATTAATTCGTATTATTAGCAGAGGCACAATCTATGAAATGCGTTCCCCTTATGCCAAGTATAAATAGGACTTATCATTTCATTGTAATGGACACGATATTCAAGAGATATATACAACGCAAAATACTCACTTTGTTGATTACTTTTTCACATATTTGGCTAAATCGGCATCACAACTTTTAGTCAGCCTGGAGACTCTAGCTCAAAACTTCTCCAAGGCTTAGGATATTCTAACTCCTTATTTTTAATTATATTTCGTTCTTATTAAGTTCTATTGCTACTTATCTCATTATTTTGTTCATATTGATCCACGTATCCTTGACCACTTATACAAACTCAACTGTACCGAATTTACGGGTAAGCAATTTGACCCCTACCGTGGGGCCAGGATAGTTGTGGTAATCATTGTGACCACTGTCTTTTAGACTAGCTCCTTAGAAACACTGCTTTGCCTTTAGCATCAAATTTTGGTATGTCAGGAGTTAACGCAAACGTTGAAACGGTACGGGCGATGTGCAGGTTGGCCCGCATGGTTTGCTCCTTCGTGATCTTACAGCAGATCCGTCAACCCAGAATACAGACGGGGTGACATCAGGAGGTGTTCCTACTCATCAATCTACTTAGAACTAAACTTCCACCGATGAAACCCCCGCAAAGGTGATACAATTAAGGCAGCAAAATCACACAATGAGAACATAAATGGAACAAATGAGGCAGATCATCTCTTCACTTACGGCCAACCTTTTTACCAGAGTTACAGCTCCTGGTGGGACACCTTTGACCCCAACCAACGGGAACGTCACTAACGAAAGTGGGCATACGAAGGCGAGGAATGGAGATGCATAGGGAAGTGAGTTCGCCCCGAAGGATCCCTTCCAAGCACAGGTGCTGCACTTTAGGAAGGAGATCACCAAAAAAGTGGACCAGACCGCTAAAGAAGCAGAAAAGAATGCCAAGAAATTCCAGAGGCGTCTAAGCCAGATTCCGACGGCTCCCCCGGTCGTGGAAGGTCCGGACAAAAAAAAGTATATCCAACTGGAGTACAAACCTGAGGACGCTCCGGAGTTGATCCCAAAGAGATTTAAGATGACGGTCATCCCCAAATATGACGGGACAACGGATCCGCAGAAGCATATTATGGCTTATACTATGGCAGTCAAAGGTAAATGACTTAAAAGAAAAAGAAATCGAGCCGGTCCTGATTAAGAAGTTCAGAGAAACCCTCACCAGGGGGGCTTTAACATGGTATTCTCTTCTGCCTGAGCATTCGATTAGCTCATTCGCCTTGATGGCCGACATGTTCATCAAAACACACATAGGGGCTTAGAAGGTGAAAACCAGGAAGGCGGATATCTTCCGCATCTCTCAAGGAAAATCAAAATGCCTCCGGGACTTCATTACCCGATTTTAGAAGGAACACATGCTTCTATCGGCGGTCCCCGACGAGTGGTCGGCTGAGGCTTTTACCAAGGGCCTAAATCCTTTGAGCCTCTCAGAAACTTAAAGAGAATCTCCTAGAGTTTTAGGCTACGACTTAGGAGGATGTTCATAATAGGTACGAGTCAAAAATCCGGGTGGAGGACGACTTGCTGGGGACTTTACCCGGAGAACCCTTTGGTAAGGCGGATAAAGGCTTCAGGCCAGATCGGAGTTTTTTGAAGAACCACTTCCAGCCCTATCCTACCCCTAAAACGTCTGGTGGCTGCCAAGGTTAACGATCATTGGAGAAGCCAAATGTAAACAAGAAGGGAAATCAAGGCAAGAATAATCATGGTTTGCAGAGCCAAGATAAGGGCAGTTCTCTCGATTCATCTACAAAAGGGATAGAGTATCTGAAGCTTGCCGACTACAACTTTACTATCGATGAAGCGCAAATGGTAGTTGTGTTGAGGACCCATCCGACAGCACACCCTCCTAAACCTTTGTTATCCTATCCTAACACTAGGGATCAGTCCGTATGGTGTGATTTTCATGGCACTCACGAGCATAAAACAATGGATTGCAGACATCTCAGGGAGGAAGTGGCTAACATGCTCAATAGAGGGAACCTTCGAGAATTCTTGAGTGAAAGGGCAAGGAACAATTTCGAGGCAGCTGGACACATATAGGGGAAGAGCGCTCTGGATCCCCCTCCACATGTTATCAACATGATTTTTGGCGGATCCATGATTGCTAGTACCAGTTTCACCGCTGCCAAAAAAATGAAGATCTCGGTAACGCGGGGAAAAAGAATTCAGGAACTTCCCGATGAAGTCACTATAACTTTTTCTTATGAAGATGCAGCCGGCATCACCCTACCACATAACGACGCTCTGATCATCACTGTGTCCATTGACTACTTCCAAGTAAAACGTGTGATGGTCGATCCGGGCAGTTGAGCTAACATCATCTGCTGGAAAGTTATGGAAGAGATGGGACTCCTGCAAAATATCAAAATATTGAGATATCCTCAAAGTTCTATGACTTAGATAATTTGGCATTGCATGTGTGTAGTGTCTCAAGAACATACGATGGGTACATATTTTAAAACCTTGGTGTGACCTGCCATTTTTAATGAGCATTCTCCAAGAAACTCCTACAAATGCCCAGTCAGTATTTCCATATGCAGAACCGAGGTGTCGAGTTAGTCTCTGTTACCCTCCCCTCTTCCCTGACGAGGCTCCATAGCAGGATATATTGTGTTCATTTTGTTGATATACTATGCAAGAATTTGCAGAGTTAACTTTTTAACCCAAAATTCAGGATGAAAATTAAATATACTCATACATTTGGGCAAACGATAGAGTTGTTCAGAAAGCACTAAACGTTCGTGAGGTATGCTAATACAGTTTTGATTCCTACTGTCTTGAAGTAGGTTTAACCCTAGCCGAGAAAAGAAATTGAAAGTGAAAAAAAAAAAGCCTTTGAATGATATGCTCACTGGAAAACCAGGGAACACCACTGGAGTGGGTGAGATGCAACAAAAGCACGCATTATAGAGATTATATGAAGAGAACCGAATCATATGTGTATGATGTCCTAAGTGTCATTGACGATCATCGACATCTCACCATCAAATCCTGTCGAGCTCTAGTTTATAGGTATTACCTTAATATATAAGTCACTAATCTTAAAAAGATCTTCCTTTGTGTTTTATTAATCACTAGATAAGGGAAAAAACCAAAAGACAAAGAAAGAAGAGGTATAGCTCAACTTGAATAATGAATAAAGTTATTCATTGTGTTATAGCCTTGGTGTTCTGGCTTGAGAAAATAAGCAATAAAGCCATTAGTACTATATTTTAAGCCTAATCGTTGGAAAAAATTTACCAGAATATAATGTTTGATAAATTTTTTACTTTGATAGTGGTGACCATGACATGGTTGTTCCCCATTTGAGCACGAAAGAATGGATTGACACTTTGAAGCTGCCGATTCTAGATGATTGGGAGCCTTGGTTTGTTGACATGGTCAAGTTGCAGGGTTGGTTCCTTGGTCTCTAATGTTTTTTTTAGCTCAAGTTGCAGGGTTGGTTCCTTGGTCTCTAATTTTTTTTTAGTTCCCCCGGTCTTGAACATTGTACCAATAGTTCTTAATTTTTCTCATAATTTGTTTATGTAGATACAAGGTGAAGTATTCACAAAATGATTATAAGTTGACATATGCAACTGTTAAGGTAAATACTCTTCCCTATTGCAACAACTCTAAAACAAATAACATTACATCTTAATCTTCCTTTTTTCATTTATGCATTTGTTTAGGGTGCAGGTCATACACCTCCTGAATACAAGTCGGAACAATTTCTGCCCATGGTGATAGGTGGTTTTCCGGTTACCTTTTTTAGTTTCATCCTTGCAAGACATTAATGTACTCATTTGTTTCTCTCGACATAAGTTGGTTGTTTAACATGATGTGGAAAATCACATGTTAAAGTAGATATGATTTGAGGTCGCCGCTATTTATATTTGTAGTATGATAAGTTGGAGAAATTAAGGAAGTTCTATTAGTGAGAATATGACGAAACGAAGACTATTTGACCCCACAGGTTGCAAGCGTAAAGAGGGCCATAGTCTATCATTGAGTTTGTAAATGCTAGTTTGGCCAACTGTTAGTTAAACCATCCGAGAGTTACTATCCGAACCATAGAGATCCTGAACGATCTATAGAAGGTCCAGAGTTACCGGACAAGGATAACTCAAATAACGTCCGGACTCCAAGATCCTAGGGATTCCATTTAATGCCATTAACTCCCATGATCCTAGCTATGTAACGACTGAAACGGACGAGGATCACGGAAAATAGTTACTGCTAGCTACCCTATAAAGGTACCATACTTCCGAACTGTTGAACTATCTGATTTTCACCTAATTACTCAGAATTTTTTTACGCTTATTTTCTGTAAACACGATTGTTAATTACTGCTATTTATCAATATTCATCACGAAGGCGTTGATGGTCGTCACAAACAGTAATTATTTCACGACGAATAAGTAACTTCGATCTTGAATGCCTTGAGATTTTATTTGTCGTTCTTCTCGATCTTGAATACTTGAAACTTGTGTGAAAATGCTTGTGCTTGAACATTTTTTTGTAGAGAAATTGTGACTTTTACATGTTCAATTTTATACAAGTTGAGGTGTCTACTTGTGCAAACAGAGGCGTAGCCAGGATTCGAAGCTTGTGAGTTCGGCGTTCTAATTCGTTTAAGTTATTGGGTTCTACATAAATAATACGTACATATTCAATAATTTTTCAAGACAAATATAGATTTAGACCAAAGTTACTAGGTTTGGCCAAACCCGCGAGTCTTATGCTAGCTCCGCCCCTGTGTGCAAACCCAAAGTTAGAGGGCATACTTGCCAGCCAGGGGCAGATCTACAGTAGCGGGTGTGGGTTCCCGGCCGTAAGTCTTACTTTTATATTGCAAAATTTTGAAGAGTATAAGTATTTTCAGTGTGGAACCCATAACTAAAATAATGGATGGTTACATAGTAAAGGGCGGATTGCTATAGGGGATTTCGCCCAGGTGATGCGGGATCGAGTCCCGCTGGGGGCTCTCCTTTTTTTTTTTTAATGAAAAACTGCTTTCTTTTGCTTCTAAAAGCTGCAGTCACGTTTTTTTTCTAAATCAGCAGGTAGCAGCCACCAAAACAGAGACCCAGCATAACATGTCACGTTCTTTTTCTTCTTTTATTGTTTTTTAAAAAAACATTATAAAGTCAACTAAAAAGAATCAACCAATAAATTATTACTTTACCCAAATCCCAATATCTCAAATTAAATTTAAAACCAAACAAATGAGAGACAAGAAAAGCTAGACAAAGTATCAAAAAACCCTTAAATCCTCATCTCTCATTTTGTTTCTATCCCAAATCTCAAGAGTCAAGGCTCAATCTCATTCTCATCTCCAATTCTCCATACCATTGCATTCTCCTCCCACATAGTAAGCTTATTTTCTCTTTGTCTATGTATAGTATTTTTCTTCTTTTACTATTGTTGTGTAGATTGTGACATTCTATGATTGTGATTGTTGTGTAGATTGTGAGTTTGTGACATTGTCATCAATATTGCAATTGCTTTCTATTTCACATATCATAGTAAATGTTGTGCATATTGTGATAAGGTTGCAAAGCTCATATTTGGTCCTAGAATGTGATTTGTTTTAAATTAAATTTTTGTATTTAAATAGGTCAAAATTGTGAAGTGAGAGATATGATCACAAATTTTTTCAAGCCTCAAACGACTTCAGATTCTCCTCCGCTAAACTCTCGACAAAGTCCAGTTATTCACAACGTCGATGATGCCAATCCTTCTCGACCATCAGGTAAAGACAAGATGTTGAATTTGGCTCCTCTTGAATCCGATCCCGCTAAAAGAAAACAAATGTCATCTTATTTTCCTAATCTACGTGATAGAGTGAGGAGATATTACATTAACAAGGGTCTATGTAAACCTGATGATCATTTTGTTTTTCCAGTAACATATTTTGGTGTAAAACCACGTTCTTGTCATTCTGATTGGTTTGGCACTTCATATTCTGGATGGTTAGAATACAACATTGAAAAAGATGCAGCTTTTTGCTTATGTTGTTACTTGTTTAAAAATGAGACGGGAGGATATGGAAAACAAGTAGGCGATCCATTCACAGTGGATGGTTTCAGAAGTTGGAATAAGGGTTTAGCAAGACTTAATAAACATGTGGCTGAAGTGAATAGTGTTCATTATTGGTGTTTCAAGATGATGTTAGATTTAGATAATCAAGCACAATATATTCTAACTTGTTTTGACAAGGAAAATGAGGAAACTAAAGGAAAATATCGGGTTCGCTTGAATGCTTCGATTGATGTTGCAAGGTTTCTTTTAAAAGAAGGAATGCCTTTTCGAGGCCATGATGAGAGTGAAACTTCTTCAAGAAGAGGAAACTTTTTAGATCTCTTAAAGTGGTATGCGGATAAGAATGAAGATGTGAAACAAGTTGTGTTAGAAAATGCTCCACAAAATGACATCATGATTTGTCCAAGTATTCAAAAAGACATTGTGAGTTCTTGTGCAAAAGAAACAGTGAAAGCAATTGTTGAAGACTTAAATGGGGATTACTTTGGGATATTAGATGAGTCTAAGGATGTCTCTCATAAAGAACAAATGGCTCTTATTCTACGGTACGTCAACAAAGAGGGTAAACTAATGGACCGATTCCTTAGTGTTGTTCATGTTAAAGATACATCTGCAAGATCGTTGAAAGACACGATATATTCTTTACTTTTAGAACATAATTTGAGTTCATCTCAAATTCGGGGACAAGGTTATGATGGAGCTAGTAATATGCAGGGAGAAATCAATGGTCTTAAAACTTTGATTATGAAAGATTCTCCTTCGGCATATTGCACACATTGCTTTGCTCATCAATTGCAATTGACTCTTGTAGCTGTTGCGAAGAAGCATCATGAGGTAGATCAATTTTTTGATATTCTTGCTAATGTTTTGAATGTTGTTGGAGGTTCTTTTAAGCGTAGGGAGGTGCTTAGAGACGATCAAGCAGAAAAATTAAAGGAGCTACTAGTGCTTGGTGAAGTTCATACAGGAAGTGGATTGAATCAAGAACTTGGGCTTCAAAGGGCAGGGGATACACGTTGGAGTTCTCATTTTAAGACAATGCGTAACTTTATTATTTTATTCTCTTCAATTATTCGTGTACTTGGAGTTCTTGCTAAGGAGGGTTCAAATTATCAAGAGAGATCACTGGCAAAAATTTTAGTAGATGACATAAGATCTTATGAGTTTGTGTATACATTGCATTTGATGTTGAAAGTGTTAGCAATTACACATGATTTGAATATGGCCTTGCAAAGAAAAGATCAAGATATCATAAGTGCGATGAACCTTGTTGGTTTCACAAAGAGACAATTGCAATCTATGAGAGAGTCTAAATGGGATTCTTTGGTAAAAGACGTCTCTTCATTTTGTGTCAAGCATGATATTATGATCCCCGAAATGGATAAAAATTGTGCTCTTGGAAAATCAAAGCGTAAGAGCTTAAGTGTTAAATATTCTCATCATTTGCGTGTAGAAGTTTTTGATGCTGTAATTGATTTGCAACTTGCAGAGCTTAACAATCGTTTTGATGAAGTGAATACCGATCTACTTCTTGATATGGCTAGTTTGAGTTCGGATAATTCTTTTGCAAATTATGATAAAGAGAGGATTATGAAACTTGCTACACATCATCGGGATGAGTTTAGTGTTTCCATGCTTGAGAATCTTAGTTTTGAGCTTGACAACTATATTGACTATGTACGAGAAGTGAACAATGCTTTCTCTAACTTGAAAAGACTTGGAGATCTTTCAGAGACATTGGTTAAAACAAATTTGCACAAGACTTGGAGACTTGTTTATTTGCTTGTGAAGTTGAGCTTAATATTACCTATCGCTACTGCAACAGTGGAAAGAGCTTTTTCTTCGATGAAGTATATTAAAAATGACTTGCGTAGCAGAATTGGTGATGAAATTTTTGAATGATTGCTTAGTTTGTTATATAGAGGATGAAGTATTTGAAAGTGTACCTAATGAAGTAATCATTGATCGTTTTCAAAAGATTGCAGTTCGTTGAGTACAATTGTAATGATAATGTGGTTCGCTACTTTTTATTTATATGAAGAATTTCAATACTTATTTTTTGTCTGATTATTATCGCATGTTAATTTTATTTTTTTGGGAACCCACAACCTTAAAATCCTAGATCCGCCTCTGCTTGCCAGCTAAGGCCAAGTTTGAGGGTCTGTTTATGTATTTTGTGTTCTGGTTATGACTTCAACTTCTCGTCCTCTTAAATGAGATATGTGACCTCTTTGTAGGAATTTTTACGTAGTGTAGCTTCTTCTAAGAGGTAATTATTGATAATAACTACCTTTTAATTTATTTATATTTAGTAGCTACAGTGATTTTGTAAATTACCATTCGTAGCTACATCAAAATACATAAAGTTGGAGTGGCTAAAGTGGTTATTGGGCGAGGCTCTCACCCTACCCGCCAAGGTTTGAACCCGGCCAACAACATTTCTTTTCTTACATATTTTCCCTAGCTTCTTCTCCTTGTATTTGAGTGTATTTCGCCAGCCAAATACATATGAGATACAATATGAGCCAAATACATATGATGAAAATACACTCAAAATACAAGGAGAAAAAGCTAGGAAAAATATGTAAGAAAAGTAATGTTGATGTAAGAAAAGTAATGTTGTTGGCTGGGTTCGAACCTAGGCCGGCAAGGGGAGAGTCTCGCCCAAATACACAACTTTTGCTTAAAAGTAAGCTACGAATTGTAATTTGAAAAATGGTAGATACTAATGGTAAGATCCTCATAGAAGATAGTTATATCTGTAAGTTTGCCCTCTTTATATAGGTTTGGGGTGAAGTGGCCTCTATAAAACTAATGGGCCATTAGGCTTACACCACATGGATGGACTCATCTGGAAGACCAACTAAATAAGCCCAATAACATTGAACTTTAAGTTAAATAAATTAAATTTAAACAATTAATTCAATTATATTAGCTCATGATATTTAATTATTTGTACTAATGAATTTAGAAAAACAACCAATTTATTTTGGATTTAAATTCGACAAAATATAAATGCTTACAGATATTTCATTGGTCAGAACTTGTTTGCTGCTTTTAGTTTTTAACTTTTTATATATCAAAGTCAGCAATTCATTGATTAACCGTTGTTGGAGAAGTAGATTAAATTTCCTAAAAAGGATGAGATTTAGATAGGTATTTAGAAATTATAGAAAGAGTACTCTCAGTTGCAGTTTTCTTCGTGTGAATTTCGCAAAATAATACTTTCAATTGTAGTTAAATTATACTCATTTTAATCTCAGGAGACAACATTAAGTGATAGTGTTTTGAGAAGGAGAGGGCATGTATTTTCTCTTTGGATGTGCATGAATGGCATTTTAACTCAATATTCACCATTCTGCAGTCTAATTAGGCGCAAGTAACATAATCATTTTCAATATTGACAAATAACATAATCAAGATGTGAAATAGAAGAAAAAGATACTAGTTGTGAGATAAGACAATCTAATCCTGCCAAAACTAGTTCCAATCTTGTTGTAATTTAGAGAAGACAAAAAATGCCCAATAACCTAGAATTAACCATGATGCCCTTCGTGATATCATTAGACCTTGAAACTTAAATCTGAAATCAAAGACTCAAAAAGCATCTTATATTTTTAATCTTTAGCAAAAGGGCGTGATATTACAGTGTTGGTAACAACTGGAAAAATAAACTGAATTTTTGTAAGCAATAGATACATGTAAAGCATTACGAAGATGTCACAAATAATAATAAATTCAAAACCCATAATTTCATAAGCATAATGGGTTCGATAACAAGAACCTTAATTACTGAATTCATAACGCTTAAATTCTGAATCGACCTCTGTTAACAAGAGCATAACTTCTAGATCTTGGGTAGACAACCATGTTAACATCCAATTCCTTGAAATCACAAGGCTTGTTTTCATCAATTCTGCCTAATCTTCCTACCCTAATGCTATAGCTTCTCAAAGTAGACTCTATATTTTGCTTCTTCAACTCTCTGTCGTTCATATTTATATTGATGACATTATTAGAAGAATTCTTGGGCTGCTGATAAGTTATATGATGGGGAACTGTACATGTCATAACATTGCCACCTTGACCAACTTGTTGAGCACAATCAAACATTGTTTTCATGTAGAATTCTCTGGCTTTGCCTAAGACCTTAAAGGGTGCCACAATATATTTGATCAACTTGTTCTGCTTCTTCTTGGTTTTGGTTTCCATTAAGTCTTTTAAGAAAGTGAAATCAACAGGAGAAAGTGGTGGAAAAATGGATAGTGGAGAATTTGTAATATGAGGAGTAATATATTTGTATGATTAGAGGAATTAAGCTATCTTGAATTAGACGGCAAAGAGAGGACGGTTTCAAATATGACTAGCTATTTAGCAATGTTGTTTTAACCGCTCACGTGAGAAATGACACCCATAATATGCCAAAGAGTAGGAGACAGATGGTCACACAAAACACGCATCTATCTTTTTTTCAAGTGTTCTACCAACGTTTTTGAGATGTGACGTTGGAAAAAACCTTGTTTTAGATTTTTAAAAAAAATTTAAGTAGTGTTAAATTTTTAAAAGAAAAAGGAAATCGATAGTTGGTAGCCATCTACGATTGAGAGACTCACTCGTACTTAATTCTTACAATACTTTTTCCTTGTAAATATTCTCAAATAAGAAAGCAAGACTTTGTCCCTTCTTTCATGTTGAGTCACTGGCAATGCACCAAGAAGGTGAAAATTAAAGATCAGCCCATTTTAAAGGCAAAAATTAATGACCAGCCCATTTGAAGGGAAAATCGTGCAAATGAACACTATGAATGCCTGTGGGGTTACTTTTGATAGGCATCGACCCCTTAATCCCCTTCTCGGCCCATGTTACAAGGGGCTCCACCGTATTTAAAATCTGTCACCTGCTCTAAGGAGCCGTTTGGACATGATTTGAAATCATGTTTGGATATGTAATTTGGATATTTTAAGTTGTATTTTTAACATAGATATAAAAGCCCCATAAATTATGAAAACTATCAAAACATTCCCAATTTTTATACAATCTTTACCAAATGAAAATGAGTCATAGTTAAGCATACAAAATTAATACGCTACTTGAAGGCGCTTTCTAAAAAATACAACATCAATTGATCAAATTTTAGTTCAATAAAAATGAAAATTTAACATGAATAGTGATGTAATTATTCTTCAATATAATCCTCCCATATGATAGACATAAATAAAAGTTGGTGGAAGTTAATGAGGTTGACAAATGGTTGGTGGGAGTAATTGTTAAAAATATTTACCAACTTATGGGTCCTTTTTTATAAAATATAAACTTAGGTCAAGTTTTATATTAAAATTTTTTGAAACCCCAAATCATGCCTTTTTGGATGATTTGGGGTTTGAAACCATGAGATGAAATGCATGTCCAAATGCTGGTTTCATCTCATGATTTCAAACCATGGTTTCAAATTGCATGTCCAAACGCCTACTAATTATACACATTACCTCAATAAATCATAAAATTATTAAACTTTAGCCTTTTTGCCTAAACTTCAAGAAAAACGCCTGAAATTTAGTCATATAACAGTTAAGACACTGTATTTTTGAATTTGTTTCGAAGTGAATAGAGTTAATAGACGTGTAATTTAAAAAAAAAAAAAAAACTCAGTACATGTTAAATAGTGGTGTCCAAACAAGATAGTCGTAAAAATTATACCTTTTTAAAGAGTTTTTAACCAAAAAAATATGCTTTTGAAATATTTTAAAAATAACAATTTAAATAACATTTATAGCTAATTAATTTAAAATTTAAAATCAAAGCAATAGAATTTATTTATTGTTTATTTAAAGACATGAAAAAATTACGGTAAAACACAATTCGTTTAACTCTGAAAAAGCGAAAAGTGTCAAACAAATTGAAACGGAAGGAATAGTAATGTTTTTGTAGAAACTATAGATAATAGAGAAATCACCCTTTCTTGATTCTTGTAGTCAAGAGATCAGGAGCTTCTTTGAATAGGCTTATGATTTTAGATTTATTTTTATTATTTTAGCTTAAAAGTAAATGTTTATAAACATTTTTTATCTTATTCAAACACTATAAAAGTACTTAAAAGCTATTTTGACTTTAAAACACCTAAAATTAGTCAATCCAAACCGGCTCTATATTTTTATACTCCCTCCGTCCCAAAAAGATTATCTTACTTTACTTATTAGTTTGTCCCAAAAAGATTGACATAATTCTATATTTAGAAACAATTTAATTTTATAAAATGATTTATAGTCACACAAAGATCTAAGACTTGTTTTGGATCACACATTTCAAAAGTGTTCATTATTTTTTAAACTTTGTGCCAAGTTAAATTAATACAATCTTTTTGGGACGGAGAGAGTAGTATATTGTAGTGATCTTGTGTTCTAATTTCATTCAATTACACGTGTCAAACCCAAATTTTTTTAAAAGCGAATTAATTAAAATAAAATAAAAAGAAAAGAAAAGCATATTTGGCGCCAAAGCTGTTGGACTTCCGCCATTAAAAAGGATTGACCTATAAAAAGGTAAACAAAATTGATTAAGCTCTAAGGTGATAAAAAAGATGGGTCAAAAAACACATTATTGGTTACTAAAAACGGAACCAACAGAGTGGTCATGGTCAGATCAAGAATCCAATGGTGGCATATCAAAATGGGATGGTGTCAAAAACAAGCAAGCCCAAAAGTATATGAAGTCAATGAAAATAGGAGACCTATGTTTCTTCTACCACTCTGGGTCTAAAGCCAGGCGCGTGGTGGGTGTTGTCTCGGTGGCGCGTGAGTGGTATGAGGATGGTGATGGTGGTGGGGCGGTGGATGTGAAGGCTGTTGGAGAGATGAGGCGAGTTGTGGAGTTAGGGGAGATGAAAAAGGATGAAGGGTTGAAAGGTTTTGTGCTTTTTAAGCAGCCAAGGTTGTCTGTTGTGCCTGTGGAGAAGGGGTTTTGGGATAAGATTTGTGAGATTGGTGGGGGATTTGAGGGTGATGGTGGTGTAGAATGTGATGAATAGTTTTGTATATCAGGTGTTTGTGTTTTTGTCAGGTTCTCTTTAATATATGAACTTTTTGCGGTAATTAGGTTTGGTAAAGCTCTTTGTTGATAATGGGTATGTAAAGCTTGCACCTAAAGAGTAATAGTATTATATATTTCACTTGCTTATTATCTTGCATCTGTTGTTATTATTCCCTCTATCCGATTTGTTTGACACTTTTTGTTTTTAATTAATTTAACTTAGTTTTAGTATGTGTTTGAATACGAATTTTTAACTTTTTTCAAAATAAAATTTACATAGTTGGAAAACAACGTAAAAAGTATTGTAAGTCACCTTAATTAATAATTTAAAATATTTAAAAGACATATGAAAACATTACTGCCAAAGAACAATTCATTTAACTATCGAAAAACGAAAAGTATGAGAGTAATATTCTTTTGATAATCGTGGTGTCGGTCGGTTTTATGAAGACTCGACTAATTTGTGAGATACTGTCATCACACCCACTAACAACGAGATATCGGTGAAGCTACGTCACAAAATCAAAACAGATCGAAAGAAATCACCTAGTGTTTTGTAATCGATACTAAAATGTCGGTGTCTTTGTTGGTTTAAGAAAAGAATATGTAGGATCTTTGTCATGATGAATGAAATGTCAAATGCATAAAGATATGTTATTTCGAGAAATGGGGCAAACAACTAAAGAACTTGAAGTCAATCTCTTCAAGAATATTACATTTCAATCTCGTAAAGTTTTTTTCTTCAGAACCAACTTCACATTTTGTTTACCTTCCAAAAGGTAATATATGTAACTCCCTAATGTAACTTGTAGGATAGCTACCTATCTAAGCAAAGAGAGAGGAGGTATATGTCATTGGTACAATACAAAGGCTTCAAGCCTAGATGAATATGAGAAACACCTATACTGGAGGTGGGTACCTCTTAAAAAATCCTACATCAACAGAAGAGCCTCATTCTTCAAGGTAGTTCAAAGAAAATGTCTTACTTTTTCATGTTGGAAATCCGGGAAACAGGGAAGCTCCGTCTATCTAAGTACAGTCAAGAGTCCCTTAATCTTATTAGGTAGTTCAGAGAAGTTATGAAACAATGAGCTTGAGCGTATGTGTGAGACTTAGAGAAGCGAGTCTATCTGCCACTTGATTGCTCTCTCGGAAGCAATGCCTCAGATTAAAACCTGACTGCTCCATAGTCTCTCTAAGTTTGTGCACTTCCTTATGAATCTTCCAAGGGGTCAGATTAGAGCCATTTTACACATTCCAGCAGTAGCTTGGAGTCACTTTCAGCTACAAAGAACTGAAAGCCATTCTCCAAGCACCATTGTAGATTAGGAACAAGACTTGAAATTGGCTTCTCCAATCTGAAGCTTGCTTGAATAGTAGCTAGAAGAGACACAACGGGCTATAAGGACTGAGGTAAAAATTCAAATCAAAAGGATTGTAAGCAAAATCAAGGAAGTTGGTTTCCATGGGTGATGGGTAGCATATCCGATAGGTAACTGTTTCTCAGTGTGAATATATAACCAGTCTGATTACATTAGAACATTTGATAGGAAAAATTCCCATTTCCCAGATTCAGATGGATGTCGCAAATTAAGAGCAAAAGGCAGCAGCATACAAGTTTCAAAATGCTATATATTTATATAAAGCTCATGCGCAGCAGCAATTGAAGATGACCATTTTTACTCAGGAAGATAAACTCTCGGACCTCTGCTCGTATTGCTACTTCCACTACGTGTATGAGCTGCAAGCATCTTGCACTTCTGAAATCGCAATACCTTTTGACAAGCTTGCCATTTTTCTGTGGCAGTTCTTTTACTGTCTGATATGTCATACAACTAAATCAGATATGTAGGTATGTCTTGGCAATTGTAATTCTGAAAAGGACAAACATGATTATATGTGTTCAGGAAGAAGCATAATATTGGAGTTTGTATTTGCACCTTTCAGTGATAATTTCATAGGATATGCCAGGAGCCATTGAATGATAGCTTTACAACTATATCAGATCTGTATGTATTTCTTTTGTGGTATAGTAAACTCTAAAAGATTCAGACCACTTATGAGCAGCAAGTATGTCTGGAAGGACACGTATGTATAAAGAAAGAAGCTTGATAGTAGACTTTATTTATTTTGAACCTTGTAATATAAATTAGTACGACATTCAGGATTTTAATTGGTACTAAACATATCCTAATTTGTACAGCATATGCTAATTTTGCATCGTCATCACAGAAACATTATCTTTCTGCTGTTTTGAGTATTTCTCCACCTAAGAGATGCTCTTAAGAGTTAATCCTGCTGAATGCAGAAGCATATGCCTTGCTCATGGAGATGCCCTTTGAAGTCATGAATATCTTGACTTCAATGTTATGGCTATGACATTAGAACTTTGCATATTCGCTTATACAAACATGGCCTGCATATCATTGGCTGGTTTCGAAGTTCTTTTGTCGGAGAAGTTGTGACTAGTTTCTGAAACATCATCAACCGATTTTCAGTTTGAATTACTAAAAGAGCTAAAACAAACTCATATCTTGATTAATTTGAAGGATTTTGATGGAACTTAGCAAGTATTTAATACAAAAGACTGTATCTGGGACAGGTATTTGCTTCTTCTCTTCTTTTCTTCGCGTTTTGCTTTAAAATTACTTTACCCTTTCTGTTTTGGAGAAGTCAGAGATGCTCCAATGATAGAGACTAAGCGTCCACCAAACAGTATAGAGAACCAGGTTCTCTATCTGTTCCCTCAAGTAAACAAACAGAAGGTAAATAAGACAAGATATTTATGTGGAAAATTCCTTGCTCAAGGGATTAAAAACCACGACCCACCAAAGTAGGATTTCAACTTCACTAAACTGAGCAACTTAAAGATTACAACCTCTTGCAACCTAGGAATCAACATCTTAATTCCTCACCCCTTACATAACTCTATGGTAAGCTACAATCCTTGACTAACTCTAGCCAAGCTACCAAACTAACCTTGACTAACTCTAGCCAAGCACCCAAACACACCTTGACTAACTATAGCCAAGAAACCATAATAACAAAGGTTTAAACCTTCCTACAATGACACTTCTCGAAAGTAGAGTAGGATTACAAATGAAGAACAAAATGACAAAGACTTAACAAACCTAGGACTTAAGACATCTTCAGTTGTTGGGATCTGGTCCTTGAGTTTGATGAAGCTTTGTTCTTAGGAGCATTAAAAGAGCAGTGGCGGCTACACTTAAGAGAATATAATTTTCTAATTTTGCAAGTGATAGGTTAAGCATTGTAACATGTTGTATATATATTAGGGAGCATGTGAAAGTCATGTGACCATGGATAGGAACATTTCCCTTTTGGTTTGGCCTCTGAAACACGGTTTGGCCTCTAGTAAGCTGCACCGTGCTTCTGTGGTTCTACCGATCGGCACGATATGATCTGCATGACTTTATAGATGTAGGGCATTGACTGTACGACACTCAGGGGACCTGATCGAGTACTTGGTCCTTCTCTGGTTCCTTGAATGTTTGTCAAATCATCAAAACACAAGATGACTTTAAATATAACTTAAGTGATCGTCATACAAGCCCCCAAATTAAAACACTGACCTTACTCCCTATCAAGGTCGCGACGCCACCTGCGGCTCGCGGATGCATACGCATCTCGCGGCCGTCACAGTGGCCGCAGGGTGTGTTGGCCTGCGCTTTAATGTGGAACTTCCATCGAAACTTGCTTCCGATGTTCCTACAAACCTAAAAATTTCCCGAAACAATTTAACTATTCCAACTTATAGATTCCTGTTATGGTAATAGCATTACCTTATATTCATAGAGTCATTGACTTTATTTTGCATCGCTCCTTTTTTACACACTTTCATCGAGTCGTTGGCTATTCTCTCTCATTCTTCCTTAATTTATTGTTACCATAATATCCTCCATCCTTGGTTAATTCCTTATAATACAAATCCACAACAGAGAAGCAATACTATTCTAGCAATACTATTCTCAACATAAAGAAGTCTATCAACTAGCCGACGAACGGTGAGCACCTTTAACATAGTTTTATGGCATTAATCCCTTCTAACTCCCTTTTAAAATTTATTTTACACTATCAACCCACGCATGAATACATATATGTCACATTTTCAGCCATTCAATATAACAAAACTCGCTTAACACATACACACGATACAACTATCAGTTCAAGTACACCATTTATCCGTTTCTCCCATCTTAGATTTATGACATCATCGAATCACACACATAAAGAGGAAAGGAGATATTACCTTGGAACATATTCCACAATACCAAATCATAACCTAACAATATTTTTTTATGGCTCTGTACAACAAAAGTAAACTCAATCTGTCAAGTTATCATATAATACCCGTTTATAACACAACTTCATCATCTATTCCTTCAACTTACAACTTGTATTAACTATGTACATCTTAAAATATTACGTAATCTCATCAACAGTCGGATACGAATTTTCAAATCTTGTGAAGTCAAGGCAGCCCAAATACTATAAAAACAACTTCAACAATCGGGTTTACAAATTCTGATCGTCGCCTCGTAAGTTATTACCGGGGACATGCCTTAGATACTCATACTAGCTCATCAAAAATCATAGACAAAAGATCATACCTTGACTGCCTTCGTTCAACTCCTTACCTTTTTACTTCACTACAAAGTAACTTTCGAAGCTCTTGGATTCACATCAGAGGATGGAAAGCGACTAATACCTTTTTCCGGCGTCCTTGTTCAGTCTCTCTTAACCATACTTTTCTTTCAAATCAGCATTACTTAAAAGGAAATCAAGGTGACAAATAGAAGTTTAAATACTTGTGACTCCGCTCTAACCGCACGATCTAGATTTCAAGGAAGGTAACAACCTAAATATGCTGTAGCCTCACGATTATAAATGTGGCGCGCTACGCATCCATAATCAAGACTACTCCCTAGGACGGACACGCGCAGTTTGTCTTACAAACATCCCTAGGACGGACACACGTGAATCATTGAGCGATACCAATAGTTTATCACAAGCCCCAATCCTACTAAAAAGGGTATAACAATCCATCTATCGTACCTGTGGGCATGATCCTCTAGAGCGCACAAAAATGCGTCGACTTCGTACGAAATATGTACAGTATGTATGATCACACGGCGACAGCGTCGATATAAACGTAAGCATATAGTAACATAAAGAGATACGGATAACTTGGGAAAAGATGTAGAGACAACTTTGAAACTATGAACGAGGCCACCGAGGGCGACCATAGTCATGACATAAATGTAAATGCGTGCCGTAAAATCATTCCTCACTTTGTGAGGCATATATCATATTATATAGCAATAATCAATCCCTACGTGGGGTGAGCTCATCATCATAACATCATCTACGCAACGATCGGTGGCAATGCACGGTACGTGCCTACCGGCCGCCTACAACACGACTCGGTAAAGAAAGAAATACATCGAGGTGCACGTATAAGTGCCTAGTGCCTACCCGGCCGACTATAACGCGGCTATATATATATATATATATATATATATATATATATATATATATATATATATATGAAAGACCGACCTCGGAAGAAATATCATGGAAAGAGTCGGAGTGACCTATTGTCGTTATCCTCCGACTATCATTATTGTCGCTATGTTTATCATTATTTGATCATTAGGCCAAAGAAGTGAAATACAAGGAAACATCTTGTTATGAATTATTCACGATGCCAAAGTTAGCCAAACTCTTATGAAATATGATCGACACAACTTTTATCGGAAAGAGAGTGCCAACGAGAGGTTCGTCACCTTGGAGCAATAAACAAGAAGATAAGGATTAACTCAATTAAAGGAAGTACAATCAACTCAACTTTGATGTGAAGAGTACCATAACTAATATCATTCTTCATTCGATAAACAAGAGGGATACGAAATGTGAAAGGTACTTCGATACAAGCTATTCATGAGAAAAGGGTAAAACTTAACCATTTTGGGACATAATCAAAACAAGTTGAACGGAAAGTCTTTTAATAGATAGCCAAAAGGAGATGTAGACCATAATTTGATACAAATCTTAGATGAAGTATGTATCAGCTCAATTATCATGGAACGCGATCGATCCAAGTTAACGGAATCAATTTTTCAATGAAAGGTCATTTGAAATCTAGTCATGCCACAAAGAGAATAGAAAGCACTACATACCTCGTCGATGGAGTTATATATGTTTCCCGAGTCCTTGAATGCCTTACAAATGATTTCCTACATAATACGGACTATTCAAGATCAAAACCAAGGTCATAGCTTAAAGAAATCTTCATTTAGACATTTAATCGAGCAACTCATGGGTATGAATTTATAGGCCCTTTTTTGTAGCGAAATTTTCCCATAAAACGCTACCAAATTCTACTTTTCTACTTCTCCTCTTCAATATGATCCCATCCATATCACCATAACTCCAAACAACACAACAAAACCATATAAAACAGCCCAACAAATAAGCTAAGTTCATGAAAGTTTCATAAGAATATAGAAGAGCTTATTCTATGGGGGTTTTCACCAATTTCTATTATCAATTACTTGTAGAAGTTCAAAGAGATCAAAGGGAAGTTAAAATATACCTTAAGTCATGAAAATCACTTCAAACTCCAAGTTACTTCAAAGCAAGGTTTTCCTCTGAAAGGTGAAATAGTGAAGAAATCACAATTTCGAAGTTGCCATGTTGTTCTTCATGTTAAAGTTGATATATTTGCTCTTGGTTTGGATTGAGATTGATGGAGGATTAATTGGAGAGGTTTTGAGGGTTTTCTAGGTTGGGGATGGTGAGAAAATGGAAGAAAAATCGTGCAAGGGGCCTATATATAGTTAGGCAATTTAAAAGCGACAAGCTGTTCCCCTAACGGTTTATGTCCCTACGAAAACGCGAATATCTCTATACCCCGATGTCGTATCAATGAACGGTAAAATGCTTTGAAAACTAGACTCGTAGACCTTCGATTTGGTAGGTGGATCACCCCGTAACTCCAAAGTGGATTGAGAGAAAAACCTCCGAGACATCTGACCCAAATTTCAGTGAAATTTACAAACTTAACTTGCGACGCCCTTTGTCGACTTTTGTATTACAACTCGTTTGACTTCCAAACTTAACAAACGACCATTATACGATTAAAAAATTCATATTATTATTTTCTTAGCATGTGAAGAACTCTAATCTCACCCAAAAGTACAAGTTATCATATTCCCAACTTGCCGACTATTGACGAAACTCATCTTCTTTGATTCATTCACCCTCCAAATCTTCCGCCACTTACTAATATTATTTATAGACTCTTGTAACCATTTATATTAATAAACTCAATCCCTTTTAACTTCAAGATAATTTCTTTTTGAACTTGCGTCGACTAACTCATGATGCGACTTTAACGTGCAAAAATCTGAGGTGTAACATCCTTCCTCCCTTAAGAACATTCGTCCTCGAATGTTGACGAATATTCTAACTTTTGGGATTTCAAAAAAATTTTGGCAGAGTTTCCTCTGTAAATAGGACTACCCAAAACATCAAACAACCAAAACAATCGTCCAAATCCACACAGGGCCAAACAACAACATAATAATATCAATTTGGCCTCTTACGACCATCTATTTATACAAAAATTATAATAGGTTAGCCATAACTCATCTCAACCGTCCTTTGCTGAAGTCTGCAACATACTGGCCATATTTGTCTCAACAATAAAATCAAATAAGATATATAAAAATTCAATATATATAATTGGAAAGGAGGTATCTTATCACACGAGTGTCAGCATAAATCTGAGGTCTGAAACAAATGGAGGGTATCCAGCCTTCACATCTTTCCTTGTCTCCTTATGTCGGTTCCTCCACATTATCCTATTGGCAACACATTTTTTTCTTTCTTTCTTTCAACTTTGTAGCTTGAAAATGATGATTTTGAAGATTAGGGGTAGTGATGGGGTACTTATGATATTTAGATGTGCAGAACACCGGATAAACTACTTTAAATTTCTTACGCACATCAAACTTATCGACTACTTAGCCGGTCCCAGCACGCAAGATAAGTCTACCTTTCTCGGCGAGTCTCGATAGGCCTTTCATTGGTGGTGATTCCAGTGAAATTCCAAAGTCGAGATGCTTGATTACCCGAATATATTTCCTTTGAGAAACTTGTCAATATCGCTAAGATGTCTAAAGGATACGGGGATGTTTAGTCCTTCACCATTTTTCATTACTTATTACTATTTGCTGTACCAAATCATAACTCCATTTCTTGCCAAGAGTTACATACTCGGATGGTGGCGTTTACTACGAATGAACTCAAACCACCTATGTTACTTGTAAGTTTAGTATGAGCACATATATCTTCTTGGAAGGGCCTCTAGAATTTTGCACCTTAGTCTGGTAAGATAAGGACTGAAATCCTACGAGATCGAGTCGTTTTATTTCTATTTAATTTAGCAAAAATCTTTCAACCATGAGCATAGTTTGAACAGACCAAAACTAGTTCCACTCACAGTTTTTCAAGGGAATTAAACTCGCGATGGATGTTGCCTAATCCTAACCGAGTAGCAGTGGCTATAGGTATATCAATGGGCTTAGCATTTTTCATCTCAAATCTTTTAAGCAGCTCCTTGATGTATTTTTGTTGACTAATCATGGTGCCTTTTGGCGTTTGCTTTACTTGCAACCCTAGGAAGAAATTTAGCTCACCCATCATGTTTATCTCAGATTCACTTCCCATAAGCTTGGAAAATTCTTCACAGAGGGAATCATTTGTGGCACCAAAAATAATATCATCAACATAAACTTGCACAATCAATAGATTTCTTCCTCTTTTCTTCAAAAATAAGGTGTTGCTAGTTATTCCTCTTGTGAAGCCATTTTCAAGAAGAAACTATGGCAATATCTCATACCATGCCTGAAGAGCTTGCTTTAAACCATACAGAGCCTTATAAAGATTGAACACATGCTCACGATGCTTATGACTTTCAAAACTAAGAGCTTGCTTGACAAAGACTTGCTCTTTCAGGTACCCACTAAGGAAGGCACTTTTGACATCCATTTGGAACAATTTGAATTCTATATGAGATCCAAAAGCAATAAGAATCCTAATTGCTTCCATTCTTACAATAGGAGCAAAGGTTTCATCATAGTCAATACCTTCTTCTTGATTGTAGCCTTGAACCACCAGCCTTGCCTTGTTCCTTGTGGTGTTTCCAAATTCATCAAGCTTATTGCGAAACACCCACCTAGTCCCAATCACCAGTCTGTCTGAAGGCCTGGGGACCAGGTGCCACACCTTGTTCTCTCAGTTTGATAGAGCTTTTCTTGCATAGCAGCTATCTAGTCAGCATCTTTCAATGCCTCCTTAATATTTTTGGGTTCAATTTGAAATAAGAAAGCTGAGAAGGCAAATATATTTCTCACCCTAGACCTAGTTTGAATACCAGAGTCCAAGGGAGTAATCACATTATGAAGTGGATGAGAAGCTTTGTGCTTCCAGTTAGATATCTGGACTTCAGGATTCGAAGGACCAGGTTCCTCCATGTTTGATCCATCATTGACATCTACAAAGTCATGAATTCTGATTCTTTGTTCATCCTTAGTAGTGCCTGAAACAACATGAGCTACTCGATGTTCAACTTCAAGTGGAGTAATGGAGGAACCAGGTTCATCTGTGCCTTTTGGATACTTTGTTGCATCTTCTTCGTTGCTCTGCTTGACTTGGCTCATCATTTCAGTTTTTCCATTTGAGATTTATATGGCCTCATTAGGAATTTTTGAAAATTCCCCATCTTCTGCTTCATCATTGTGTATCCCTTTATCACCCAAATCATTTAATTCATCAAAGATCATATGCACACTTTCCTTTACACACTGATTTATTTTGTTGAAGCCTTTGTATGCCTTGCTATGAGAAGAGTACCCCAGGAAGATTCCTTCATTACTCTTTGCATCAAGTTTCCCCAAAGCCTCCTTACTATTGTTGAGAACAAAACATTTGCACCTAAAGGCTCTTAGGTAAGTCAGCATAGGCTTTCTCCCATTTAGCAATTCATAAGGAGTCTTCTCAAGTAAGGACCTGATCATGCAGCTATTGATCAAATGACAAGTAGTGTTAACAGCCTCAGCCCAAAAACTTTTAGACACACCATTTGCTATCAACATTGTCCTAGCCATATCTCCAAGTGTCCTGTTTTTCCTCTCTACAACACCATTTTGCTGAGGTGTTCTAGGAGCAAAAAAATTGCGGCTTATGCTATTTTCAGCACAGAATTCTTCAAACTTAGCATTATTAAACTCAATACTAGGATCAGATCTAATGCTCACAACTTGATATCCCAGCTTCACTTGAATCTGTTTCACAAAGGCGACAAATGCAGGGAATGATTCATCCTTGGTTCTTAGAAATAGAGTCCAAGTGAATCTGGAGTAGTCATCAACAATCACAAAGATATACTTCTTTTCTCCTCTGCTTTGGACACTCATTGGCTCATAGAGATCCATGTGAAGAAGATGTAGTGGCCTTGAGGTGCTCACTTCCTTCTTTGGTTTGAAGGATGATCCGACCTACTTTCCTTTTATGCAAGCATCACACGCCTTGTGATCTTTGAACTTGACATTTGGTAATCCACGGACCAATTCCTTCACAACAAGCTTGTCCAGCAGAGAGAAGTTTGCATGTCCCAATCACCTGTGCCACAGCTCAACATCATCATCTATAGCACTGAGGCATGTCAAATCACCAACCATTCAATGAATCAAAATCTACCACCATTTAATGAATCAAAATCTACAACATAGATGTTCTTGAACCTTTTTGCTATCAACACCACTTCACCAGTTTTGAGATTGGTGACAGTGCAAGAACAGGATAAGAACTTCACTTCATTTCTCTTATCACAGATTTGGGTTACACTTAACAGACTGTACTTCATGCCATTTACATGAGAAACATTTTCAATCGCATGGGAGAGTGTCTTGCCAATACCAAGAATATGTCCTTTCTTGCCATTTTCAAAAGACATACTCCTACCTTGGAAGGCCTTGAGTGAGAGAAAATCATCCATTCTTCCAGTCATATGCTTCTAGCAGCCACTATCCATGTACTATTTTTGACCGCCTCCTCTCACTCCAGCGTGCAAACAGAGTCACATGTTAGATTTATGACCCAAACCAGCTTGAGTCCCTTATACAGATACAACAGTTGAATTAAGCTGCTTTTTGCCCATGCAGGCAGCACATTCTTCTTCTTTCGGGGACTAGGTCCCTGAACTTTAGACTTCTTTTCAGCAAAATTCTTATTTTTTTGCACGAACTGAAATTTAGCTTTACATGTATCCTTTTAATGACCAGTTTGACCACAATGAGTGCACAACCAATTATCAGGCACAGTAACATACTTGCTATGGGATTGTAGGGGGCTTTGGCCTTTTGAAAACCAATACCTTTGCTTCCACCATTACTCTTGTACATAGCAGTAACCGTATCATAGGACCAGGTCCAGTGAAGTGACTTGTCAAGATTAATTTTAACCCTTTTCAGATCCTCTTGAAGTTGCCTATTCTTCTTTAGCTCAGTAGTGAGACTTATTTTGGTATTCTTAAGCTCATTTTCAAGCTCAAGGTGAGTCTCACTTGCCACTTGTTTTCCTTTAGATGGAGTGTTCATCTATTTTTTTCATTTGGCATTGTAATAGAGAGTTTTCTTTAGTTACTTCCTAAACTTTCCCCTTCAGATCTACAATAGTGACTATCAAATCATCCCTTACTTATTCTAAATCATTAATTTCTTCATTTAAAGCATTTTTCACATTAATAAGGCTATGTAACACTCTGTAAATCTGAGTTAGGTGTGAAGGTATTAAATGAGAAGTAATGTGACATTTTATGCATATGAAGTCTTATCAATATGAGTTTGGGTTGAAATAGTTGATTTAAGATCAAGATCAAGTAGTGAAGTACGTAAGAGTTCTTAAAATTGCCTAAGATTTATTGACCTGTCTTGTAGGCCAATTTCATGAAAATTCATTGCGAATTTGGGACAACTTCCTCCAACAGAAGTTGTAGATCTTTGAAATAGCTTTCTAAAAGTGTATGGTGGAGCTTAAACGGACTTGTGAGTAAAAAGTTATGGCCATTTTACTAACGTGCGTTTCGCGGGATCATCCTGCAGTTCAAACGTGAGAATCTCAGGATGAATACAAAAAATCACACCCTTCTGACACGTTGTGCGATAGGGCTGCGTTTCACGGGTCAAACGTGAGAATCGCACGATGCGTCACGCGCCTTGCTTGACCATAAACCCCCCCAGAACGTGAAATTTTCTTAAACCATCATTCCAACTCATCTTTGGTCGACATTTTGAGGAGAAATAACCCTAGGGCTTCCCCAAAACATAGGGTAAGAACATCTTTAACATTATTAATCAATCCTATCATTAAACCCGCTGATTCTTAACATGATTCTTGAATAAAAACTTAGGGTTGCAAGGTAATCTTTCTCAAAGTGACTCAAGCTAGGATTTTGGGTGTTTTTCATTGTAAAAGTGAATTGTTGAGTTACGTAAGGCTTAATTAAGGTATGTCTCTTTTAAAAATCCTTTTTGACTATGAAGGTGATTAGTATGTCTCTCTTTTAAAAACCTTATTATGGATGTATGTCTTCTTCTCAGGAGCAGGTTCTTGATACTCCGACGCTTAGAAAGGACTTGCTGTTGCGGCTAATTTGGTGAGTCCACACATTCATTCGTGGGACACCTTATTGATTTACTTATTTATTACATTAGTTGTCCAGTATTGTTTTTTATGGTATGTTAGAACTTCTTGATACGTCCGATGAGTCGACTATTATTCCTTTATCTTAGAAGCTCCCTAGTATACATTTGTGGGTAGTTATTGAGTTATTGATTAACTGCGGGCACGTTGTTATATTTGACAAGTATAGATAACTAAAGACTTCCGCTAATTTAATTCTTATATGCATGATTTGTTTACCTTTATTTTATAAACTGTTGGAGGCGAATGTTGAACCTGGTGGGTTCAAGTGTTATTATTGTATCATTAGGTTCTTCCGATGTTGTTCATGACGTCGGATGCCGATCACTTCTGGAGTGGGTTTTGAGGCGTGACAAGCTTGGTATCAGAGCCTAGGTTTAAATACGTCCTAAGATTATTGTCGGTGTCTTTGGAGCTGTGTCTAGTGGAGTTTTTCCTTTTGCGGCCCGATCACACACGCATGAGAAACTCCCCGGGACATTCATAGGTGTTTCCTATTTTTCTTGATTCTAGATTGTGCTGTAGAGCTTGAAATCCTTTAGGATCATTCTAATGCGTTCGTTAATTCATGCCTATTACAGAAATGGCTCTGACGCAATCCAAGAACGGTAACCGAGCACAACCCGTGAGAGCTAACCGAAATCTTAGGGGCGCGAATGCTGGTAATGAAAATAATGCTGGAAATCAAGCACCACCTCCAGCACCGCCTGCTCCTGCTGTTCCTGTTGCGGGTGCACCGTAGATTAGTAATATGCAAATGGCTATTCAAATATTGATGACATTGGCTGCTGCTTAGCAGCAGCGTGGAGGTGTGGGACCTCACGGTGGAGGCAGGCTTAAGCAATTCCTTGACTTGAAGTCACCAGAGTTCTTTGGGTCACGAGAGATGGATGACCCCCAACACTTTGTAGATGAGACCTTCAAGGCATTGAAGGCAATGGATGCCCGGGATTCCGAAGTTGTAAGGCTTGCTTCTTATCAGTTGAAGGATGTTGCTCACGTATGGTTTGAGATGTGGGAATCTGAAAGGGGTGACGTCCGACATGGGCTGAATTTGAAAAGGCATTCATGGAAAGGTTCTTGTCTGATGAGGAAAGAATTGCTATGGCTACAAAGTTTGAAAAGCTAGAGCAAGGTAACAAATCAGTTCGTGAGTATAGTTTTGGAGTACACCCGTCTGTCAAGGTATGATTTATACATGATTCCGACTGAAAAGCATAAGTTGACTCGTTTTGTGAAAGGCTTGGTACCACGTATCAAGTCTGCATGAGCTGCTATTGCAATGTCTCCTACTTGCACTTTCTTATCTCTGGTTGGGTTTGCTGAACAACAAGAAAGTTGGAAAAATGAAGAGAGGGTGGATCGAGATCAGAACAAGAAGGCCCGATCGGCGGGTGGTTTCAGTGGTAATAATTATAAGGGAGGGCAGAGTAAAGGGTATTATGCACCTTCTCAGTCTGGCGCTTATTCCTATGCTAGTGTGCCTTCTAGAAAATAATAATAAAATAATAATAATAATAATAATAATAATAATAATAATAATAATAATAATAATAATAATAATAATAATAATAATAATAATAATAATAATAATGGTAAGTTTTCGTAGGGAAGTAGTCGTTCGCCAGTGTGGAAAGATCGTATCTTTCATCACTGTGGTATTAGGGGGCATCTTAAGAGGGAATGCAGAAAGTGGCTACGCGAGATGGCTGCTATGTATAGTAAAAAAAATGATTCGCCTGCTTCTGCATCTACTAAAAATCCAACTGCTGGTAATGCCAACAATTATAATCAGAATGCTCGTAACAACGACAAGGGAAAAGAAGTTGCTACTACTCCTGGTGGAGGGACAACTCGACTTTATGGGCTGACTCGTAGAGAAACAGTGAGGCTTCGATGCTTGTGGTTACGAGTATCCTTACCATCATTCTCATGATGCTTACTCATTGATTGATCTGGGTTCAAATTTATCCTATGTGACCTCTTATTTTTCTCTTGATTTGGGAATGAAACCCGAACCTTTGTGTGAACCTTTTGTTGTTGGTATGCCTTCTGGTGTTCCTGTTATTGCTTCTAGAGTGTATAGAAATTGTGTTGTTGTGATCAAGAGACGTGAGACCATGGCTGATTTGTATGAACTTGAGATGGTGGATTTTGATGTAATTATGGGGATGGGTTTGGTTGTCCGCATGTTATGCTAATGTGGATTGTCGCCATAAGTTAGTTCGCTTCGCCTTTCAAGGAGATCCTGTTATTGTGTGGGAGGGTGAAATTGCTAAGCCAAGGGTAGATTTATTTCCTATCTTAAGGCTCGCCAAGATGATTACGAAGGGTGCATTTACCATTTGGTTGGTGTTAATGATACAAAAGCCGTAGTATCTGAATTTGCATCTGTTCCCATAGTTAGTGATTATCCCAAAGTGTTTCCCGAAGATCTCCCTGGTATCCCTTTTGATAGGGTTATTGATTTTGGGATTTATGTTATTCCTGACACCCAACCAATTGCGATTCCACCTTATCGTATGGCTCCAGCGGAGCTAAGGGAATTAAAGGATAAGTTGAAGGACTTGTTAGATAAGGGTTTCATCCGACCAAGTTCCTCACCTTGGGGTGCCCCAGTCTTGTTTGTTAGGAAGAAGGATGGTTCCCTTAGGATGTGTGTTGACTACCGTCAGCTTAATCGGTGATCATTAAGAATAAGTATCCCATGCCTAGGATAGATGATTTATTTGACCAACTTCGGGTGCTAAGTTCTTTTCGAAGATTGACACGAGGTACGGATATCATCAATTGAAGATAAAGGAGAAGGATATCCTCGAAAACTTTCCGTACTCATTATGGGCGCTTTGAGTTCCTAGTCATGTCCTTTGGGTTGACTAATACGCCTGCTTGCATTCATGGATTTGATGAATCGTGTGTTTAAGCCTTATTTAGACCGTTTCATTATTGTGTTCATTGATGATATTTTGGTGTATTCTAAAAGTCGTGAGGATCATGCTAATCATTTGAGAATAACTTTGACAACACTCGAGGAGAACGAGCTTTATGCAAAATTCTCTAAGTGTGAATTCTGGCTTGAGTCGATGGCTTTCTTAGGTCATGTGGTGACTGGTGACGGCATTAAAGTAGACCCTCAGAAAATTTCAGCGGTTAAGGATTGGCCTAGACCAACTAGTGCGACGAAAATTCGTAGTTTCTTGGGTTTGGCAAATTATTACCGAAAGTTTGTGGAAGGCTTTTCGTCAATAGCCTCTCCATGGACTAAATTGACACAGAAGACTACTAAGTTTCAGTGGTCTGAAGCTTGTGAAAAGAGTTTCCACGAACTTAAGACAAGGTTGACTTTGGCTCCTATTTTGACTTTACCTTCTGGGTCTGGTGGATATTTAGTGTATTGTGATGCTTCTAGAATTGATTTGGATTGTGTATTGATGCAGAGCGGCAAGGTAATTGCTTATGCTTCACGACAGTTGAAGAAGCATGAGAAGAACTATCCGACTCGTGACTTGGAATTGGCTGCAGTGGTATTTGCTTTGAAAATTTGGCGTCATTATCTGTATGGTGAGAATTGTGATGTTTTTACTGATCACAAGAGTCTGCAATATATCTTCAAGCAGCGAGAGTTGAACCTCAGACCGAGGAGGTGGTTGGAGTTTTTAAAAGATTATGACTTGAATATTTTGTATCATCATGGTAAGGCTAATGTGGTTGCTGACCCTTTGAGTAGAAAATCTATGGGCACGTTGGCTTATTTGAGTGCACATGAAATCCCTATGGGGAAGGAAATTCGAAGACTTTCTAGTCTTGGGGTCAGACTTGATGAAATTGAAGATGGAGAGTTAGTGGGAATCACGCCATCACGGTCGGACATTGTGGAAAGGATTAAATCCAAGCAATATGATGATGAACTTTTGGCAAAGCTGAGAGATGGAGTAGAAAGGGGTGAGTACACTTCATTTATTATTGGGACTGGCGATAGTGTTCTGCGATTGTAAGAACGATTGTGTGTTCCCGATGTTAATGGTCTTCGACAAGAACTAATGATGGAAGCTCATAGTTCCAAGTATTCGGTTCTTTCGGGATCCACCAAGATGTATAAGGATTTGAAACAACACTATTGGTGGAAGAGCATGAAGGTTGATATTTCTAACTTCGTGGCTAAGTGTTTGAAGCTCAACGGGTGAAGGTGAACATCAAAGGCACAGTGGCTTGGCTCAAAACATTGAGATTCCTCAATGGAAGTGGAAGATGATAAATATGGACTTTGTTGCAGGTTTACCTCGCACAACGGCCAAGTATGATTCAATTTGGGTGATCATGGATAGACTCACGAAGTCTGCCCATTTTCTTCCTGTAAAGACGTCATAAGCCGCGGCAGAGTACGCCAAGTTATGTTTGAAGGAGATTGTTAGGTTGTATGGTGTTCCGACATCTATCATATCTGATAGAGGTACGCATTTCTTTGCTCATTTACGGCGATGTTTTAAGAAGGTTTGGGGACTAGAGTGAAATTGAGCACTGCCTTTCATCCTCAAACTGACGGGCAAGCGGAGAGAACTATTCAAACTTTGGAGGATATGTTGCATGCTTGTGCAATAGATTTTGGAGGAAGTTGGGATGAACACCTACCTTTGGTGGAATTCGCTTACAATAATAGCTATCAAGCTAGTATTCAGATGACTCCTTATGAGGCTCTTTATGGAAGGCGTTGTCGGTCTCCAATTGGTTGGTTTGAACCAACGGAAGTAGAGTTGTTGGGTCCTGATTCAGTTCATGAGGTGATCGAGAAGGTAAATCTTATTGTGCAGCGACTGAAGACCCCATAGAGTAGATAAAAGTCTTATACGGATATGAGGCGTAGGGAATTGGAATTTGCTGTTGGTGACAAGGTTTTCTTGAAAGTGTCACCTATGAAGGGGGTAATGCATTTTGGCAGAAAGGGCAAGCTTAGTCCTCGCTATATTGGTCCTTACGAGATTACGAAAAAGGTTGGGAAGGTAGCGTACGAGTTGAGATTACCGGCTGAGATGTCCATGGTTCATCCGGTGTTTCACATTTCGATTTTGAGATTGTACAAACCTGATCCTTCCCATGTGTTGCACCATGAAGATATATTGAAATTGATGAAGCTCGATCTTATGAAGAAGAACCAGTTCAGATCTTGGATCGTCAAATTAGAAAGGTTGAGAACAAAAGATGTAGCGTCGGTTAAAGTGTTGTGGCGAAACCATAATACTGAGGAAGCTACTTGGGAAGCAAAGGAGGACATGAAGAAGAGATATCCTCACTTGTTCCCTATGGAAGGTATGAGCTAGCATTTTAAATTATTCAAAGATTAATCGTTGTGTTTTTTCGAAACAACTTGTGGTTTAGCGAATTCTTTCTATGCTACAATTCTCATTCGAGGACGAATGATCTTAAGGGGGGGATAATGTAACACTCCGTAAATCTGAGTTAGGTGTGAAGGTATTAAATGAGAAGTAATGTGACATTTTATGCATATGAAGTCCTATCAATATGAGTTTGGGTGGAAATAGTTGATTTAAGATCAAGATCAAGTAGTGAAGTACGTAAGAGTTTTTAAAATCGCCTAAGATTTGTTGACCTGTCTTGGAGGCCAATTTCGTGAAAATATGTTGGGAATTTGGGAAAACTTCCTCAAATAGAAGTTGTAGATCTTTGAAATATCTTTCCAACGGTATATGGTGGAGCTTAAACGGACTTGTGAATAAAACGTTATGGCCATTTTACTAACGTATGTTTCGCGGGATCATCCTGCAGTTCAAACGTGTGAATCTCAGGATGAACACCAGAAATCACACCCTTCTGACACGTTGTGCGATAGGGCTGCGTTTCACGGGTCAAACGTGCGAATCGCACGATGCGTCACGCGCCTTGCTCGATTATAAAAATCCCCCAAAACGTGAAATTTTCTTAAACCATCATTCCAACTCATCTTTGGTCGACTTTTTGAGGAGAAATAACCCTAGGGCTTCCCCAAAACATAGGGTAAGAACATCTTTAACATTATTAATCAATCCTATCATTAAACCCATGATTCTTAACATGATTCTTGAATAAAAACTTAGGGTTGCAAGGTAATCTTTCTCAAAGTGACTCAAGATAGGATTTTGGGTGTTCTTCATTGTAAAAGTGAATTGTTGAGTTACGTAAGGCTTAATTAAGGTATGTCTCTTTTAAAAATCCTTTTTGACTATGAAGGTGATTTGTATGTCTCTCTTTTAAAAACCTTATTATGGATGTATGTCTTCTTCTCAAAAGTTCTCTATTGAATAAAAAGATGAATCTCTCATACAAAACCCTAATTCATGTTTTGATTGTGGTTGGTGTGCGTGAGGGGACAAACCCACATTAAACCTAGTTTGTATCATGCTCTACATATGTATATAAGTTATAAATGTTTTTCGTTTATAAGAGGTGATCAATAATGATGGCCAAGGGTTGGTAATGATGTTTTCATATTGAACTATGGCATTGAAATCTTGGTTAAAGAAGTGTAAACGTTTTCAAGACGTTCTTTGAAATGGTTTATCTTTATGATATGGGATAAGGAACTTTAATGCTAATTGATGGTGTGACTACTTTGAGACAATTTGTGAATCGGCTTCTATGCTATAAACTTTATTGTTGTGTTTGGCCTAGCTACTCGGGAGGAAGGGTAGCCACTATAGATCCTAGTGTGGTAATTGCCTAGCCATTCGAGAGGAAGAGTGAACACTACCGGGTTCGCTACCCGGAGTGCGGTTAATGCCTAGCTATTCGAGAGGAAGGATAGCCACCGAGAATTTCATATTCCGGTGTGGTGCGCTGTGACAAGGGAACCTCTACGGTCACCCCTTCGATGTGCTTGATTCTTGGGCCTGTATTGGCATGTGTGACATTCTTATTTTCTCATAGAATTGTTGTTGTTAATTATGATCAATTGAAAGGCATATTTGAAGTTGTACTTTAACAAGAGGCCTTAAAATCGATTTAATAATTCTTATTGAGATACACAAACTGAATAACTGCTTTTACATTGGTTTTGTATTATTTTCAAGACTGATTTCTTTATGTATTATTTTACTTTATTTTCGAATTATTTATTGTCCCCGAGGCACTCAATGAGTACGAAGTACTCAGGCATACAATTGTTGTTTTTGATGGTATGTTAGGTAACGGAGAAGAGCAAGTTCTTGATACTCCCGGCGTTTAGGAAGGACTTGATGTTGCGGCTAATTTGGTGAGCCCACACATTCATTCGTGGGACACCCTATTGATTTACTTATTTATTACATTAGTTGTCCGGGCTGCGTCCCGATGAGTCAGACTATTATTCCTTTATCTTAGAAGCTCCCTAGTATACATTTGTGGGTAGTGATTGAGTTATTGATTAACTCTTGGGCACGTTGTTATGTTTGACAAGTATAGATAACTAAAGACTTCCGCTGATTTAATTCTTATATGCATGATTTGTTTACCTTAATTTTATAAACCGTTGGAGGCGAATGTTGAACCTGGTGGGTTCAAGTGTTATTATTGTATCGTTAGGTTCTTCTGATGTTGTTCATGACGTCAGATGCCAGTCACGTCTAGAGTGGGTTTTGGGGCGTGACAGGATATGATAGGCATCAATCAACACATTTACTAAAGATATTAATTTTTTCTAAGATTAAATCTTTAGACTTTTTTGAACATCAAAAAAATTTACGTCATCTTTCTCATTGTCATCATCAACGTCAGATCTGACCATGAGTGCAAAGATTGACTTATATTCAGAAGGTTCATTTTCGATAGCCAGCATAGTTGTATCGCCTAGATCATTTCCATCTTCAGATTTACTGGAGGAATCTCCCTAAGCAGCTAGAGCCTGCTTTGCCAAGTTGTCAGCAAACATTTTTTCTGTTGAACTTCTTGTCGGGGACCTGGTTCCTCTTAGCTATCTTATAAGCCTTTTTAAAATAATCCTGCTTGTGAAGAGGATATTCTTTGATGAAGTGTCCAGGCTTCCCACATTTGTGACAACAATCATTTCCTTTGAAGCTCATACATGAGCTTCCTTTCTTTAGGAGTCCACCATTTCTTCGAATCAGCTTATGAAACCTTTATGTGAGGTACGCCATCTCAGATTCATCACTGCTTGAGTCACTTTTAACAGCTTTGAGAACCAGGCTTTTCTCCTTCTTTGGATCTCTTCTTTCAAGATCTTTCTTTCTCTTCACCTCATACGTCTTTAGGTTACTAATAAGCTCGTCTACAGTCAGTGTATGTAGGTCCTTGGCTTCAGTGAAGGCATTTACTTTGCTTTCCCAAGAACCTGGTAGAACACAGAGTATTTTCCGAACTAACCTGTGGGTTGGAATGATTTCTCCAAGAGAATGAAGCTCATTGATTATGGAGGTGAAACGAGTGTGCATATCATGAATAGAATCATCTTCTTTCATTTTGAACTCATACTCAGTGGTGAACAAATATATTTTAGGCTGCTTTACCTGAGTAGTTCCTTCATGTGTTGTTAGAAGAGCTTCCTATATTTCCTTAGCAGATCCACACGATGAAACACGATTGTATTCATCTGGCCTAATACCACAAATCAAGATCTTCTTTGCCTTATAGTTCTTCTCCACAGGTTTCCTGTTAGTTTTAGAGTATTCTTTTCTTGTTTTTGGAACTGACTTTGAGTTTACCGAATCAATCTTCACAGGGATAAAAGGACTATCACAGATGATATCTTAAAGCTCTGAGTCCTCAACCATTATATAATCATGGATTCTTGTCTTCCACCACCCATTATTCTTTCCAATAAACCTTTGGGGTCTTGTAGTTAACTGTCCTTCCTCGAGGTTTGGTGGAGCAGCCATCATGAAGATCTTTTCTAGGTGTTAACCTTTTAGAAAGAACACCTCTGATACCAATTGATAGAAACTAAGCGTCCACCAAACAGTATAGGGAACCAGGTTTTCTATCTATTTCCTCAAGTAAACAAACAGAAGATAAATAAGACAAGACATTTACGTGAAAAACTCCTTGCTCAAGGGATTAAAAATCACGACCCACCGGAGTATGATTTCAACTTCACTAAACTGAGCAACTTAAATATTACAACATCTTGCAACCTAGGAATTAACCTCTAATTAAGCTCTTAATTCCTCACCCCTTACAATAACTCTATTGTAAGCTACAACTCTTGACTAACTCTAGCCAATCATCCAAACTAACCTTGACTAACTGTTACACCCCGTAGTTTCGTACGTTAAGATTTATAAGCGTTGGATGTTTTAAGTCTGGATACTGGAGTTACTTTCAAGGATATACGAGAATATGTGCACTATTTTTTTTTTTTTGGTTATGAGGGTTTAAGTTCATATAGTAAGCTATGGGAGGATTGGAGAGCAAGTAAATTAAGGAAATTAAGTTTTTGGAATTTTGGAGAAAAATATGAGGGGCAATTTTGGCCCAATTTGATGAAGAATATCTTTTAGTATATGAGGAGTTTTGAAGTGAAGCAAAAGCCTAAATTGAAGTTCATGAAGTCTAGTTTCCAACGCAACAAACAGCTCGTCGATATGACGTCGGAGTAAACAATTATGGACGTTACAAGTTAGGCGGGCAGAGCAGGGGACTACACTGCGCGAACGCACAGTGTCGCGCGCTGCAACAGTGCTACAGTGACACCGACTTTGATCCACTATATAAGGGCTAAAATTCATCTTTTTCTCCATAATAAACTTCCCAAATGCTCTAGAAAGCTCAGCCAACATAAGAGAGCTTATATACACCATAAAGTAAGGATTTTACATAATTTTCAAGTGACGGAGTATTAATCAAGGTCCGAGTAACATATAGTTGCGATTATAGTTTTGTTTTGTGTTAGAGTTGACTTGGATTCAAGTAAACATTGAAGATTTTTCTATTCTAGCAAAAGTAAGGTATGAATCTATTTTTATTAATATTGATTCAGGAATATTTACGAGAATAAGAGTTATAATTATTGTGTTGGTATTGTTGGCGTATGGATTCAGGTTTGAAGAAAGTTTTGGATGAAATTATGCATATTTTTCTTGTAGAATCTTGATGATATTGTTTTTGATGTTGATATGGTTGTTGTTGTTGTTGGTTGTTGGTATTGTGATTTTGGGCTACGCATATATACAGGGGAGATGTTGCCCGAATTTCAGCAGATGCTAAATGGATTCGAATTAAAGGCTTAAGACGAACATGCGAGGATGAGTCTAATAATAGTGTGAATTGTTTTATATGTAGATTACGGGATTGCAAACGATCTTAAGTAAATTTCAAGACAGGAAGTAAGTTGGAAAGTCAAGAAATAAGCCTCCAGGTATGTTAAGGCTAGTCCCTTTCTTTCTAAAGGCATGATCCTTTTGTTATAAACCTTCGTGTCTTACCCATAATATTCTCTGTTCCACAAATGCTAGAAGCCACGAATCTCATGATCCTTATGTCATTATTGAGCTTCTAAAGGCATGATTCTTTTCCTACCAACCCATGCATGAATTCCATAAAAATCCTCATTTCCAAGAATGTTAGAAATTCATGAATCTTAAAAATTTTATGATGCTAAAGATGAATAATTTTTTTTTTTTATGATAACCGTGACGATGATTATGAGAGATTTATTTATCAAAGCTCCAAGGCATACGGATTTCATGTTATTATGAGATGATTTATTCATAGAGATTTCCATCTACATGAACTTTATATTATTATGAGATGATTGAGCTTACTTTACAATTTCTTGATTTCCTTCATTGTTGGTAATCTCACCTTATGACCCTTGTTCCTTCAAGGTGGGATAAACGATGATGATTGATCCATAATATAATCGGAGGCTACCGACCTTACGTCACTCCGATATAGTTGTGTTTTTGATTGGGCTCTCATGCATGCTTTATATATATGTATGTATTTTCTCACACCGCGTCGCGCTATAGTCGTCCGGGCATGACACGTAGATGTGCACACCACTGCAGTGGGCATGTTATGATATCACCCTGGACGCGGGAGGCCTGAACGCGGGCTAATAATAATAACACCGAGCCTTAATGGTAGGTACGATACTATATATATGACACCGGGCCTTAATAGCCGGGCATGATAATATATATATGACACCGAACTCTAATGGCCGGGCATGGTACTATATATATGTATAAGAATGTTTGTTTTTAAAAGTTAAGCATGCATGACATTCGCCTCAAGAGGCATCCAGATGTACATGTTATCTCTCTCTTATTTCATGTTACTTTTCATATCTGTATTATGTTGTTATCCATGCCTTACATACTCAGTACATTATTAAGTACCGACGTCCCTTCGTGACGGTGTGTTCATAGTTAAGCACAGGCCATAGCAGGGATCTTCCCTCGGTTATGATGGGTGCGCTCCACTTGGTTCGGTGTTGTATTTTGGTATGATATTTTGATTTGTACATATGAGTATGACGAGACCTTGTCCCGTCCTTCCTACGGTTTATATTTCCATAGTAGGTACGTAGACATTGTACATAGTTAGCAAGCTATGTAGCCTTGTCGACTCTATGATACTCGTGATGTTGTAGCGACCTTGTTGGTTCGCATATGCACATATATGTTGGATTACCGGGTATTTTTTATGTTGGGCTTTCTTGCGATATTCTTTGAGTTATGTTATATGTTGTTCAAGGTAACTGTTAAGTCAGGTGGTTCCCGGCCTATGGGTCGGAGCCCGTCATGCCCCTCATTGGGGTGTGACACTAACTCTAGCCAAGCACCCAAATACACCTTGACTAACTATAGCCAAGAAACCATAATAACAAAGGTTGAACCTTCCTACAATGACGCTTCTCGAAAGTAGAGTAGGCTTACAAATGAAGAACAAAATGACAAAGACTTAACAAACCTAGGACTTAAGACATCTTCAGTTGTTGAGATCTGGTCCTTGAGTTTGATGAAGTTTTGTTCTTGAGAGCACTAAAAGAGCAGTGGCGGCTACACTTGAGAGAATATAATTTTCTAATTTTGCAAGTGATAGGTTAAGCATTGTAACATGTTGTGTATATATATATATATTTTTATATATATAAGAGCTAATCTCAATCTTTTGTCGTCCTCACATTGTAAAACAAAACTTTTGATTGGTTGCTACTTACACATGGCTGTTATTGCCTTTTCCTTGTGTCCCACTTTTTTTTCTTTTTTTGGTAGGAGCCTGTCCCACTTTTAAGTTTTAACATTCAATTGTTTTTTTCGGCCCATTTGACGTGGACCCTGCAGTATTTTGTCAATTTGTTTTAGCTCCTTACTCTCTTTAATTCATATTATGATATTCTTAATTCTTCATTTATATATTTAGTTCAAAACACAAAAGATATTAAGGGAGTAATTCATATTATGATATTCTTAATTTATATATTTATCTCAAAACACAGAAGATATTAATGGAGTAGCTTTTTTTCTTCTTTCAAAATTATCCTTATTTAAATTAGATAAATGCATTTTTGCATAACTAACAAATTATATTAAATTGGTACTTTATAGTTAAGGATAATTTAGAAAAACACTTTCGATCTTTCTAGGGTAAGTAATTATTTAAGGGGTGTGTCCGAACTAAAAATACCATATCATATGAACCGAATGGAGTATTAGATTAACATTTCGAATATATGATATATTAATTGTGCTAAATATTTTCAATCTATTTTCGCTAAGTAAGTCCAATAGATTTAAAAATTATTTTTTGCTAAATCAATTACGAAATATTTTTCTAAAATGCCCAATATCTCTTTTATATCTTCTCTACCTTTACATTTTTTGTCATTATACATTTCGGTAAAATTTAGGCAACCGTGGAGCTAAATTTTCGTTTCTAACGGGAACATTATTAGATCTTACTGATGCTCTCTCTTCATTTCAATTTATGAGGGACTTTCCATTTTTCCAGAGTTACTTTGACTAAACTTTAAAGCTAAATTAAATTAAATTAATTAAATATTTTAAATCAAAATCAAGATATTTGAAAACTATACAAAAAGTACTATAAATAAAAAATTTAACTGATGACTGATATTTTTAAGCATAAAATATATATGAAGAATTAAATTCATTCTTGAGGTTCATTTAACAAATTTAGTTTTTTCCTAAACTTAGTCTAAAACTAAGTTTAAATCACCACATTTAACTAACATAAACTCTGGCAGCATGAAATATCACGAGTGAAACTAAAAATTAATAAATACTAAAAAAAAATCTATTTCTATCTATAAATAAGGAAATCATATACTCAAAAATTCATAAAAATGTCAAAAAAAAAAAAAAATCAATTTATGATTTTCACCGAGTCGTAATTATTTAATAGAATTTAGATCATGTTACTTTACAAAATGTCGAGTCACTTGCATCTCTTTGATATTTCATAATTCTCCTGCCAAACTTCCTTCTTCATAAATAATTTTTTGTTTAAAAATTATCTAATTAAGTGACTAAGAAACTTTAATACTTAAGAAGACTTATCAACAATACATATTTAACATGCCACTGAATTATATTAATTATGCAATAAAAAAAGATGATATAAATTAAACCTTTTTAATTAAAATATTACTACTTTTATATCTTGAGTTTGGGCCCGCCGGGGTCATGTAACTAAGATATATATATATATATATATATATATATATATATATTAGGGAGCATGTGAGAGCTATGTGACCATGGATAGGAACGTTTCCCTTTTGGTTTGGCCTCTAGCTGCAGGTTCGGCCTCTAGCAAACTGCAACTGTGCTGCTGCGGTTCTGCCAGTCAGCATAGTAATAGTACCGCATTTTTACAGTTGTAGCGCATTGACTGTACGACACTTAGGGGACCCGATCGAGTACCTAGTTCTTCTCTGGTTCCTCGAATGTTTGTCAAATCATCAAAACACAAGATGACATAACTTATCATCCGGCATTTAGTATTAGGATAACCAAGGCTCTATCCTTTTGTTGTATCAGTGTACGGGGGTGTTGTAACTTGTAAGTTGTAACTGCTTAACTTTTGGGATTAGATGACTGAAACCCCTGCTTGAAAGTCCTGGTTCTACTTTGACATCATTGAACTGTTTCAGTCAAGGATGATGTTATCATGTTTAGATTGTAAGCTTTAATAATCTTTTCCATCTTAGAAAATGGCTATGTATACAATTACTTATGTAAGACTTTCTTCTACATAAATGTCTCTTTCTTTGCTATATTCCAGTTGATTCGTCTGTACGAATGACTATAACCAGGGGAGGTATATATATTCCATGGAATGGCTCTCTCATTTTCTGTTGTTAATCTACAATTTTAGGAAAAGAGGATGTATGTGAAGTCTTTCTACAAGTCGGTCAATAGCAGTGGATCTAGATGGTTTCTTATAAGTTTATCTGACATCATATAAAATGATTCCATTTCACACTCATATTCTTCTTATACTGAATTTGATAAAAATTAATGTCTATGTTTGACTAATAGCATCCAACTTAACATTAGCGAATTGAATATCTTTGGCCCATAGCGGTATTATTTAACTATTTTAAGTGAAGGTGGCTTGTAGATGGAATGTGTAGTGCATGCAGCATGCCTGATCTGTATATTGATCCCAGCTATATTTATCTGCTTTACCAAAATGGTCATGGATCCTTTCTCTCGTTTATCTATTTTTTGGTTTATTAAGAAATATTTCTGGTAAGGTAAGGTAGACCCATGAATAGTGGGGGAACAGAAGGTAGAAAACAAGTGGACATTTGTTGGATTAGAGTCCTATAAAAATATATACACATTAATAATATACTAAATAAAAAATAAAGCGTGCAAGAGGTAGTATGGACTATGGACCGCCTCCCTGTTGAGGTGATTTCTAATTTTGTACTCAAAGATAATACCCCAGTTGTCTATTTTACTTGACGTTCATTTGCTTGAATTTATGGCTTGGCCTTTTCCAGCATTTGTGGTTGATTCTCAATTCTCACTGCACGCTGATTTGTAAGGAGCTCTATTTTGACTGATTTGGTTGCAGTTTATAATATTTGGAATATTAAACACGTGATATTGACTTTTTAGTTTCTACTGGTGAGTTTGAGTAGAATCTAAGCGTCTTTCCCATTGAATTTAGAATGATGGAAATGGGAATCAAGCCAGTTGGAAGTGTGAAAAACTAAAAAGTTCCATCAATATCTTATTGCCCCGCAGCCACAATTTACCAATCACCCAAACAAATAAAGGGTGGGTTTCACATCAGTTGAATTATCTTGCAATTGATTCTAACTTCAGAACACAAAACATTCACAACTTCTCAATTTTTTATTTTTATTTTTCACTAGGTCTTCAGTACTAGTTTGGGACGTCCAACTAATTTGAACTTGCATCGCATAAAAAGGGAACGCCCTCTCTACTAGAAACTTTTTCAATTTGCAGGACTCAAACTTAAGACCTCCCGTTAATGGTGAAGGGGATCCTATCTATCCCAACACAACTCGTGGCTATACTTGGCTATTTACTTGTACTTCTCTTTATAGCTATGGGACATGATTTTAGCAAGAATCGGATGCTCCATCCGTCTCAAAATATTTGTCATTTTAAAAAGTCAAGATAAAATTAAGTAGTTTTTCCTTTTTGACCCTTTATGAACAACATTTAAGAGAGAGTACATCATTGATGGAATTAGCACATTGTTTATAATAAAATATTTATTGAAGAGAGATAACATGGTGAAATATTTTAAAAGAATAAAATAGTCAAAATGCTACCCTTATCAATGCTTTCTTAAGGGGCATATAAATGAAAAACACTACAATTATTTGAGATGGGGAGAGTGGAGTATTTCATATAACACTTTGATTAATGTGAGACTTTTCAGTAACTTATAGAACATATATTACCGCCAAAGAAAAATAGGAATTAGCGACCAATAATATTTGTTGCTAAACAGTAAAAATCTGTTCATAATTCTAGTCAACATCAAATCATCAAAAAAACTAGTTATAGGTCATTTAACGAAACAAAAAATAGCAGATAAATTTCATGGCTAAAGATTTAAAAATTAAAACGAAAACACTTATCGCATAATCATGGTTATATATATATGATTGAAATTTATAAACAAGACATGTGCCTGGCACTCATAGTTTTGTTACACATCAATTAGCACATGATAAGTTTTTTTTTTTCTTTTTTTACACATATTTTCTCGGTTATTTGTTGGCTTCTTGGAAGAAAAAGTCAAAAGGAAGAACAGTCCCTATGTAACTCAAATTTATTCATGGCAGGTCTCGTAATATTCGGACGAAAAGGGACCAATTCTTAAGGAGAGTTCTCCAGTCAATACGGGTTCATAGTCTCACACTACCATAAATAACAGATATTTTTAGCAGAAAGCCATAAAGAGAAATTAAGCAGCCAGCCATAACATCAGCTGCATTAATATAGAGTGTCAAAATTAATTTTCCCAGTTTCAGTAACTGTACTGACATAACATACAATATATATATTCATTTCGAAGTAGAAATCCAAATTAAATGGGGATACAGTTGGAGAATTTGGTGGAGTCGATAAAATCGAAGGTGAGGAAGTTGAAGAAATCAAAGAAGACATATATGAAGATGGAAAAAAGCTCCAGCGTGAAGGTTGAGATCCGTAGCAAGAAGGCTCGTAAGCTCGTCGAGAAAACTCTCCAAGCCGCTGATCGTCCTGGAAAGCGTAGCCTTTAATAATTCTTGATACTCGAGGAATAGAGGTTAATTCAAGGTTTGAAGTCGACAGTTAGTATAAGTATGTTACACCCCTTACTTTTGTTCTTCAAGACATTAAGTTTGGACTTATCATATATATGCTACACACATGCTCTTCAAAATTGAAATTCGCAAGGTTTTCCATCGGATTGCTTTTTGGCTGGATAATTCGCAGAAAAATAAGTTACCTGCGAATTTTAATAAACAATTTGATGGAAAATTTCCATGTAATTTGCACTTTTCTTGTAGTGCGGCCTGCACCTGCTGCCATCATTTCGCATATGCCAGCAGAAGCAAATTCAGAATTTGGAGATATTGGGTTCAAAATGGTTGTGCTCTATTACATACATTTTACAAGTTTTGACTCATATTTATACATGGTTCAATTGAACACGTTCTAGATCCGTCTCTGTTCAGCATCGGGAAAGTTGGCCCTTTGGACGCTGATTGTGAGACCAGTCTCGGTTACACGATGACTCTGCGTGTATAATTGGTTCAATGCTGGGAACAGTTTTTGGTCTTTTTGTTCGATTAAGGTGATTGGGAAAAGGAACAAAATCTGGGCAATCTTCTTTAGTGAATTTGTAACTTTAGTCTTAGAAATCAGAGCCTATTTATTTTATGTACCATAAAATGACAACTATCTTGATTTGTTTTTACATGAAATCTGGCTTGTCGCGTGCTTTTGAGGACTATTATAATATGCTAACGCCAACTGAATCATAATGTGAGAGTTGCTAATGTACTCCTTTCGTTCCGAATTAGTTGTCATGTTTCGTTTTTTGAGAGTTAATTTGACCAATCTTCTAAGCTAATTGGATTAGATCAACTCAATAGATTACAATTAAAATTTAGATATTAAAAAGCTATATGAAAAGTACAAGTTGCAACTTTTCTCATATCAATTTGTTGAAAAGTACATTTTAAAATACACTACAACAAAATGCATATATAGCTGCGAAATACATTGTTGCTAAATATGAAAATTTCCGAGGCTAAACACTTTAGCTACAATATTTCTTTCCGTAAGCATCCGTAAGAATATGTAGCGTAGGCTAAAAGTTAGCTACGACTTTACATGATCCGTGGCTAGGGACTAATACTTATTGCTACGAATTCTTTTGTGTTGTATTTGTGATGGTAAAATGTTCTTGCCATTTAAAAATATATTTATAGCAAATAATTTTATTCATTTGCCCGACAAATAAAACTTGTAGCAATCTTTATATTGTAGCTACAACGTTTTCTTTGGTAACAAAGTTTAATTTATTTGCCACAAAAATACAAATTTGGTGGCTATTTTTATAGTTCAATCTCGTGGCAACAAAATTACATTTAGCTACGAGTTTAAAAATCTATAGCCATAAATTAAATTATTTGCTACAAATATTTTTGTACATAACTAACAATGGATTCTTTTAGCTATAAAATATATAAAATTATAGCTAAAAGTTTTCTTCGTTTGCTACGAGAAGTGAAATGTGTAACCTTGTTTTTGGCAATTATATATACAATTAACTATGAATTCTAAAATTTCATCGCTACATATTGAAGAGTATGCCACAAAGCATTGTTAATCAGAATAATTCTTCTATACGAAACAAAAATTTTGGATTCCAAAATAGGTCTCAAGTTACACGTTGTTACATATCTAAATTTCAAGCATTCACAATACACAATTCATCTATGCCACCGATTACAATAGCATTATCTTGCTTGAGACTCGAACCTGCACGATCTTCTGATTTCTCTCCTCCTACACAACCTCTAATTGCATCTTAATTTGATCAATATCTGCTCCAGTTTGTCATTGCTGCTCTAGTAATTTCATAAATTTGCAAATTAATTTTGATAAAGCAAAAACAT